>NC_137104.1:51347514-51535014 GCF_949357685.1 Gobio gobio | reverse complement strand
TCCATCCATCCATCCATCCATCCATCCATCCATCCATCCATCCATCCATCCATCCATCCATCCATCTATCTATCTATCTATCTATCTATCTATCTATCTATCTATCTATCTATCTATCTATCTATCTATCTATCTATCTATCTATCTATCTATCTATCTATCTATCTATCTATCTGGAAAGGATTTTTTTCAACATTTTAAGTTACAGCTTTATTCCAAAATGGATTAAATTCATTATTTTCCTCAAAATTCTACAAACAATACCCCATAATGACAACATGAAAGAAGTTTGTTTGAAATCTTTGCAAATTTATTAAAGGGGTCATGAACTGGCTTTTTAAATTTTTTTATACTGTTGTCTGAGGTCAACTTATTGCGTCCGCGTGGTTTTTACATTCAGAATCATCATAATGAATAAGTAATAGGCTATTTTCTGCCTTGGTTTTGAGGCTCTCTGAAAAACGCTCTGTTTTGATGGACATGTCGCACTGAAGACTTGGAAGTAAACGCCCACAGCTAGGATTGGATAACATTTGCATATTTAATGAGCCTCGCTCCCCTGTCAGTGACAGCGTGTGGCAAACGGCAACCGGAATGAATCGCCCAGCCCACAGCCAGAGCTCACAAAATGTCTTTATCAAACAAACACAATGATTCATCTCTCATCCACCCGCGACTGATTGGAATGATATATTTTTATTAACTTCACTTGGCCCGCCCGATCGATGAATATAACCGCGAACCGTACACACACACGCGTGCGCTCCTCAAATATCGAGTCAAGAGAGTGAACAACGCACATCAAGACAGTAATGAACCAAGAACACCACAAATAAAGTATTCTCCAGAATTTGACTGCGTGCTAAGTTAAGCTCTGTTAGACACGTACACATAATCAATAGATATTAAACGATCTGTCCCAATGCAATACTATCACATATAAAAAAACATGTTTTACTCACATTAGTGCATTGCTTCATTTGTTCATGTAATCTCATCCGGTTTGCAAATCCAGTCTCTTGTTTACAAACGAATCCGTGGTGAAATGAAGGAACGCGCAATATCTTCCCCACGTGAGCTGGATATTCATTCAAAATAAAGTTCATCAATGCATTCATAATATTGGAATCCGAATGCTTAAAAATCAGAATCCGAAAAGCTTATGTGAGATGTTTACTGCTTAGAAATTCGATGCGGTTTAGCTCTATGTTGCTCTTAGCTGTCATGTTAGTGGCACGAGTCGGTGGGCGGGGCTACAGAATCAGACATTGTTCTTCTTCTGTTGAGGCGGTGCTTCAGTACACTCTCACGTCATAGTTGATCTCTCAATTCATCACCCCTTTTAAAAAAAAACATGTTCATAACATGTACTTTTTGAGTATGATGCTTCAAGCTTGGCACACCTATTTGCAGTTCCTCCCATTCTTCTTTGCAGGACCTCTGAAGCTCCATCAGGTTGGATGGGAAGCGTCGATCTCTCCAGAGATGTTCAGTCGGGTTTAAGTCTGGGCTCTGGATGGGCCACTCAAGGACATTCACTGAGTCGTCCCGAAGCCACTCCTTTCTTGTCTTGGCTGTGTGCTTAGGGTCGTTGTCCTGTTGGAAGATGAACCTTTGCCCCAATCTGAGGTCCAGAACCCTCTGGAGCAGGTTTTCATCAAGGGTGTCTCTGTACATTGCTGCATACACCTTTCCCTTGATCCTGACTAGTCTCCCAGTTCCTGCCGCTGAAAAACATCCCCACAGCATGATGCTGCCACCACCACGCTTCACTGTAGGGATGGGATTGGCCAGGTGATGAGTGGTGCCTGGTTTCCTCCAGACATGACGCTTGCCATTCAGGCCAAAGAGTTAAATCGTTGTTTCATCAGACCACAGAATTTTGTTTCTCATGTACCCTTTTTCCACCAGAATTAACCGGGTGTTAGTTCAGAGCTAGTGCCAGTTCGGAGTTGGTTCGACTGATGAGCCTTCTAAGAACCGGTTTGCCTTTCCACATGCTAGAGAGCCACCACAGAGCCAGGTCTTATGTTACTGTATACATCTCATTTTTCTCAGCAACCCTAGCGAGGCAGCGGGAAACACAAACACACCAGGCTTGTTCGAGATACATCGGCTTAAATACACATGGCTTTACGATCCTACATCCACATCAAAACACAGCGAATCCAACACATTCGTGCAACTCACCGTGATTTGTATAGACGGAGATTACAATCAAGCCACTGTTAGCTCCAATAGCTGCTATTTCAAACATGGCGGTCACAAGTTTGTGTTGGTCATGTTGGTCACGGTAACCCAGCCCCTGACTCAAGCGGTTCTTACTTCTAGACCAGCGATGTTTTGGTGCGACTTAAGAACCACTTGTTCTGGTTCGGAGCTGGTGCTTTGGGTGTGGAAAGACAAAGAACCGATTTGAAACTAGGCTCTGGCTCCGAACCAGCACCAGCACTGCCTTGGTGGAAAAGGGGTAATGGTGTGAGAGTTCTTCAGGTGCCCTTTGGCAAAGGCGGGATGCCATGTGCCTTTTACTGAGGAGTGGCTTCCGTCTGGCCACTCTACAGGCCTGATTGGTGGAGAGCTGTAGAGATGGTTGTTCTTCTGGAAGGTTCTCCTCTCTCCACAGAGATCCGCTGGAGCTCAGTCAGAGTGACCATCGGGTTCTTGGTCACCTCCCTGACTAAGACCCTTCTGCTCTAGGAAGAGTCCTGGTTCTATTTATGGATGATGGAGGCCACTGTGCTCATTGGGACCGTCAATGCTGCAGAAATTTCCCTCAGATCTGTGCCTTGATACAATCCTGTCTCGGAGGTCTACAGACTATTCCTTGGACTTCATGGCTTGGTTTATGCAATGTTAACTGTGGGTCCTTATATAGACAGGTGTGTGCCTTTCCAAATCATGTCCAATCAACTGAATTTACCACAGGTGGACTCCAATCAAGTTGTAGAAACCATAGATATACATAATAAAGTCTAGATGTCTTACGGCGGAGTCTCTAACGTCATCACCGGCGGCCATCTTGTCACAGGCAGGGCTCTGTGGTACCTGATGTAAGGCGAGTGATCTGCACGAACACAAATACTCTCATCTCACTGAAATCTTGACGGATTTACAAATGGTTTGGTTTCTTACAAACGTTATTAACGTGGCTGGATGCTTGAACAAATTTTGAATAATTTTTCATAAGTATGCAGTGTGATAACCAGTGTTGGGGGTAACGCATTACAAGTAACTTGAGTTACGTAATAATATTACTTTTTCCAAGTAACTAGTAAAGTAACGCTTTACTTTTCAGATTTACAAAATATCTGAGTTACTTTTTCACATTAATTTGACTGACAGCTCTCCTGCCCCCATGTTGAGAAAAATAAGTGTAGAGGCGTTGTGTGTAAACATGATGGTTATTGTAGTTCTATAGACCAAATGTGAGCATTTACATATCTCACAATACAGATTCTGTACTCCTCAAAATTAATAAAATCAGTCAATTGCAAAATCAGAGTACTATGCAAACCTCCAATAATTAAATGTTAAATAAAACAACTATTTTTATGCATTTAAAATACCTTTATATTTAATTTACCAATGTCTTGCTGCTGACCTTTGATGATGAAAATTACTAGATTTTTTTTTTTTATTGGTAAAACTTTTTTCTCCTGCATCCTATTCTACCATTATCCAGAATGGCAGCACAGCAGAGCTGCGCCCTCTACTGTTCATGCGTGAATTTGCATTTTTACCATAGCCTGGGGCTTATTATTTCAATTTTTGGTATGAAGAGGTCTTTACCGTTGCACAAAAATATAACTTTTTTGTTATAAAACAAAAACAAGCCCAGCCAAGGTGAGAAAAAGTTACGCAAAAGTAACGCAACGCATTACTTTTCTTAAAAAGTAACTAAGTAACTCAATTAGTTACTTTTTAAGGAAGTAACGCAATAATGTAATGCATTACTTTTCAAAGTAACTTTCCCCATCACTGGTCATAACTGCATCTCTGATGTTTATAACAAACCAAACCGTTTGACAATCGGTAGGAAATTGAGCAAATTATGGTTATTTAAAAAGTGCCAGCACCATGAAAACAATGTTACGAGTGAGCAAGCTGCCTGTGACAAGATGGCCGCCAGGTGCGGACTTCGACCTCCATTGGCCAGCAGCGCGGACGAGACATCTAGACAATAATTATTATAATAATAATAATTATTATGGATATCTATGGTAGAAACATCTCAAAGATGATCAGTGGAAACCTGAGCACCTGAGCTCAATTTTGAGTGTCATGGCAAAGACTGTGAAGACTATGTGCAACAAACTTCTTTCATGTCATCATTATGGGGTATTGTTTGTAGAATTTTGAGGAAAATTATAAATTTAGTCCATCCTGGTAAGGCTGTAACATAACAAAATGAAGCTGTGAATACTTTCCGGATTCACTATATCTATCTGTCTGTTTGTCCGTCTGTCCATCTATCTCAAAATAAAGTCCACCATTACAGATCCTGCAAGCATCCAGGACTCAAACTTCAGCTTCCTGACCACAAAAAAGAGAGTTTCTGATGAAGTAGCAACATTAACACATGGAGGTGGATCAGTTGAGAAGCGTTTCTTCTTTAGCCAGGCGATGAGTGTGATATTAAATGCTGAGGTAGAGGAGCAGATAGATGCGTGTGGGCGGCTGCTGGGTTTTGCTTCAGTGTGTCCCAGAACACAGTCAGCGGGAGTTTGATTCATGTGGTCTTTCGGTTCGTAAGAAACACTCATGCTGATCTGCTAAATACAGACAGAAACCAAAACACTCCATCATCATTAAAGGG
Source organism: Gobio gobio (assembly GCF_949357685.1). Taxonomy (NCBI): domain Eukaryota; kingdom Metazoa; phylum Chordata; class Actinopteri; order Cypriniformes; family Gobionidae; genus Gobio; species Gobio gobio. The sequence continues at coordinate 51,530,195 of NC_137104.1, read as the reverse complement.
TAGATGATGTTGGCATGACTTCACAATGCCAGAAAGATAAAATCTATTTATGCCCAAAATGTCCAAGCAACTTTCATTTCATTTGAGAAGAGAGAATTTGAGGCAGTCATTACTTTTAGAGAAAATGCAGTGTTGTTTTAGCGAGTATCATATTCAGTGATACTGCTTTTATACGACAGTTCAAAAGGAAGCTAATACCGAGTGCCTGAAATTCAGACACAAAATACCAGCAGCTGTTTTGTTTCATATTTTTGTGGGACTTTTTTCTATTTTACAAATTCAATGAAGCCCACTTGAGGGATCTCTCCGTGGTTTGGTTTCCGGTTTTCCCAGTTTCCAGCAGGTTTGCTTATTTTTGCACTGCTTGGTTGCATTATTTGGAATCCTTGGAACACCGTTTGTGTGTCACATGACATGAAAAGGTGTTAATTTTAATACAAGCCAACAGCGTAAGACAGGTATCTGTGACTCAAGTGAAGGACCGGAGAGAAACCTTTCTTTACTCTCTCTCTCTCTCTCTCTCTCTCTCTCTCTGTTTTCCTGGCAGTAGGATAAACATGATGTGCACATTCCTGAGGTTACTATGGAGACGCTGAGAAAGCACAGCTGGACCTGGAGAATATGAGGTAATCCTGAGCCCCAGGGGCTGCTGGGTAAATATTGATCTTGAATAAGAAATAAAATGAGAAGAAATACAGTAAGGAGACAATGACGGCGTCCGTGCAGAGCAGTTCATGTTTCCGTGTGTGAACAGTAGGCGAAAGCGCAGGAGACCGCTTACAGCAAAGATGATTTTTTTTAAATGTCTTGATCTGTAAAGTGAACCCCCCTCCGCTGCACTGAAACAAACACCTGCACAGAGATCACCATAAATCCATTTCAAGCAATAGTTCACCCCAAAACAAACACAAATAGAATGTTTACAATGGGAACGGACAGTGTCAAGCTACAAAAATGCTTAAAAAGTACCATAAAAGTAGTCCATGTGACCAGTAGTGGCCTTTGCTCTGCTCAAAACAGAGCCCCGCCCCCCCGCCACCACACCGCACAAACTAGGGTCAGACATTACCTGGAGATTCATAAAATGACCCCAAAATTAAAGATATGGGGCAAAAAAACGTCTCTGTGTCAGTTCTTGTTTTCTTTTTGTCACAGAGCCACAGCGTGTCTCCGAACAACACAGTAATGTTACGTTACTGAATAAATCCACATTTTTGAACTAATTGCTCTTATGAATGACTGAACGACTCACTCTTAAAGACAGACACTTGCTGTGTCCCGGAATGAATCAGCCATTTTGAGCGAATCGTTTGAGTGAATGATTCAATGACTCATGCGAACAAGGAACAGTTCACGCATACGTCCTATGACATACGTCCTACGTCATACGTTATTCATACATCCTACGTTATACGCCTTACGTCCTACGTCATCCTACAGCGTTCGTCATACTGTACATCCTTCACCATACGTCCTACGCCCTACGTTATTCATACGTCCTACGCTATACGCCACTTGTCCTATGCCATACGTCCTACGCACTACATTATTTATACGTCCTACGCTATACGCCATTTGTCCTATGCCATACGTCCTACGCACTACATTATTTATACGTCCTACGCTATACGCCATTTGTCCTATGCCATACGTCCTACGCACTACGTTATTTATATGTCCTACGCTATACGCCATTTGTCCTATGCCATACGTCCTACGCACTACATTATTTATACGTCCTACGCTATACGCCATTTGTCCTATGCCATACGTCCTACGCACTACGTTATTCATACGTCCTATGTTATACGTCCTATGCCATACTTTATTCATACATTCTACGTTATACGCCATACGTCTTACGCCATACTGTACATCCTTCACCATACGTCCTTCGCCATATGTTATTCATACGTCCTACGCCATATGTCCCACGTAGACATGTGCCGGTAAATGGTAATACGATATACCGCAATAATGAACATGCACAATATTGTTATCGTGGGCACTTCAAAATACCGTGAATAATTATTTATTACGAATTATTCAGATTTTTAGAATGTATTTTAAAAATACTTTACCCATCAACCGTTTAAAATGAACAACGCGTCAAAGAGGAATGCGCACTGATGTAAACAGACCGTTCATGAGCCGAGCACATGGCAGAAGGCGTGAAGACGCACTGAAGTGCACATTCACTTTCAGACAGCAGAGGGCGCTGATGGAACAGCAGAAATACAGCCGTTTCCCCAGTAACCACAATCCGGTGCTCATCATCACATAACCTAATACTTAAAGACTTAAAGTAATTTTCAAACTTAAAGTTTTAAATTACATGCCCTAGATATTGTTTGAATATGTTCTGACTGTTGTTCAATCACACACTTTACAATATGGCTCCATTATTTAACATTAGTTCATTCATTACCAAACTGACAATGAAAAATACTTCTAAAGCATGTATTAATCTTAGTTAAATGTACATTTCAGCATTTAATAACACATTATTAAAATCAAAAGTTGTAACTGTATTATTTAATGGACCTGAGCTTACACTAACAGTTGCTTTTTTAAACTAACATTATCAAAGAAGAATAACTTCTGTAAAAATGTAGCTATTCGCTCTTTGTTAATGTTAATGCATTAACTGGCGAGACATTATTGTAAAGTGTTACCTATTGTTCTTTATAATTCTTTAGCACTTTAATCTGTTTTAAATATTTGTTTACTTCATACATTTTTGTGTATTGCTTTATTTTATTTAAATGTTTGGTTCTTTTGTTATAAGACATTTTTTAAACCTGTTATAGTATGACAACACTTTTTTTGCAACTTTTTAAAAAATATCGTGATAATACCGTATACCGTGATAAAAGCTTCAGCAATTAATCGCAACATGAAAATTTGATACCGGCACATGCCTAGTCCCACGCCATACATTATTCATACGTCATACGCCATACGTCCTACGCCATACGTCCTATGTCATCCGTCATACTGTACATCCTTCACCATACGTCCTACGTAATTCATACGTCCTATGCCATACTTTATTCATACATCCTACGTTATACGCCATACATCCTACACCATACTGTACATCCTTCACCATACGTCCTATGCCATACGTCCTTCGCCATACGTTATTCATACATCCTACGCCATACGTTATTCATATGTCCTGCGTTATACGCCATACGTCCTACGCCATATGTCCTATGTCATCCTACGGCATACGTCATACTATACATCCTTCACCATACGTCCTACGCCATACGTCCTATGCCATACGTCCTACGCCATACGTTATTCACACGTCCTACGTTCTACGCCATACATCCTATGCCATACGTTATTCATACGTCCTACGTTTTATGTCCTACGCCATACGTCCTACACCATACGTCCTACGCCATTCGTCCTTCACCATACGTCTTACGTTATACGCTATACGTCCTATGCCATACATTATATGTCATACGTCCTACGCCATATGTCCTTCGCCATACGTCCTACGCCATACGTCCTTCACCATACGTCCTACGTTATACGCTATACGTCCTATGCCATACATTATATGTCATACGTCCTACGCCATATGTCCTTCGCCATACGTCCTACGCCATATATCCTTCACCATATGTCCTACACCATACGTGCCATACGTCCTATGCCATACGTCCAACGCCATACGTCCTATGCCATACGTCCTAAGCCATACGTCCTTCACCATACGTCCTACGTTATACGTCCTATGCCATACGTTATATGTCATTTGCCTACGCCATATGTCCTACGTCATCCTGCGGCATACGCCATACATCCTTCACCATACGTCCTATACCATACGTGCCATACGTCCTATGCCATACGTCCTATGCCATACGTCCTTCGCCATACGTCCTACGCCATATGTCCAATGCCATACGTCTTACGTCATACGCCATACGTCCTACATACAATATTTTCTTATAAAAACCCATCGCTTCGCTTCAGAAGGCATTTAATAACCCCCTGGAGTGGTTGATAAATGGATTACTTTTATGATGGATGGATGCACTTTTTGGAGCTTCAAAAACTGTATACAATGCCATTATTTGAGGGTGAGTAAATTATGGGATAATTTTCATTTTTGGGTGAACTATTCCTTTAAGACAATAGGTGTTTTCACTGTCAGCTCTCTAATCACTCTTGCTGTAATTTGAAGTCATATAATGATCAGTCTGGGCAGCTCCACTTCAAGCCGAACACACAGGTGTCGTTTCTTTGAAGCGGGCCTCTGAATTACAAAGGCCGCCTCTGCATACAACGCTATATTCTAATTCTTACATTCTAAAGCCAATACATACGATAGCTTTGTGTGTGGAACTCACAAGGCTTATTTTAGAGCTTGACTACATCCATCTCCTTCATTACAGAAGAAATAAACTCATACAGGTTTAGAATTACATGAGAGTGAGAAAATAATGACAGAATTAACGCCATTTAAATCAGTGTTAAGTATTGTACATACTGTATTTATTTATATTTTAAAATGAGCTTTTTAATATTTAAGTTTAGCTTTAATTTCTTTCTATTTCAGTTTTGTTTTAGTAATTTTAGTATTTTAACTTATTTCACTAAGTTGCCAAGACAATCATTTTAATAGTTTTAATTAACAATAACAACACTACTTTAAATATGTCAGTGGCCAACAAAAAATTAACCTAAATGTAACTCAAGGTCATCTATAGACTGAGTTTGGCAAGGAAATAGTTACGCAGATGGAACGTTTGCCACCTGACTTGTCGTTGAAGAAGTCAAAAGTATGTTTTCTCAGAAGAGGCTCTCACAAGAACTTTCAAACCAGATCATGCATCATGAAAACACAAGAGAGGCTATTTGAGCCCTGCAGGTAGTGGGCGGTCAGGGACCGCAGTAAACCAGGACCTGCCAGATCCAGTTCTTCAGCCCAGGGGTTTTGGAAACGGAGCGGTCCCGCAGATAAGACCGGCCTCTCCATCCATTTCCTCTTGCCCTCCCAGCACTCCAGTCCAGGATCATTTCCTCTCACTTTGCTGTCGGAGATCTGCGGATAATCTTAAAAAAAAATCAGCTATTACTTGACTGAGCAGAATACAAAACAAACAAGGAATGTAACTTTGTCTGGGGAGAAAGATTGTGACGGTGATGAATTTTCAGGGTGCTGGTAAATGAGCAGCTGAGAGGTGAAGAAACACATGAACCTACAGCGAGAAACTAAACTCCCCTGAAGAGAAACAAAAGGCATACATACAGAGCAAGAAAAGACACCATCCTAAAGTTAAATATAATGTCTGGTTTTATAACTAGATTGTTCAAATTTCACTTTTATTCACTTTTAAATTCACTTTTATAAGGTGTTTGAACACCGATGTGTGTCCGCAGTGGGTGAGAACAACCAGCCTAAAATGCTAAAAATCCAAAAACAATTTATAAAGCAGTCTCTTCAAACTCAAAAAAATGACTTGTTGAATTTACTCAAAAAAGTGGTTCCACACAACTATAATTTTAGTTATATGAACAAAAGAAATTCAAGTAAATCTGACAACATTTCTTTGAGTAAATGTGACCTTGAATTTGTCACTGTTACATATATTTATGTTAAATTTATAAAAGTTTATTATGTTAGGTGAACACATTTATCGATTTAATTTACCTTATTAAATTAACTATTCGCTCTACAAGTGTAGTGGAAAACTATTATAAAACAGCAAGCTTATTTACAGAAACAAAATGCAAAAATAACTAATTGGACAAACTTAATTGAATTGAGGGCAGGAATTCCATCCAATAAACGTGAATATATGAGTGCCCACAGCCTAAACACCGGCACCACTTTCTGCATAATGGTAACCACAAAAGTACAGAAACTCCTCTAAATGTCCAACATAACTGAACATAACACTAACATAAACTAACAACATCTTTCCCTTTACTGTAAAACACATAAAATAACACTTTAATCCCTAAATTTACTCTCCTAATGCAGTCCCTTGCAAAGCATGCTGGGAACTACAGATCCACTGCCCAGTTTGTTCATTTCACTCAGCAATGTTAAATTGACCGAACAAAAACTTAAGTAAAGCTGACAATACTCATTTTAGTAGAAACAACTCAGTAAATTTAAGTTCATGTAGTTACATGAGTTTTTAAGTAATGTGAACAAGGATGATTTGAGTGCATCTAACAACAGTGAAAGTTAATTTTTTTGAGTGAGCTGATTCAATCGGCTCAGATTATGGGGAGAAGCCACGCCCACAGCCGATGACGATCTGCCCTATTAGCATAGACACCGTCCTGAGTGAGAATGATGGAGTCCGCATGCGACAAGCTCGTAATCACGACTTCAGAAGCAGGAATTATGAAATTTCTGATAGCACGTGAAGACACCAGGAGACAAGACCAACGTTGTTAATGCTCACCGTCTGCGTAATTCATAAATGCACATTTATTATGCACAGTACAGTCATATGACAGATGACTGAACATCGCAACTGAACGTTTCTGACCTTGTCAGTGCGTGAGATGGTCCTGTTTTGTATTTGTCAGTATGCCCGAGCATGAGCTTTTGAAGCTCCACCCTCCTCTTTAAAGGGGGACGGGAGCACCAGCTCATTTGCATTTAAAGGGACATGCACAAAAACAGCACGTTTTTGTTCATCCCCAAAAAGTGGAATTTTAACATGCTATAAAAATGATCTGTAGGGTATTTTGAGCTAAAACTTCACATATAGCGCTTTTCCACTGCACTGTAACGCTTGGTACGGCTCAGTACGGTACGGCTCGGCTCGGCCCAGTTCGCTTCGCTTTTCCACTGTGTGGTACGACTCGGTTCGGCGCGGCTCCGCTCGCTTTGGTTTTCCACTGCCGTTAGCACCGCTTTTAAAAGGGGTGGGATTATATGATGTTTTATAAACAAAGTTCGGGAGAAGCACGTTCAGATAATTGACACAGGTGGAGAGCACTCAGCTAATCAACAATAGAGGTATATATAAATGCAGCAGTCCTACCTCCGTTTGTTGACAGTTATCGGCAACCCTTCCACCACCCCTTCGCCACACCTTTTAACTCTAAAACCACTTACATATACGGGGGGTACTCTGGGTTCGGGCCTAATTCCGAGCTCGAAGCCCTCCCCCAGGACAGCACGCCAAATACGCATTGATTTACTCTCTATAAATTATATGTAAGTGCGAACTCGTGAAAGAATGATCGTTGTATTTGTGCCGCCTCTACTTCTCAACATGTGGATGTTTTTAACTAGCCTACAAGACAAAGAAATTTGCTTCAAAGGAGGCTGATGGCAGCAAAACAAAATACTGCTAAAAACAAGAGAGTTGGATGCTGCGTTCACACCAAACGCGAATAGAGCGTCGAGAGCGAGTGATTTCAATGTTAAGTCAATGGAAAGGCGCTTTGAAGCACGTCTGGAGGTCCTTCAGTGCGATAGATGCGTTTCGCAGGGTGTGATTCCGTCTCATTTGCGCATCGAGTTCGCACGAATGAAACGGATTTGACACGAATTGAGCGTCTTGCGTGATACGCACGTTATGCGTGAATGGTGCTTTTTGTGCATTCACGCGTTTTGAAGCGAATTCGCATCTGACGCCCGATTTGAAATTTTTTTACTTTGGCGTCAATTCGCACCGCATTAACCAATCAGGAGCCTGCTCGCTGCGGTCACGTGGTAAAGTGACGTTATGAGAAACCCTGCATAATTTAAAAATACTACTGTGTCACAAAATGTAGTTTTAAGACTTTTTCAGGTGAGAATGTAGTTGTTTAAAGCTCAAATCTGTGGTTTATTTATAAAGAGAGCGCCTATTTAAAAAAAATAGTCTTGTGTTTTTGGAGTTGTGAGATCCAGGCGATCACCGGGCGCTCAGCGTTCATTAACCCCAGCGAGAGCAGCCTTTCCTCTGCCAGTCCTTCTGACGTCTGCCGCTGGCTCTGATGTCCTGTAGTGGTTCGTCTTGTGTGGATCTAACCGGCGATCTTTGCTCTCATGAATCTATAATTTGTTGTCTGTCAAATCGTTTTGACTGAGGGCAAAGAGAAGTTTCATAACTTAATTTTTTTAGGATATTTAAATATACATGCAGTGAAGATAATGTAGGAGTTGCCTGGACCACATTTGTGTGGCTATTAATTTTTCATATATAGTTTTAATGAAAATGAAAAGAGGCAGAGAGGTGTATAATGACATATTTCTCCTGGAGCGCCTTGAACGCACGTCTATTCCGCTTTAGACGCGCAAATGGATTCAAAATGTTCAAGCGTCCAACTAGACGCTGTAGGCGCGATTTTCAATCACTATATCACTGTCACAAAAGCCTATAATGATAGTGACGATTCTCTCTGAACAATCAGTGATCTGCAGTGTTTACACGTCACTTTTTAGTATCGGTACGGCACGCTTGGAACCTCAAACGAGGTGGTACTATTTAAGCGAACCGTACTGAGCCGTCCCGAACCGCACCATGCAGTGGAAAAGCACCAATAGACACATGTAAACATCTTGTAAAAAGGGCCAAAATAGATCCCCTTCAATGCATCCTTGCTGAATAAAATAGTAATTTCTTTAAAAAATTTAAATTAAAATAAAAAATGACTGACCTGATAACTCACCTAATTCACCCGCTATAGCTAAAAGTACCCGATTTTTCATATCAACATAAAAATATACCGGGCTCCTCTTGAGACCCTGTTTCGCATCATAATAAATGCTAAATGCTAAAGCCCGCCCCCCTCATGACGTGATTGGTTACGTAAGAAACACCAGTGTTTTTGAGACTGTCTTTGGCTTGGGTCTTCAGTGTAAATCTGGGCATTTTTTTCTCTCCTGTTTTATGCGAATTCGCTTAGAAAACGAATGGCAGACACACCTCTTCTCAACGAAATGTCAAAGTTTAATTCTTAGCATTAGGAGGTTGTTCATAATCTCACACAGTAAACAAGCAGCTCCCAGATGAGATCAGTTAGACTGCGTTTCTTCAGATCTAGATGTTGTCAGGTTGGGTGTAAAGCGTCTGAACTGCTGTGTTTCCTCCGGGCTTTGTTCATGCTGCATTTGGGCCACACTGCAGCCATAAATCTGAAATTAAATATCTCTCCATCCATCCCTCCCTCCTGTGTCCCTCTGTCCTCCCTCTGTCTGCGTCCAGATCTCTCGCTCGGCCTCTTTATCTTCTGTGCGTGCATCTCGAAGCCACATTTCTTAAAGAGATAGTTCAGCTAAAAATACACAACTCTGTTGTTCCAAATATGTTTATTTTACCTGTGAAACAAAAAAGGAGAAGTTTACAGGAATGTTCAAGTAGTCCATATGACTAGTGCTCTATGTTTTTACACTGAAAACAAAGAAGGGTGTAGAAAAACAATTCTCACTCAGGTTGAATTAAACATGGCATTTTGAAGAAGAAAGACTGAAATAGAGTATTTTTTTACAGTATAGACTTCTAAAGCTTGATGCTTTTATACAGTTAACAATAAGTTATAATGCTTTTTAAAACACTTCTCAGAACTTTAGAACTCTAGAACACAGTATCTAATGTTACTGGTCAGATTAATCTGAACATTTATCTTTATCATGATGGATTAAATAAGGATACAGATATATGGCCAGCTGAGATCTGGAGAGAGGGAACATGAAACTGGATGTTTTAAAGGACTTGAGAGAGATTCAGTGTGTTTCAGGATGGCTAATGATCCTCATAGAGGTGTGAGCCAAATAAAACCAGAGTAAGACAGGACAGGACCTCACACACACACACACACACACACACACACACACACACACACACACACACACACACACACACACACACACACACACACACACACACACACACACACACACACACACACACACACACACACACACACACACACACACACACACACACACAATACTGTACAAACTGTATATTCTCTCCCCTTACAACAGCCCTACCCCTAAACCTACCAACACATACACACACACACACACACACATACACACACACACACACACACACACACACACACACACACACACACACACACACATACATACATACATTGTATTCTGTACAAACGATATATTCTCTCCCCTTACATTAACCCTACCCCTAAACCTACACACACACACACACACACACACACACACACACACACACACACACACACACACACACACACACACACACACACACACACACACACACACACATACACTCACACACTCGCTCACACAGACTCTCACACATACGCACAAACACACACACACAAAATGTTTACTGTACAAACTGTATATTCTCTCCCCTTACAACAACTCTACCCCTAAACCTACCAACACACACACACACACACACACACACACACACACACACACACACACACACACACACACACACACACACACACACACACACACACACACACACACACACACACACACACACACACACACACACACACAATGTATACTGAACAAACTGTATATTCTCTCCCCTTACAACAACCCTACCCCTAAACCTAAATACCACACACACACACTCACACATTTGCACAAACACACACACACGTATACTGTACAAACTGTATATTCTCTCCCCCCTTACCCTACCCCTAAACCTACCATAACACACACACACACACACACACACACACACACACACACACTAACCGCAACATTTTATTGAAAAAAAACTTTTAAGCTGTTTTCCTCATGCGGACCAAAAAATGTCACCAAGGATTTTGGATATTGCCATCTTTGTGTTCCATAAAGTAGGGTTTACCTGGACCACACACACACACACACACACACACACACACACACACACACACACACACACACACACACACACACACACACACACACACACACACACACACACACACACACACACACACACACACACACACACACACACACACACACACACACACACACACACACACACACACACACACACACACACACACACACACACACACACACACACACACACACACACACACACACACACACACACACACACACACACACACACACACACACACACACAGTATATCTGGTCTGGACAGCAGTTGTGTGTGAAAGGCGAGATATTCAAGCTATTATTTGCAGAACAGTTCCTGAAGTTCACTTAGCCTGATGTTGCCAAAGCTGCAACTTTATTAGATATAGTGGCCTAAAAAACAACCACACATTTTTGATTCAGCCGTTTGGTTCTCTGGAGTGAGAATGTGTGTGTTGCTGTGTTGTGAAAATGTAAAGTGCAGAGTGGCTGCCGTCTTCTGTGTCTGATGCCCGCGGCTCCTCGCTCACACACTCAGGAATTTCCTGATCCGTGCGTGTGTGAGTTCTGGAGGCTGTGAACGTGTGGCTGTTCTCAGATTGCATCTTTGCAATTTTACGCGCAAAAAGCTAAGCACAATTTTTAGATATTGGATATTTAGATATGGGTTCGTTTAATTCTTTAATCCTAACTATAGGTAATAATAATACAGTCAGAACTTTAAAAATACACGACTGTTTAAAAGTTTGTAGTCGATATGTTTGTTTGTTTTTTTTAAGAAATTAATACTTCAAAGATGCATTAAATTGATCAAAAGTGGCAGTAAAAGCTTATATAATATTACAAAATATTTCTATTTCAGATAAATTGATAATAATCATAAATGTAGCTTGAGTATCATAATATCAGAATGATTTCTGAAGGACCATGTGACACTGAAGACTGGAGTAATGATGCTGAAAAATCATATTTAATAATAAATTATATTCACATAGAAAAAAGCTATTTTAAACTGTAATAATATTTCACAATTTTAATGTTTTTACTGTACTTTTGATCAAATAAATGCAGCCTTGGTGAGCAGAAGAGACTTCTTTCAAGAACATTAAAACATCTTACAGTCCCCAAACGTTTAAAAGGACGTGTAAATCTGTTTGTACTTTGTTCATTTAAATTTAAGTTTCTTGTTCGTCCAAATAACCATAAAGCAACTCAAGAACCCGATGCAAAAATCTTGTTCTTGTAGAGCTAAGGTTGGTTTAGCACAGGGGTGTCCAAAGTCGGTCCTGGAGGGCCACTGTCCTGCAGGGTTTAGCTCTTACCTGTCTCAACACCTGTCTGGAAGTTTCTAATATGTCTAATAAGACCTTGATTAGCTGGTTCAGGTGTGTTTAATTTGGGTTGGAGCTAAACTCTGCAGGACAGTGGCGCTCCGGGAGCAGGATTGGACACCCCTGCAGGTTCTCTGAGGTTCTCCAGCTGTGTGGCGGGTGAGCGAGATGACTGTCAGACTAACCTCTCACACTGCCAATGCAAAACACCAACAAACATTCACACTGGAGGCTGGCTCCGCCCACCCGCCGGAATCCTCCCCTGCTTATAAAAAGATATTGTAGAAAAACCACACTGTATATTACAGAAATTGGGCCTTGGTGTGAGATTTTAGGAGTTTAGATGTGTGTGAGTACATTTGTGTCCAATCTTTTCCCAATCGCGAGAACAGAAAAACAGCAGTCAGAGATCACTGATATGATTACTGGTGTTTGCTAAGGGTCTGAGATTTCAACAAACTCCTTACAAGCTGCTGAAGTACTTGCATTGAATGTTTCAAGCCTTTAAAGACGAGTTTGCCGAATTTCGACCAGCTTTGTATTGGTACAATATCTACTACAGTATACACCGATCCGACATAACATTATGACCACGACAGGTGAAGTGAATAACACTGATTATCTCTTCATCACGGCACCTGTTAGTGGATGGGATATATTAGGCAGCAAGTGAACATTTTGTCCTCAAAGTGCGTGTGTGTGGCTTACCACAAATGCTTCAGGAATGGTTTGAGGAGCACAACAACAAATTTGAGGCGTTGACTTGACCTCCAGCTTCCCCAGATCTCAATTCAATCGAGCATCTGTGGGATGTGCTGAAGAAACAAGTCCGATCCGTGGAGACTCCACCTCACAACTTACATGACTTAAAGGATCTGCTGCTAACATCTTGGTGCCAGATACCACAGCACACCTTCAGGGGTCCAGTGGAGTTCATGCCTCGACGGGTCAGGGCTGTTTGGGCAGCAGAAGGGGGACCAACAGGACACTCACGCACGGACAGTTGAAGCGACAGAGAGGCAGCGTCAAAATCAAAAGTGCATTATGGGTATTAAAGTTTTTGTCAAAAGTGAACACCACAGCCCACATGCAGCAACAATTAAAGTTTTTCTTACTGCATAGACAGCCAAGTTCAATTACACTCTAAAAAATGCTGGGTTAAAAATAACCCAAGTTGGGTTGAAAATAGAATAACAATTGGGTTGTTTTAACCCAGCGATTGGGTTGTTTTAGGCAAACAATTAACCCAATCGCTGGGTTAAAACAACCGAATAGCTGGGTTAGTCCATTTTCAACCCAACTTGGGTTATTTTTAACCCAGCATTTTTTAGAGTGTAAAAGTTTTATTTTATTATCTTGCCGGCGGAGAATTCCAACTTTAATATATCAGGATCAGAATCAGAATGAGATTTATTGCCAAGTATGTTTACACACACACAAGGAATTAGTATTGTAAATAGTGTACATACACTCTAAAAAATGCTGGGTTAAAAACAACCCAAGTTGGGTTGAAAATGGACAAATCCAGCAATTGGGTTGTTTTAACCCAGCGGTTGGGTTAAATGTTTGCCCAACTGGCTGGGTAGTTTTATTTAACTGAACTCTTGTTTAAAAATGACTGTATTGCTTGCTTAAAATGAACGACCCAAAGTATGTTGGAAATAAAAATGTATTATGTTTAATAAATGAACATTATTAATAAGTTCAATGGATAATAATTAAACAATAAACATTTATTAAATTGCTTATTAATAAATGTTTACCTTTTGATTATTATTGTTGCCTCTAGTAATTATATGTGGGTTCATTTATTTTGGGTTCATTTTAAGCCAGCCATATAGTCATTTTTAAACAATAGTTGGGTTAAATAAAACTGCCCAGCACATAGGGCAAACATTTAACCCAACAGCTGGATCAAAACTACCCAATCGCTGGGTTTGTCCATTTTCAACCCAACTTGGGTTGTTTTTAACCCAGCATTTTTTATATATATATATATATATATATAGTGTGAATTCAGGTTGAATGCGAGACTTTTTGCCATTGCGATGACTGAGTAAAAGTGTCCCATTCAACCTGAGTTCACCCTATATATATATATATATATATATATATATATATATATATATATATATATATATATATATATATATAATACATACATTTCTGTTGCTGTTTGCTGTGTTTGTGTGGCTGCATCACAGAGTTCTGTCTTCTAGGTTTTGCCACCTTCCTGCTGTTTCCCTGGATTACTGGCTGCTGTTCCCTAACAAAGCCTGAAGGATGTTTGCACAGCTGGGTGACCAGAAAGAGAGAGAGAAGGAGAGAGAGAGAGAGAGACCCCAAAAATATCAAACCGTCCAATTCCCCGTTCAGCACTTGCTGTGTTTTTTCAGTGTCAGTGTAAAAGGTGCAGCTCTGCGTCAGTATTTATTTGCTCAAGATGACGACCCAACTGTGACAGAGTTCAGGATTTTTCAGAGAACCTGCTTTGTTCGCCATGAAGATAAAACTGTCTGCTATTTTTGTTTTCATTACTGTCTTTATCGTGTTTATTTTATTTGAATTGCAGTTTTTTTTTTGTCTCCCAAGAATGAAATCAGCGTCTTTGAAAGTCTTTATGGATGATGGCGTGACTCTCTGAATAGTTCGGGAATTTGAGCAAACGCAGAGGGAATGTTGTTGTTTTGGCTCCGTTTAAAAAGAACGAGATCATCGTGACCCATCATTTAAGCACTGAAACCCTTTTATAATGACCAATAACAAATTACAACGACTCTGAAACCTTTCCAGTCTGAAAACTCGAAACCTGCTGACAAAGACACATTGAGTCTGAAAACAACGTTTTGATTGGACAAACACATAACGCAGACGTTATTACATCATTACGTTAAGCTCCGCCTTTCAAGACAATTTTATAATGATTTCAGTCTTTTTCTTTTGCAATGAAAGAGAGATATTTTTATGCACTACCCTCTTCTTTACAGACACGAAGAACCTTTAACATTAATGGAATCATTCCATTCCACAAAAGGTTATTTATGTTGGAAAATAATCAGTAATTATCTGGGGCCAAGCACAAAGAACACGATAAGTCATGCCAACATGGCTGGGTGTGTCAGACCAAAGAGCAATTACAGACGTATTAAGATGGCTGAAAAATCAAATACAATCACTAGTAGGCTAATGTGATTTAATGGTTTATCACTTTCGACCAATAGGTGGCGCTGTTATGAAAATTATGTAGTGTGGTCAGAGTGAGGTGACAATATGCCAGAGATACAGAGTCATTTTGGCATTTTGCCACAACTTTCTTGCTACAGTATAGGAAAACGGCTTCGACTATTGACACGAAATCCATAACTTTTCAGTCTGAAGATGATACGATTCAATTTTGGTGGAAATCGGACTAACAGTCTAGGAAGAGATCGAAAAAAGTCAATTTTAAAAGAAAATCAAAATGGCGGACAGGAAGTTCGACCGACTATCACAAAATTGGTATCTTTGTTCTCGGCATGACCCAAGGAATCCATTTCATTTCATCACAATAGCTTATTTAAATCAAAAGTTATTAGCATTTTTGGAAATTTAATTATAACCTTTGACCACAAGGTGATGCTGCCCTTTAACTTTTGGAGTACCTTCAGGGCATGGTGCCGAAGATACATACCGAGTTTCATAACAATATGCCAATGCGTTCGTAAAAAAAAGCATTTTACGACAAAATTCAAAATGGCCGACATCCAAAATGGCCGATATGGGACAATTCGTTTGACTCGGGTATCATTCGACTCTACAATTCTGCACCAAATCTTTTGTGAGTTTTGGCCAAACTGTTTAGAAGTTATAAGTAAAAATGTCAATTTTTCATATCTCCTGACCACTACTGGCTACTGTGCAGGTCATGGTTGTCATGAAACACACCAAATTTGGTCATAATATGATAAAGTGTTGCGGACATATAGCCTCACGTTCATTTCGGCGTGCTCTTTGTCAAATTTGTCTGTTATTCAAGAATGATTTGACGAATCAAAATTACATAACTTTTTGCCGGCATAGTCTGAAGATGATCTGGTTAAAAAAAATTTAAAAATCGTCAGCAACTGCCTAGGAGGAGTTTGAAAAAGTATTTCTTTCTGAAAATTCAAAATGGCATAAACATGAGTGCAACTTTGGACAGTTGGTGGCGCTAAAGGGGTTGAGTTAGAGTCTCCAAAATTGCGATGGTGACAATTCAGACTGTCCTCTATCAATGTGCCAAATTTCATTGCTTTCCCGCAAGCATTCTATGGGCTGCCTATGACTCAAGAGCGGAAGAAGAAGAAACGGAAGAAGAATGTTCTTTTAAAGGTCCCATGGCATGGCATTTTTCTATTATTTTATAGTGTTTCCTGAGGTGTACTTATATTATTAGTATGATTTTTACATCATAAAATGTCATAATTTAGAAATAAAAGGCATTTTTTCTATACTGCTGTTTGCCCTGTGGCTGAATGCCCTGCTTCAAGAGGCGTGTCTGCTGTGAGACTTCAGTAAAAACGCCCACTGTTGTGATTGGCTGACATCTTTGCATTTTAAATGAGCGGAGGGGGCGTGGTTTAACGAGGCACGAGCAGGCACGAGTCTGCCAGAGAGACGGATGGACCTGTGTTCACTTCACATCAGTTCTCTCAGCATGTCTCAGTTCAGGGTGAACTGTTGTAGTTACTAGCATATACTTCAGGTTATTAGTTTATTTCTAGTCGGAGGGACTGTCACTCATGTCAGAAAGTTAGTAACTTTAGTAAATTATGGATCAGCGCTGACTCGAGACGCGAACCGTTCAGAACGATTCAGTCCGATTTGGTGAACTGGTTCGGTTCACTAAAAAGAACCGATTCAAAAGAATGATTCGTTCGCGAACCGGACATCACGGAGACGAAGCGATTGCTAACAAAGTTATTTATAGTAACTACTGAGTTATGAGAGCGCTGTCAGTCAGCGCGAGTTTATTGTGTTTGTATCTGAGAGTTCTGAATAAACACGAGTCCCAGTCACACCGAGTCCTCTTCATCATTATTCTACCAACTTTGTAACACATGCAATGTATCATTACAGCGAGATGAACGAGTTAGTAAGTGTTGAATATAGCATTATTTCTAGATATGTTCCAAACATATGAATAGCGTCGTTGACGCGCATTGAGTAACTTACACAGCGCAAACAAAGACACAACAGCTGTAATCGAATGTAATCCAGTTTATTGTGGGGAAAGCTGGCTAGCCTAGCCCAGATACCCTCACGCTTACCCTCCTTCTGCTTAATCTCACGCCGCGTTTGGTGCCTCCGCTGTGGGCCAGATGCAGTACTGGGGGTCGGGGATGTTGGAGGCCGAGCTTCGGCGTGTGTGAAGTTTCTAAAGATGTGACTGCTGATGTTAAACAGAAAAGACTATGCACATTTAAGAACAGATAGACGCGACGAGGACGTACAAAAACACTGACTCTCAAGATAGAAAACACGAAAACACCGTTCTGTCGGGAGAGAGAGAAGCCGCTGCGTGTCCACAAATAATAAATAATTAGCTACACATCAGAAATCACTGATCACAGATCAGAAGGAACTGAAGAAAGACTTCTGTTTTCATTTGTACATCCAAACACTGAGAAACTGCCAGTGTTCACTCGTTCACAAGTAACGTTAATGATCTCTCGAGTGTTTGCATGGGCGTGCCAGATTCTCTGGGCGGGGGAAAGGGAGGAAACCGTGCCTGCTTGGACGTCAAACCAGGAGCCTTCAGGATTGGCTAGTCGGGCCTGTCATTTTCTCAAAGGCAGAGAAAGACAGCCAGAACTCGGTTTTACCCCGATCAACATTTCTATCCACTTGGGGACAATATTCAGGCTAGGGGAACTCATATTAATGTTGAAATACCTCATAAAATGAAAATTTCATGCCATGGGACCTTTAAGAACTGATCACTGAAGGATTCTTTTGAATGGTTCTTCCATGACATCGCTGTGAAAAACCCTTTTGGAAACTTTATTTTTAAGAGTGCGTACAAGATATTTACTTTCTCTGTTGTCGCCTTATAGACCGGCTATTTGAGTAGTGTTTTCTACACTATCAACAATACCCAAAGTGACAAACTAAACAGTCAACAATACAACATTGCATAGCTCCCTCTTCTCACTGGATATCATGGAAGTGCATTACCGTAGTAAAGTACCTTGCTGTTGTGGTGGCGGTGGGCAGGCTGAGGTCAGTTTGGGGCTTTTAGCACCTCTGCAGCTCTCTGGATCCGTTCGGCAAGGAGCTGCAGGAAAAATCCCAAACAGATGTCGTTCATAAAACATGCATTTTCAATTACTCGCCCCCCTTTGGAGCGCGCCGCATGCACACGGCTCTGAGCGCAACCCAACACGGCCCTGCTAATGCTCAGGAAATATTACATCACTGAAAACTAAACTGGTGGGTGTAAATATATTTTTGTGACCAGTTAACAAACTTAAGTCTCCAAAATCCGCTCAGAATTCCCCGCTTGACTAATGTCCACTCCGGTTCCCTTCCTGTTGGCCGGAAAAACAGTGGGAAATACCCAATATTACAAACAAAATACCTCACTTTATGTAATCTAATTCAGTGGTGACAAGCAAGCAGGGTAATTATCGTTAACTAAAACTATTAAAACATTTATTTTAACTGAAATTGAGCTGAAATGAAATGCGAAAATTCCTTTTAACACACCTCCAAACATTAAGATGATTTATTAGTAGTGTTTAAGGCAAGCATTACAGTTACTACTGCTTATAGGTGCTGTATGTAATTTTTTTAACTGTACTAAGCAGAACAATACCATAATGCAGAGATTTAAGAAACATGCCAAGTTCAAATATTAGTTTTCCCCGAAAAACAATGACACAGCCAGCTGTGCGTTCTGTGTCTGAAAGTCTGTTTTTGTTTTGGACTGTGTGTTTCAACACCCCGACTTTAGAAGTTTGTGTTTTAACTTCCGTTTGTTCGGAAGCGGATGCCATAAATGTCAGTAGACTAGGAAGATTTTAAAATGACCAATTTATTCATAAATCTGAAACATCTTGCCGTGGAAATACAAACTGGAAGGCAGAAGACAACGAGAGCAGTGCTGAAAAGGGGCGGGGCTACAAAAGATCTATTAGCAGGCGCTGAAAAGGGGCGGGGCTACACAAGATCTATACACTGAAAAGGGGCGGGGCTACATACGATTTAGAAGCAGGCGCTGAAAAGAGGCGGGGCTACACAAGATCTATACGCAGGTGCTGAAAAGGTGGCGGTGCTACATACGATTTATAAGTAGGCGCTGAAAAGGGGCAGGGCTACATAGGATCCATAAGCAGGTATTGGAAAGGGGCGGGGCTACATAAGATTTATAAGCAGGTGTTGAAAAGGGGCAGGGCTACATAGGATCCATAAGCAGGTGCTGAAAAGGGGCAGGGCTACATAGGATCCATAAGCAGGTGCTGAAAAGGGGCGGGGCTACATAAGATCTATACACTGAAAAGGGGCGGGGCTACATAAGATTTAGAAGCAGGCGCTGAAAAGAGGCGGGGCTACACAAGATCTATACGCAGGTGCTGAAAAGGTGGCGGTGCTACATACGATTTATAAGTAGGCGCTGAAAAGGGGCAGGGCTACATAGGATCCATAAGCAGGTATTGGAAAGGGGCGGGGCTACATAAGATTTATAAGCAGGTGTTGAAAAGGGGCAGGGCTACATAGGATCCATAAGCAGGTGCTGAAAAGGGGCAGGGCTACATAGGATCCATAAGCAGGTGCTGAAAAGGGGCGGGGCTACATAAGATTTATAAGCAGGTGTTGAAAAGGGGCGGGGCTACATAAGATTTATAAGCAGGTGTTGAAAAGGGGCGGGGCTACATAAGATTTATAAGCAGGCATTGAAAAGGGGTGGGGCTACACAAGATCTATAAGCAGCTGCTAAAAAGGGGCGGGGCTACACACGATCTATACGCAGGTGCTGAAAAGGGGCGGGGCTACATAAGATTTGTAAGCAGGCGTTGAAAAGGAGCGGGGCTACATAATATTTACAAGCAGGCGCTGAAAAGGGGCGGGGCTACACAAGATCTATACGCAGCTGCTGAAAAGGGGCAGAGCTACACAAGATCTATAAGCAGGTGCTGAAAAGGGGCGGGGCTACATACGATTTATAAGTAGGCGCTGAAAAGGGGCAGGGCTACATAGGATCCATAAGCAGGTATTGGAAAGGGGCGGGGCTACATAAGATTTATAAGCAGGTGTTGAAAAGGGGCAGGGCTACATAGGATCCATAAGCAGGTGCTGAAAAGGGGCAGGGCTACATAGGATCCATAAGCAGGTGCTGAAAAGGGGCGGGGCTACATAAGATTTATAAGCAGGTGTTGAAAAGGGGCGGGGCTACATAAGATTTATAAGCAGGCATTGAAAAGGGGTGGGGCTACACAAGATCTATAAGCAGCTGCTAAAAAGGGGCGGGGCTACACACGATCTATACGCAGGTGCTGAAAAGGGGCGGGGCTACATAAGATTTGTAAGCAGGCGTTGAAAAGGAGCGGGGCTACATAATATTTACAAGCAGGCGCTGAAAAGGGGCGGGGCTACACAAGATCTATACGCAGCTGCTGAAAAGGGGCAGAGCTACACAAGATCTATAAGCAGGTGCTGAAAAGGGGCGGGGCTACATACGATTTATAAGCAGGCGTTGAAAAGGAGCGGGGCTACATAAGATTTATAAGCAGGCGCTGAAAAGGGGCGGGGCTACATAAGATTTATAAGCAGGCGTTGAAAAGGGGCGGGGCTACATAAGATTTATAAGCAGGCGTTGAAAAGGGGCGGGGCTACATAAGATTTGTAAGCAGGCGTTGAAAAGGAGCGGGGCTACATAAGATGATTTATAAGCAGGCACTGAAAAGGGGCGGGGCTACATAAGATTTATAAGCAGGCGCTGAAAAGGGGCGGGGCTACATTAGATTTATAAGCAGGCGTTGAAAAGGAGCGGGGCTACATAAGATTTATAAGCAGGCGTTGAAAAGGAGCGGGGCTACATAAGATGATTTATAAGCAGGCGCTGAAAAGGGGCGGGGCTACATAAGATTTATAAGCAGGCGCTGAAAAGGGGCGGGGCTACATTAGATTTATAAGCAGGCGTTGAAAAGGAGCGGGGCTACATAAGATTTATAAGCAGGCGTTGAAAAGGAGCGGGGCTACATAAGATTTATAAGCAGGCGCTGAAAAGGGGCGCGGCTACACAAGATCTATACGCAGCTGCTGAAAAGGGGCGGGGCTACATAAGATTTATAAGCAGGCGTTGAAAAGGAGCGGGGCTACATAAGATTTATAAGCAGGCGCTGAAAAGGGGCGGGGCTACATACGATTTATAAGCAGGCACTGAAAAGGGGCGGGGCTACACAAGATCTATAAGCAGGCGGTGAAAAGGAGCGGGGCTACATAAGATTTATAAGCAGGCGCTGAAAAGGGGCGGGGCTACATACGATTTATAAGCAGGCGCTGAAAAGGGGCGGGGCTACACAAGATCTATAAGCAGGTGCTGAAAAGGGGCGGGGCTACATACGATCTATAAGCAGCTGCTGAAAAGGGGCGGGGCTACATAAGATCTATAAGCAGCTGCTGAAAAGGGGCGGGGCTACATAAGATCTATAAGCAGGCGCTGAAAAGGGGCGGGGCTACACAAGATCTATAAGCAGGTGCTGAAAAGGGGCGGGGCTACATACGATCTATAAGCAGCTGCTGAAAAGGGGCGGGGCTACATACGATTTATAAGCAGGCGCTGAAAAGGGGCAATACCAAACATTTCCACTTGTTGAAATTTGTCTCCCATTAATTTCCAATGTGCTCATTTTGGACTGCAAAACAATACAAATGTGACTTCTTTTTTTTTCAGGACCATTTAACCTTTTGGAATGATGTTCATGATTTTTTTGTGTGTTCACACAGCAAGTGCCAAAACCTTGACCAAGTTTTGTACCGTTCCGATTAAGTAAAAAATACTAAAGATTATTGTTAAAAAATGACCGGGGGTTAAACTGTGATGCTTAGCTTGTTATATACAGACCAGAAAAATATATAGAGTTGGAACTGGACTCTGAGATGACCAAAAACTCAAAAATAGTTGTGCATGCTGATGAAATAACTTTTCTTTGCAAGAAACTTGTATTTCATAAACAACCTAGCAACCGCATAGCAGCGCCCAGGCAACCAGCCGCACCTTTTTACAAACATATCCATGCAAAACTCAATGCCAAGCATGACTCATTTTCTTAAAAAAAGAAAAAAAGCTTGTTTATTTACTACAAATGTTAGTGAAACTTAAATCTTAAAGACTCTTACGGGAAATAAAGCCTTACAGAAATGCACCTGGACAACTTTTTTTCCCTCAAATTAACACTCCTCAAACTTCTTTGGCTTCCAATACACAAAATGCAAGGGGAAAAAACCCCACGCAAACAAGTGCAGAAAATCAACACCGCCCCTGGAGGACCTGGAGCTCAATGCCGGGATATTTACAAGGAGTTCATAACAAATCAAAGCGCTCTTCGTTTTATGTGTCGTTTTAAGCCTTTTGGCAAATTGACACACAGTTTGTTGAATTTCTCCCCAGATATCGTGCTGTTGGTTGGAGGCCCTGAGAGTCTGGCATGCCGCTCCAACTGAGACGTCAAAGCGCTCTCCATCATCTCTGGAAAACCTCCGGGACTTTATTTAGAGGCCGAGAGCCCAGTTCCTTCTGAATGAGAGATGGCTGAGCCAGTCTTTGTTTTGTGAAGAGCAGCAGAACATGACGAGGGAGACGAGGGACCAATATTTTGCAGAGCGTTAAGAAAGACAACAATGCTGTATTTCCACTTTTCCCAGCTATTTAACTTCACATCAGAGTCCATGTTGGCCGGATTTATGCCAGCTTTGTCAGGCACTGGTGGCCAACAAGAACTGTTGTTTTTGGAATGATGCCGCGCCCTTCGAATACTCAACCTACGCCGCATGTCTGCCAACACAAACCCCCAAAGCCACAGCCCTCACACTGCTGACGGGCAGAAATTAATCGTGAAGGCCGTACATGGGGCTATTTATCAATGGCCGCTCTAAAGCGTGGGCTGTGGCGAGGAAGGCAGGGTGCATCATGGGAGCCGTGCCACTGGGAAAAGAGTGTTAGAAAGCAAAAGAGAGAGAGTAATTAGCTTCGGTTCTGGGTAAAAACACACTCGTATGCGAGGCATGGGAAACGCTACAGAAGATCGGTCTTGCAAACTCATAAATACCAGTAACTGATCTCACTGGCCGTGTAAACTGCAGCCCGGAGCAATGTCCCAAAGAATAATCGCTTACAAAGATCAGTAAACAAACAAAGAATACGAAACGCTACGTCCCTGCGGACTGAACCCACACAGAAATACCCCGAAACACTGTCACGCTACATCAGAAAGGCTCTCAGGAGGAGGCGGAGCAACTCCGCCCACCCAAACATGACCCCGCCCTTCTGACGTTCTCACCAGGGTTATTATAGTTAAAGGGGTCCTGTTTTGCTTTTCCACTTTTTCAACTTTAGTTAGTGTGTTATGTTGCTTTTGAGCATAAAAAAAGATCTGCAAGGCTACAAAGTTCAACGTTTTTCATATTATTTAACCCTCTGGTGCTCTTCGTTTAGGGTCGCATTGGTTGTCTTCTCGGGTCATAAGTGACCGGACACCTAAAAATTAAACTTCCTCCACCCCAGCAAAACCAATGCAATTTTTTTTCTTTTTAATTTTGTATTTTGAGATGATTTGATGGTATTTTTTAATATTTATGCAATAATTATGGTCTATTTTTGCCATTGAAAATTATACTTAAAAAAAAAAGAAAAAAAGGGATTTAATTATTGCAGTATTTCAGGTTAAAAAAGAGACTAGAATTAGGAGGCTTTTGGAATTATTGGAATTATTACTTTATGGAAATATTATTATATTATTAAGAAATCGTGCAACCATGGGTGTAATCACTAGAGGTCTCTATGGAGAGGCTTGAGAATTCCCTAGTTCTCTTTTGAACACATTTAATGATTATTTTATTTTTATGGATTTGAATATATATTTAAAAAAATCTCAAAGACTTTTTATTATAAAGTTTTAGATTTTTTTTGTTGTTGTTAGAAATATCGATTTTTTTTCGGTGAATTTTTGTTTTTGCAGATTTCCCATTCATTTCCTATGGTGGTCATTTTTGACCGAAGAGCACAAGTGGAAGTATTTTTTTTATGACCACTTGGCATATTTGAATCATTCCCTCAATTTTTTTGTGCATTCACTTACCTAATGCTAGGAAAGTCACCAAGTTTCATATCATTCCGATGAAGCTTTGATTTTAAAAAATTCCAAATGTGGTTCATAGGTTCAGTTTTTCATAGGTGTGTGTGTGTATAAGTGTGCGTGTGTGTGTGAGTGGATGTGTCAATATCACACTCCTGATGTTTTAGAGTGTCACCCTTTACTGCTGTGTACTTTTTTTCAGTATCGTGGCCAATTTGTAGATTGTACACACAAATGTTTCGGATAATTTTTGTGTTTTTGCTGATTTCCTATTCATTTCCTATGGTCGGTCATTTATGACCGAAGACAATAAACGCTACTTTTTTTTAATGACCAATTAGCATGCTCAAATCATGACCCCAATTTTTGTGCGTTTACATACCTAATGCTAGAAAAGTCACCAAGTTTCATATCATTCCGATGAAGCGGTGATTTTTAAAATTTCAAAACAGAAGATTTTCCGGTCAGAAATGACCGAAGAGCACCAGAGGGTTAACAGAATTCACTTTCCAAGAACTACAGCGAACTACTCGCTTCGACGACAACACGTTTTTTCCAGGCTTTGTGAAGTATAATGTTTCTCATTTAAAGCTACACTGTGTAACTTTTTTAGTTTATTCTTAGCTAAAAACACTTAGTTCTTTCAAAAATATATGTGCTCATTAATGTATATTTACTTCTTTCAAGTAATAAAGTATTCTCGTAAGTTTATAATATGCCATTGAAAATACATACGGGTGAGGGGTTCGAATGCGGGTCGCCATGTTGCCCCTCCATCTTGAAAGTACATTAGCCAAAGAGGGACATACCCGTAAATTCAAGCTTCGCCTTTCGCTTTTTAACACTCGATGGCACCGTGTCGAATGTGGACGAGGTCAAACTGGAAGCCATGTTGATCTTGGACTAAATCAGCCACCGTAGGAGTTAAAACGAAATCGGAATTGAGAGGAAGAGAAACTAATATTCACTGAATGGTCATATACCTTTTCACCGCTAGATGGGGGGAAATATCACACAGTGTAGCTTTAAATAATCTCCGCCCACGGAATCACAAAAAGGGGGATGAGGCCTGGTTGAGCAGCATTAGAGAAGGCAGTGTTGTCGATATGATGCTGTTTTGTCCACCTAAGCAGCTAAAACTCATGTTTGACCTTCTGAAGGCTTACGAGTGGCTAAATAAAGCAATAAGCCCCAAGAAGCCGTGGTTTACAGTGCATTTATAACAGCTAAGGGGCGTTGTTAAGCACGACACGGGCCGTTATAAAGCGGTTGCCACACAATACAATTATTAAAGCCAAAATCAATGCAACTTGTAAAATCACTAAAAGCCTTCCTTCCGCTGGAAAAAATAGTCCCTGACCGTGAACAGCAACAGAAGTTACATTATTACGCCGTTAGATGGCGGCAAAGACTGTCTTTAATGAGTCACTCAGTAGGGAAGACTTTTATATTGAAAGGACGGTGAACACAGGAACAAGACGTTTTTAAAACATACATGTGGTCATATTGTGACTGTTGCGGTGGTGTGTGCGTAGAAAGAGCGGTAATATTTCCTCCAGTGGAGAGAGAGCGCCTTTCTGAAGATTGCGTTCATTTCTAAAGCTCATTCCGCTCAGCACCGCGCCCTCAACCCAGAACTCCCTTTGTGACATGCTGGATCAAATATAGGTCTATCTGAAATAAATAATTAGGGCTGCCCTTGACTAAAGTTTTTTTTTTCTTTCTTCCTAGTAGTTGTTCATTTAAGCCGTTGTTCATGCAGCGCCGCCGCCTTCATGTCATTGCTGCTATATTTGCTTATTATTTATTAAATCCGGGCAATTTGGTTGATAAAAGGTTGATTAAAATGAAGATACAATTTATACAAAACGAAATTCACTTTAAAGAAAGGCATTCAACAAAATTTAATAGCTAAGTGTTCAAAATAATTTCTGACCCCCATGTCTTCTGACATATTATGAGTCTTATGTGTCCTGTTCACTTTTCAATGTAAATGAAATTAAAAAAATAACATTATAATATTCAAACCGAAACTAAATACGAGTTTTAATGGCGACAAGTAGGCTACAGAGAAATATCATGTCGGAGCGGGATTTGCGCGCACGTCATTTTAGCGGTGAGCAGTTCATGAGTGAAGCTCCGCTTGGTAAGGTGGGCAAGTTTTTTTGTGTTAATTTTTATCTCCTGTCGCTCTGCAAGCTCTTTTATTGTATATGGCTGTGTACACAGCTCAGTAAACCTTTTAACTTTGTTGTGTTTTCTAGACTCGATATTGTTTCTTATAAAAATGTGGTGACCCTCCCCCAAAAAAATAACACCCACAGCACCCCCAACCTGAAACATCTTCCCGCGCCCCTGCTACCGCGTCTAGTTGGACGCTTGAACATTTTGAATCCATTCGCTGGTCTACAGCGAATTGGACGTGCGTGTAAATTGAGCCTTTGAAGCTAAATAGACGCGCGTTCAAGGCGCTCTATGTCATTATGCACCACTCTGGCTCTTTTCATTTTCATTAAAAATATATTTTAAGCATTAATAGCCACACAAATGTGGTCCAGGCAACATTATCATCACTGCATGTATATTTAAATATCCTAAAAAAATAAAGTTATGAAACTTCTCTTTGCCCTCAGTCAAAACGATTTGGCAGACAACAAATTATAGATTCATGAGAGCAAAGATCGCCCGTTAGATCCACACAAGACGAACCACTACAGGACATCAGAAGGACTGGCCGAGGAAAGGCTGCTCTCGCTGGGGTTAATGAGCGCTGAGCGCCCGGTGATCGCCTGGATCTCACAACTCCAAAAACGCAAGACTATTTTTTCAAATAGGCGCTCTCTTTATAAATAAACCACAGATTTGAGCTTTAAACAACTACATTCTCACCTGAAAAAGTCTTAAAACTACATTTTGTGACACAATAGTAGTATTTTTAAATTATGCAGGGTTTCTCATCACGTCACTTTACCACGTGACAGCAGCGAGCAGGCTCCTGATTGGTTAACACGGCGCGAATTGACGCCAAAGTTTAAATTTTTCAACTCGGGCATCAGGCGCGAATTCGCTTCAAACACGTGAATGCACAAAAAGCACCACTCGCGTGTAACGCGCGTATCGCTCAAGACGCTCAATTCACGTCCAATTCGAGGCAGATTCACGTCCATCGCGCCGCGCGAAACGCGTCTATCGTACCGCAAGACCTCCAGACAGGCGCAAACGCGCCTTTCCATTGACTTAACATTGAAATCACTCGCTCCTGATGGTGTTGGTGTGAACGCAGCATTAGGCTTGGGTTTAGATGCGTAAGAAATGAGTCCTGCACACAAGAGCATTTTAAAGACAAATCCTGACAAATGTCTTGAAATAAACCATATGAATAATGTTTTCAGGTGTAGTAACTGGATAAGTGGAATAATTGCCATTGAATTATTGAAAAATAATGCACACCTGAGGTGTGACGGCCACAACGCGATACGATCAGCTACAAGAGAATAACACAAAAGCCTGTTGGTCCTGTTGGTACCCGCAGAAACTGAACACAATCTCTTCCAGTGTGTGGAGCGGCGAAACCGACGGAGTCACAGTTCCACACCACACGTCTGCCAGGAAACCGGCTCGGCTCTCCCACTCTCCCACTCACCCACCACAACTTATTGAAATATTAAAATAAAATGTTGTGGTTTGAGGTAAGCTAGTGTGAGCGAACGGCAGCCGACCGCAGACTGAGCCCAGGGTGTACAGCCAAACGAGCCTGGACGAACTGGAGGACCAACATTACCTCCAGGAATCAGAAACTGGCCCCGGTCCAAGCTTTAAAAACGGGCATCATTAAATCGAGGCCTGTATTAAACGCTTGGATATTTATAGGCATTTATTTTGCAGAGGCAGAGCTCATTCTCTGCCATTATAGCACCGATAGGAGCGACTTGTTTACCTTTTGGCTCTCCGGGTGGAAGTTTGGGTGTCACCTCATTAAAATTTTTATCACCTTACATTCTCGTGTTTTTATAAGATACAAGCAAATGCTCTCATTAAAACTTTTCTTCACTGGCGCATATAAAG
The DNA here is from genome assembly GCF_949357685.1 of Gobio gobio. NCBI lineage: Eukaryota > Metazoa > Chordata > Actinopteri > Cypriniformes > Gobionidae > Gobio > Gobio gobio. The sequence continues at coordinate 51,501,683 of NC_137104.1, read as the reverse complement.
AAAAGCAGAAAAACGCCACGCTGTCTCTCTGTCTGGCACCTGAGGTGTGTTTCTGGCCCGTTTATTTGTTTGCAGGGGTGTTTGAAGTGCAGCTCTGGCCGCGGTCACCGTCCCTTTTGTCTGAGCGTCCACTTCCTGTGCTGAAAATGGAAAGCTGGGCGACTGGATTTTAGCCGCCAGGCCAGGCTCCCCACGACTTCCTACACAGGTGTACGAAACCTGCCCGTGACCCTCATTTCTTCTGCTTTGAAAACACATAAAATGTCGGGCGTTTCAACGCCGCCAGAAACAGGCTTTGGAAAAAGGTCCAAAAAAAAGGCATTAGAGCTGCAGAGGAAAGTTTTTCCGTTGTAAATTTTAAGGGGGGGGCTGAGGTACGGTTCAGGCCAGAGCGTTTGACGAGTATGAGAGCGCTGGAGAAAGACTTCAGCTGTGTTTGGCACAGGAACCTCAGAGGCCGACAGAGACAACCGTTAAAAGATGAAAGAGCGCTTAGGACTCTATGAAACGGATTTGTTGCTGTCTGTAGCTTCAGTGTTGGGCACAGCGCTCAATATTTCTGCCGATAGCTCTACTAGTGTATAAATCCCCCAAAACATGAATATAGACTTCATACAGTGAAGCCAGATTGTGAGTGTGCAACTTCTTGACGAGCATCTCAATGTAGCCAATGGTAATGCTACCTTTTCAAATATAATTTAAAAAATTTTAATGTTAAAAATGTCAAATGCTGCACCTACAACAGTAGTCAAAACGTAGCCTAGAATGTTCCTGGCATTATTTTGCATCATTCATTCATGCATGTCAAAAAAATTATAATAAAATAAAAATATAGATATTATTGAAAAAAAGGAATGTTCCTGGTTTATTTTACAGCAATCATTCATGCATGTCAAAAAATAATAATACAATAAAATCAAAATATAGATATTATTGAAAAAAGGAATGTTCCTGGTTTATTTTGCATCATTAATTTGTGCATGTCAAAATAAAAAAATAAAAAATATATATATATATATATATATATATATATATAGATATTATTGAAAAAAAGAATGTTCTTGGTTTATTTAGCATCATTTATTTGTGCATGTCAAAATAAAATAAAATAAAATAAAAATTTTAATATAGATATTATTAAAAAAAGAATATTCCTGGTTTATTTCGCATCATTAATTCGTGCACGTAAAAAAAATAAAAAAAAAAATAAAAAAATAAATAAATAAATAAATAAAATAATTAATTAATTAATTAATTAATTAATTAATTAATTAATTAATTAATTAATTAATTAAATTAAATAAATAAAATAAAAATATAGATATTATTGAAAAAAAGAATGTTCTTGGTTTATTTCGCATCATTCATTTGTGCATGTCAAAATAAAATAAATAAAATAAAATAAATAAAATAAAATAAAATAAAATAAAATAAAATAAAATAAAATAAAATAAAATAAAATAAAATAAAATAAAATAAAATAAAATAAAATAAAATAAAATAAAATAAAATAAAATAAAATAAAATAAAATAAAATAAATAAACAATTTAATATAGATAGATATTATTTAAAAAAAGAATATTCATGGTTTATTTATTCTTGGTTTATTTCGCATCATTCATTTGTACATGTCAAAATAAAATTAATAAAATAAAAAAATAAATATGAATATATATATATATATATATATATATATATATATATATATATATATATATATATATATATATATATATTTAAATTAATTTTTTTGTTTTATTGATTTTATTTTTTATTGTTCCTGGTAAATTTCGCATCATTAATTCGTGCACGTCAAAAAAAAAAAAAAAATTATAATAATAATAAATAAATAAATAAATAAATAAATAAATAAATAAATAAATAAATAAATAAATAAATAAATAAATAAATAAATAAATAAATAAATAAATAAATAAAAAAAAATCTGGATATTATTGAAAAAAAGTATGTTCTTGGTTTATTTCGCATCATTCATTCGTGCATGTCAAAATAAATAAAATAAAATAAAATGATGATGAAAAGAATGTTCCTGGTTTATTTAGCATCTTTAATTTGTGTCAAAAAAAGTTTTTATATTATTATTTAAAAAAAGAATGTTCCTGGTTTATTTCGCATTCATTCATTCGTGCATGTAAAAAATAAATAAATAAATAAATAAAATGAAAATAAAATAAATAAAATAAACAATTTAATATAGATAGATATTATTTAAAAAAATAATATTCCTGGTTTATTTCGCATCAATCATTTGTACATGTCAAAATAAAATAAAATAAAATAAAAAAATAAAATAAAATAATGTTCCTGGTTTATTTAGCATCTTTCATTCATGCATGCCAAAATAAAATCAATAAAAAATAAAAATAAAATAAAAAATACAAAAAATGATATATATATATATATATATATATATATATATATATATATATATATATATATATATATATATATATATATATATATATATATATATATATATATATATATATATATATATATAAATGAATTTTTTTATTTTCTTGAATTTATTTTTTAAAAATGAAATAATGAAATAAAAAAGATATTTTATTAAAAGTGTAAATCTCAGTTCTGATGAATAAAAATCACATCCTGCCCTACTTGACTCTAAAATATGTCACATTAAAATGGGTTGTGACTAGATGTCAACCTAGACTAGACCAGATGATAGACTAGATGATTAGCCAATAATGCGGCTAGGGAACATTCAGAATGGAAAGGAGGCATCACGGCACTAACACACACATGCTGATGTGATCGCCGGTGTGTGTGTGTGTGCAGTGATAATGCGCTAGATGGATGCGTTCGGGGTTACAGGGTGAGAGACGAAGATGAGAATCAGGGTGGAGGGACTCATTTTACAGAGGCACAGAGCAAAGTCTGGAGAGGCTATTACCACACACACACACACACACACACTCACAGGACGGCAGACATCTGCACCTGCGGCTCTGACCCGTCTCTGAGCGTCTGCTACTGTCATTATGGGTCCTGTGAGGTCAGGGAGTGTCTCGCTGCCAGCGTGCCAACCGTCAAATAATCACAGCCTGTGTCCATGTGCCCCGTTTCACTCGTCATGTGATATAATTATTCATATAAAAACAACCGCAGCAGTATAAACAAGAAAAACCTGCAATATCTGAAGGCACCACAAGAATCCAGAAAATCCTGTGCAATGCCACACGCAACCACAGCTAGAGAAACACAAATATTCAACACTTACGAACACCAAATATACCCCACACTGATCGCCACACTAACAAATCACACACTTCTCGAGAAATACATCATAACATTACATCTTTGTTTCTTTTTAAATGCATTACAGAGCGATGACTGCTGACAGCCAGAACATGTGCTCCTCAGGCCAGCTGGGCCAATGTCAAACCACTGGCACTGAACGCGACTTTCACTCGGGATCGCTTCAGACTGACCTGACTAACCGACAGCCTGAGGTCGCGACCCCGCAGAGGTCAGCGGTGGAATTTCTGGAACTATTACATCATCTTTATCTCCAATTTGTATTCATTTCAGGGTTGCCATAGGGTTGCTATATGGTTGCTAAGGTATTCAGAGTATTTTTTTTCGTGTTGCCAGGGTGTCACTTGGGTGTTATCGCTGGTTGCTAGGTGGTTATTCACTAAAGTCAAAGGAGTCCACAAGACTCTGTGATATTCCATATATATAAACATATATCCAGTCCTATCTTCAGTTGTGTTAGTAGCAAAAACAGTGCAGGGCTCGCAAAACAAACAAACAAACAAACAATAAATAAATAAAGATGAAACTGGCCAAAGATGGTTTGCTGGTCTATTTTAAATTTAAAAAATAAATAAAGTTAAATTAAATTAATTAAATTAAATTAAAAAATGCTGGCCTAACATGGTTTGCTGGTCTATTATTAAACAAAATATAACAATAACAACAACAATAATAATAATAATAATAAAAAAGATAAAACCCTTTAAAAATAAGTAAAATAAAGTAAGTAAATAAATTAAGTAAGTAAGTAGATAAATAAATATATAATAAAATAGAATAGAAAGATGAAACTGGCCAAAGATGGTTTGCTGCTCTATTTTAAATAAAATAAAATAAAAAATTAACAAATAAAGTAAAGCAAAGTAAGATAAATAAAAACAGTTGGCCTAACATGGTTTGCTGGCCTATTATTAAATGAAATAAAATAACAAAATTATATATATATATATATATGGCTGTCAAAAGATTAATCGCGATTAATCACATCCAAAATAAAAGTTTGTGTTTACATAATATATGTGTGTGTACTCTGTTAATTTTTATTTATATATAAATACACACACAAGCATGTATATATTTAAGAAAAAAATATTATTTTTATATATAAAACATTTATATTTATATATATTATAGATTATATAAATGTATGTACAGTATATACATGCAAATATTTCTTAAATATATACATGAATGTGTGTATTTATATATAAATAAAAATTAACAGAGTACACACACATATATTATGTAAACACAAACTTTTTTTTTGTATGCGATTAATCGCGATTAATCTTTTGACAGCCCTGATATATATAAATAATACAAAACCATAAAAAATTTATACAAACAAGACCTTAAACTGGTCTAGGATGGTTTGCTGGTCTGGATCTTCTTAAAAGTGGCCAAAACCCTTTTAAAACCAGCCGACATACCAGCCTTTTTTTTTATACGTTTAATATTTCAGATTATAAGATTCAAATCTCTTTTGAATAAACAAACTGAGTTCTACTTCAAACCTGAGGGTTGGTGTTGGTATTAAAATGGCTGCTGCTCTAAATCATTAGCCGGGGCTGAACGTTTGGTTTATTGGGCACCAGAGCGGGGCCGGTTCTCCCAGGAGCCTCTTTCCCAGTGTGACGTCTCCGTCTCGGGGCCGCGGTGCAGGGCGGAAAGAGAAATGGAGAAAACAGAGGTGTGTTAGCCAGGCCTGTCAACCAAACAACTGTCACACACACATTGTGTTTATGTCATTTGACTCTCGAAAGACTCAATAATGTTCAAGTTATGCATCATGTAAGTATCAGCCTATTCTCATACAGTCATACAGTAAGAGTATAAAGCTATCAAATGAATAAGGAGATCATCTCAGATATTATTCATTGGCATCTTGGCAAATCTGTGCACACTGAGGCATTGTAGAGTCTTGAAACATCTGAGATGCAACAGACTTAAGCATGTTCCCATTTGCTCTCTATTTAATCTCATTGCAGGGAAACAAACACGTTAGATATTGTTTTTCTTGTAGATTAACTTCTACAAGCTCAAATTTGCATATGAATTGTATGCTATGAAGCCGAGTGCGCTGCTCCTTCACGCCGGGTAACACAGAAGGAAACTTCCCGAGAGATTTGCACTGCCACAGTAAATCATCTCTAATGAATGAAAGGTTGAAGAACGGCGTATATCTCCACGAGAGGAGTGCCGTAGATCCCAGAGCCCCAGAGAGCTGAGGAATTCATATGTTCTCCTCCAGAGATAGCAGACAGCCTTCCCGAGCAGAACGGATAAATCATACACTCTTCCAGAGCTGCAAACACCCACAGATGCGGACAAGAGTGGAAAAAATGTGAGAAATGTTGTACAGACTCTAATAGACTAATGCTGCCCATGCATATTTAAATAGGAGTGCTCTTACTGTATTTTTACTCTTTCACTTTCGCACTGTTCATTTGGTAAGTGGTTGGTTAGTTGCAAAAAAATATTATATATCTACAGACGGACAGATGGACCCTGGCAACCACTCTATCATCATAGCAACCATATAATAGAGATTGGAATCACTCAGAAAACCTTAGCAACTGCATGGCAACACCCTGGCAACCACTTGAATATTATAGAAAAAAATATTATATAGACTTGGCACCACTGCAACACCTCAAGATTTCTTGGCATCACTAAAAAGACCTTAGCAACCACATAGCAACACCCTGGCAACCACTCTAGCATCATAGCAACCATATCATGGAGACTTGGCACCACTGGAACACCTCATGATTGCTTGAAACTACTCACAACACCTTGGCAACTGCATAGCAACACCCTGGCAACCACCCTTGCATCATAGCAACCATATCACAGAGACCTGGGACAACTGGAACATCTCGAGATTGATTGGAATCACTCAGAACACCTTAGCAACGGCATAGCTACACCCTGGCAACCACTCTAGCATCACAGCAACCATGTTATAGAGCCTTGGCAGCACTAGAACACCTCACAATTTTGTGGAATCATTCAGAACACCTTATTAAATGCATATCAACACCCTGGCAACCGCCCTTGCATCATAGCTACCATATCACAGACACCTGGGACAATGGGAACATCTTGATATTTATTGGAATCTCTCAGAACACATTAGCAATTGCATAGCAAACCACTGGAGTACTATTGCAACCATATTAAAGAGACTTGGCAACACTGGAACTCCTTACGGTTTCTTGGAATCAATCAGAACACCTTAGCAACTGCATAGCAACACCCTGGCAACCACCCCTGCATCATATATACCATATTATAGAGATTTGGAACCACAGGAACACCTCAAGATTGATTGGAATCATTCAGAACACCTTAGCAACTGCATAGCAACACCCTGGCAACCACCCTTGCATCATAGCTACCATATCATAGAGATTTGACACCACAGGAAGACCTCAAGATTGATTGGAATCATTCAGAACACCTTAGCAACTGCATAGCTACACCCTGGCAACCACTTGAGTACCATAAAAAATATATTATAGAGACTTGGCAACACTGGAATACCTCACGATTCCTTGGAATCACTCGAAACACCTTAGCAACCACATAACAACACCCTGCCAACCCCTCTAGCATCATACCAACCATATCATGGAGACTTGGCACCACTGGAACACCTCACCATTTCTTGGAATCACTCAGAACACCTTAGCAACTGCATAGCAACACCTCGGTAACCATCCTTACATCATAGCTACCATATCACAGACACCTGGGACAACTGGAACATCTCAAGATTGTAATTAGTCCACTCAGAACACCTTAGCACCTGTATAGCAACACCCTGGCAACCACCCTTGCATCATAGCTACCATATCACAGACACCTGGGACAATGGGAACATCTTGAGATTTATTGGAATCACTTAGAACACATTAGCAATTGCATGGCAACCATAATAAGGAGACTTGGCACCACTAGAACACCTCAGGATTTCTTGGAATTACTCAGAACACCTTAGAATCTGCATAGCAACACCCTGGCAACCAGCCTTGCATCATAGCAACCATATCAGAGACACCTGGAACAACTGGAACATCTCAATATTGATTGGATTCACTCAGAAAACCTTAGCACCTGTATAGCAACACCCTGGAAACCACTTGAGTATCATAGCAGCCATATTATAAAGACTTGGCACCACTAGAACACCTCAGGATTTCTTGGAATCACTCAGAACACCTTAGAATCTGCATAGCAACACACTGACAACAACTTGAGTATCATAGCAACCATATTATAGAGACTTGGCACCACTAGAACACCTCAGGATTTCTTGAAATCACTCAAAACACCTTAGAATCGGCATAGCAACACCCTGACAACAACTTGAGTATCATAGCAACCATATTATAGAGACTTGGCACCACTATAACACCTCAGGATTTCTTGGAATTACTCAGAAAACCTTAGAATCGGCATAGCAACACCCTGGCAACAACTTGAGTATCATAGCAACCATATTATAGAGACTTGGCACCACTATAACACCTCAGGATTTCTTGGAATTACTCAGAAAACCTTAGAATCGGCATAGCAACACACTGGCAACAACTTGAGTATCATAGCAACCATATTAAAGAGACTTGGCACCACTAGAACACCTCAGGATTTCTTTGAATCACTCAGAACACCTTAGAATCTGCATAGCAACACCCTGGCAACCAGCCTTGCATCATAGCTACCATATCAGAGATACCTGGAACAACTGGAACATCTCAATATTGATTGGATTCACTCAGAAAACCTTAGCACCTGTATAGCAACACCCTGGAAACCACTTGAGTATCATAGCAGCCATATTATAAAGACTTGGCACCACTAGAACACCTCAGGTTTTCTTGGAATCACTCAGAACACCTTAGAAACTGCAAAGCAACACCCTGACAACAACTTGAGTATCATAGCAACCATATTATAGAGACTTGGCACCACTAGAACACCTCAGGATTTCTTGGAATTACTCAGAAAACCTTAGAATCTGCACAGCAACACCCTGGCAACCACCATAGCATCATAACGACAAGTTTTTCAGGGCTAAACCACTCACATTTTCTTTATAAACATGTAAAAATCTAGCTAGCGCACTGTGCATCAGCGCTATATGGAGCTCTTGACACAATTAAGCTTTGTCTAGACGTCTTTAAAACCATTGAATTCCTGCAGATTAGAAGGTCCAATTAATCTAGTAGAGTTGGCAGAGGTACAGGAGAGCGAGACAGGCCGCTAAAACTGTGGTCGGGCCCTTTTAGTGGAGAAAAACAGGCATTAAAACTACATTGGAAAAGGAGGGAAATGTCAACAAATGCAATACGGGGGAAAAAAGCCACCTTAAAACAAAACATAGCCCAGTCACGGCTCTCTCCCGCGGCAGGAGGGGCTGTTTATTTGTGCCATCACTCAAGAGCGACTGTGGTAGGTACAGCGCAGGATGATATTGCTGTAACGTTATATGCAGGATTATTTTGAAATGACATACAGTGGTTTTCACACCAGTGGGACGTGTGCGAGAAGACTATGACACACACATCAGGGTGGGCTGATGGCAGGAAAGTCAGACGCAGGTATTGCCCCGTGTCACTGCGGCAGAAACCCCAGGAGACGAGAGCTGGGCAGTGTGTCATGGAAACCAAACAAAACCATGGTAAACCTGAGAATATAAGAGCAGCAATGAGATAGAAAAGATAAGTCAATATAATGAGCACAGCAAACTCTTTTACCATTTTCACACTCTCATGTTGTTCCAAAACATGACTTTCTGCTCTGGGACACACAAGGAGACATTTTAAAGAATCTTCATGCTGCTCTTTTCTCTAGAAAAGGTCAAGTCACCTTCATGTATTGCTTCAAAGCAGCTTTACAGTGTTAATAGGAAATTAATTTTGTTTTAGAAGAAAAGCTAAAGTAAGTTTTTGATTTATTCATTTCTGTTGTAAAAACTGATTAGTTATTTAATTTGGCGCCACTTAAAGGAACACACCACTTTTTTTTTAAAATAGGCTAATTTTCCAGCTCCCCTTGAGTTTTACCGTTTCCGAATCCATTCAGCCGGTTCTGGCGGTAGCACTTTTAGCATAGCTTAGCATAGATCATTGAATCTGATTAGACCGTTAGCATCTCGCTCAAATAAATGACCTAAGAATTTTTAGTTTCGCAGCAGGCGCAATGATATTACGCAGTGCCTGATAATAGGCTAACTTCCATCAACATAACCAACGTGACAACCTGCTTGCACAGAGAGCGCTGGGGACTATTTTCAGGCGCTGTGTAATATCATTGTGCCGCTGCACTCATGGGACAGCTCAAAGTTCCTTGATTATTACGCAGGAATGAGAGAATAGTTCCTAGCCATATCGGTCTAGAAAATCGCAACTTTTCATTTTCCGTCAGTCTTAGTTCACGATGTAACTACAGAAAAGTCAAGTTTAAAATAGGAAAAATATCGCAACTCTTTGGTCATTTTTTTGAGCGAGATGCTAACGGTCTAATCAGATTCAATGATCTATGCTAAGCTATGCTAAAAGTGCTACTGTACCGAATGGATTCAAAAACGGTAAAACTCAACCGTTTAACTCTAGGGGAGTTGGAAAATGAGCCTATTTTCAAAAAAAGTGGCGTGTTCCTTTAAACAACACCATCCTCAGCTAAAGCAGAAAACCCCCAATGCGCTCCGGACCCCATCCGCACGGCAACAGCACTTGGCGGCCTGAGAACGCAAACCATGAAATAGGTTTGAAATAGTTTTGAAGCTATACCAGCACAAATCCCAAACAAGGCGAATCTGCGAAAACGGAGCTAAACCATTTAGTGATTTGTAGGTAATAAGCAAGATTTTAAAATGAATGCGATGTTTAATAGGAAGCCAGTGCAGTGTTGACAGAACTGGGCTAATATGGTCATACTTCCTGGTTCTTGTAAGAACTCGAGCTGCTGCGTTTTGGACCAGCTGGAGTTTATTTATTAAGCGAGCAGGGCAACCACCCAGTAGAGTGTTACAATAATCTAACCTTGAGGTCATGAACGCATGAACTAACTGTTCAGCATTTTGCATTGAAAGCATGTGCCGTAATTTAGATATATTTTTAAGATGGTAGAAAGCAGTTTTACAGATGCTAGAAACATGGCTTTCAAACGAAAGATTGGTATCAAAGAGCACACCCAGGTTCCTCACTGACGACGAGGACTTGACAGAGCAGCCATCAAGTGTTAGACAGAATAAATCAAATAAATTAATAAAATAAAAATAATTAGACCTATAAAAGTAGTCCAAGCTGTACATTTCAAGTCTACTGGAAAAAGAGCCATACCAGTTTCAATATGCAGACATGTGAAATAAATAAATCATTCAATAAATAAATGATTGATTTATGCGGTACCCATTTCAATATGCAGAAGTGTGAATAATACAATGAAATTAAATTAAAATATTCCAATTGACTGCAGTATATTTTCCACATCTACTTGAAAAACATGACATGGCAGTTTCAGTATGCAACTAAATAAAGAAAATATAACAAATGGTCCAATAATAATTGTCTGATTGATTCATATTCCTCATGAAAACATGACATGAGGAGAGCTATGGTAGAAACTTTTTTTCCCTAATTCAGCCGTGTTTATGAAATGTGCTCCTTAAAATAAAGCTTTTGTCTTATAGGACAGAAATGATAGAATAATCTTGTGCTCTGCAAATTGAACCTGAAGTGCTAAAGACGGCAAGAATCTAGTTTGAGGAGCAGTTTTCTCTCTGAGAAGTTCACATGTGTGTGATACAGCACATTTACGCCCTCTTGTGAACTGCCATCAACACACACACACACATTTCCTTTAGCAAGGATTTCACAGTTAAAATACTCATACCCCAGTGAGGAAGCAGATCAGATCTCCATGACTTACAGTGAGCGAAACATCACCGTTAACTACACGGACATCTACAGTTACAAGAGCTTTTAACATCCGTTTAACGGATTTAACAAGACACAGATTGATGAATCATTCATGACGGTTTCAACAAAAATATGAAGCAGCACAACTGTTGATAATAATAATAATAATGTTTTTTGAGGCGCAAATCAGCACATTAGAATGATTTCTGAAGGATCACGTGACACAATATTACTGTATTTATGATTCAATAATTTATTATGAGCAAACCCCACTTGCAACAGCGGTTTTGAAATGATACCTGAATGAGATGTTTGGTAAACAAAGCATTTTGGACTCGTCTGGGGAAATCTAAGTGTGAAAGTATGTAAGTAAAAAAACAGAGGTGCCAACAGGCCAGTAAATTTCCCAGAAATGCCTTTGAAAAAGCCGTAAAAAGATTTCATGGATGTCAGTGACCCTTTGATATGATTCAATCCCACTATTTTAGCCAAGAAACGGCCCCGTGTTGTGCGAGCGGGTCAGGCTGTTAGAACACTTAACTGGGTTTTTTTTTTCTTCTTCTTCTTCTGTCTTTTACTTTTACGACTTTCCAGCGCTGGGAGCTTGGAAAGCCGGAGCAGAACTGCTTACAAATCAGTAATTAGCGCAGGAGGCAGTCGGCAGTGGGTCCGGGGGGCCCGTGAGGGGTGTGTCAGGACCCGCGCGTCAGAACCGACGACCATTTCCCATAAATCCCTGCTGCTTTCATGTGTGTGGTTCAAAGCCCGTCCGCCTGGAAAGTTTGACACAGGATACGTAGGGAGAGCCAGAGCCCATTAGCGCGTTCATCCCCGAGGCAGGGCGCGCGACGCTCCTCCAGAACCCATCCGGGACGCCAATAACACCCTGGTCCAAACCAACATCTCTCCAAATCCTCTCCACCCATCTCAGCTCATCTCTGTCCTCTGCAGATGCACATAAATCTCAGTCCGCTGTCTTATGTCACTCTGTCTCTGAGATCCACCAGCCATAAAACTGAAGAACATCAAACGCAGAGGAGATTCAAATTCTACAGATGAATGATGTGAGGTCATGCGTTCAGTGATTTTACCATGCTTAAGAGGTGCTGTAAAGTCACTTTAACGCACACCCTCAAGCTTATTGCGTGATTTTTTTTTAAAAGGTGCCAACAACATAATATACAAAATGTGCAATAAAGATTAATAATTAAATAATAACAACAATTACAGTATCTCAACATGTACACTAAAAAATGCTGGGTTAAAAACAACCCAGGTTGGGTTGAAAATGGACTAACCCAGCAATCGGGTTGTTTTAACCCAGCGGTTGGGTTAAATGTATGCTTAAAACAACCCAATCGCTGGGTTAAAACAACTCAACTGCTGGGTTAAAACAACCCAATTGCTGGGTTAGTCCATTTTCAACCCAACTTGGGTAGTTTTTAACCCAGCATTTTTTAGAGTGTAATATGGTCTATTTACACAAACATATATGTAGAATATATTTTATCTGTATTTTGATTAGCTTATGTATAAAATGAATACTTGTATTCATCAAGAACTTTAAATTGATCAAAAGTGACAGTAAAACATTTATGATGCAAATTATATTTTTAATAAATGCTATTCTTTTGAACTTTCATATTCATCAAAGAATCATGAAAAAAAAAAAAAAGTAGGCATGAGGCATGGACTCCACTAGACCTCTGAAGGTGTGCTGTGGTATCTGGCACCAAGATGTTAGCAGCAGATCCTTTAAGTCCTGTAAGTTGCAGAGGTGGGGCCTCCATGGATCGGACTAGTTTGTTCAGCACATCCCACAGATGCTCGATTGGATTGAGATCTGGGGAATTTGGAGGCCAAGTCAACGCCTCAAACTCGTTGTTGTGCTCCTCAAAACATTCCTGAAGCATTTGTGCTTTGTGGCGGCGCATTATCTGCTGAAAGAGCCACAGACACCAGGGAATACCGTTTCCATGAAAGGCTGGACATGGTCTCAACAATGCTTAGGTAGGTGGGACGTGTCAAAGTAACATCCACATGGATAGAGGACCCAAGGTTTCCCAGCAGAACATTGCCCAAAGCATCACTGCCTCCACCGACTAGCCTTCTTCCCATAGTGCACCTGGTGCCATGTGTTCCCCAGGTATACTCTAAAAAATACTGGGTTAAAAATAACCCAAGTTGGGTTGAAAATGGACTAACCCAGCAATTGGGTTATTTTAACCCAGCGATTGGGTTTATTTTAAGCAAACATTTAACCCAACCGCTGGGTTAAACCAACCCAAATGCTGGGTTAAAACAACCCAATTGCTGGGTTAGTCCATTTTCAACCCAACTTGGGTTATTTTTAACCCAGCATTTTTTAGAGTGTAAGCGACGCACACACACTCGGCCATCCATGTGATGTAAAAAGAACACGTGATCATCAGACGAGGCCACCTTCTTCCATTTCTCCGTGGTCCAGTTCTGATGCTCACGTGCCACTGTTGGTGCTTTGGGCGGAGGTCAGGGGTCAGCATGGGCACCCTGACTGAACAGCGGCTCTGCCGCCCCATACACAACAAACGGAGATGCTCTGTGTATTCTGACACCTTTCTATCAGAACCAGCATTAACTTCTTGAGCAGTTTGAGCTCCAGTAGCTCGTCTGTTTGCCTTTGATCCCCACGTGCATCAATGAGCCTCGGCCGCCCATGACCCTGTGGCCGGTTCTCCACTGGTCCTCCATGACCCTGTGGCCGGTTCTCCACTGGTCCTCCATGACCCTGTGGCCGGTTCTCCACTGGTCCTCCATGACCCTGTGGCCGGTTCTCCACTGGTCCTCCATGACCCTGTGGCCGGTTCTCCACTGGTCCTCCATGACCCTGTGACCGGTTCTCCACTGGTCCTCCATGACCCTGTGGCCGGTTCTCCACTGGTCCTCCATGACCCTGTGGCCGGTTCTCCACTGGTCCTCCATGACCCTGTGGCCGGTTCTCCACTGGTCCTCCATGACCCTGTGGCCGGTTCTCCACTGGTCCTCCATGACCCTGTGACCGGTTCTCCACTGGTCCTCCATGACCCTGTGACCGGTTCTCCACTGTTCCTCCATGACCCTGTGACCGGTTCTCCACTGGTCCTCCATGACCCTGTGGCCGGTTCTCCACTGGTCCTCCATGACCCTGTGACCGGTTCTCCACTGGTCCTCCATGACCCTGTGACCGGTTCTCCACTGTTCCTCCATGACCCTGTGGCCGGTTCTCCACTGTTCATCCAAGACCCTGTGGCCGGTTCTCCACTGTTCCTCCATGACCCTGTGGCCGGTTCTCCACTGTTCATCCAAGACCCTGTGACCGGTTCTCCACTGTTCCTCCATGACCCTGTGGCCGGTTCTCCACTGTTCATCCAAGACCCTGTGGCCGGTTCTCCACTGTTCCTCCATGACCCTGTGGCCGGTTCTCCACTGTTCATCCAAGACCCTGTGGCCGGTTCTCCACTGTTCATCCAAGACCCTGTGGCCGGTTCTCCACTGTTCCTCCATGACCCTGTGGCCGGTTCTCCACTGTTCATCCAAGACCCTGTGGCCGGTTCTCCACTGTTCCTCCATGACCCTGTGGCCGGTTCTCCACTGTTCCTCCATGACCCTGTGGCCGGTTCTCCACTGTTCATCCAAGACCCTGTGACCGGTTCTCCACTGTTCCTCCATGACCCTGTGGCCGGTTCTCCACTGTTCCTTCCTTGGAGCACTTTTGATAGAGACTGACCACTGCAGACCGGGAACACCCCACAAGAGCTGCAGTTTTGGAGATGCTCTGACCCAGTCGTCTAGCCGTCACAATCTGGCCCTTGTCAAACTTCTTACGCTTGGTGTGAGTGTATATGTATTTGGGATGCCACAATTCTCAATATAATATTGAACCGTTCGGTACGGCATTCACGGTTCAATATGCGCTTATGAATTGCGTTTTTTTTTTGGTTTTGCATTGAATTAATTATTTTTCTACAAATTCTATCATTTGCCTCCATCCCAATATACTGAACAACACGAAATACATTCACATCACATGTTAGTGGTAGAGTTATACTCACGGAACACTATAGTTATTCACAATCACTAAAGTTCATTATTTGCATGCGTTTTAAAGCCTTGCCGGCTCATTCGCGTGCGCGGTTTTAACATGCGCTTTTCAGAGCGCGCGCCTGTCAAAGCCTGTCAAACGCGTGATTACTGGACTAAGTAGTCTTACTGAGTTAATACTGTCAAACACACACAAGGTTAACATAAACACAGTCGGTTATGTCTACAGTGAAAGTAAAATCGCTGTGTTTGTATATTAGATGCACGCAGGTCTTACATTGACAGCAGCGCAGCCTATAGTGAACACGCGGTCCTTAAAGGGACAGTTCACCTCTAAAATTATGTCATTATTTACTCACTCTAATATTGTTCCAAACCTGTATTCATTTCTCAATGACAGAATTTTCATTTTTGAACGAACTATCGCTTTAATGTTAATACAACAACAAAAGACAAAGAGAAAATCACTCACTGCTCTTGACTGAAAAACTAATACAGTAGCTTTAATAAGAATCAATATTTTATAGTGAAGTCTATGTAGTGTTTTATTTTTACATGAATTCATTCAATATCATACTTAAATGCTGCTGTACAGCTCTGAGCTGCCAGTGTAAATCTTTATATATATTTATTTTATATTTTACAATACAGGAATGTGTACAAGGGTTATTTTTAAGTAAAGTTTTAAGTTTAAGTAAGGGTTTTTCAATTATTGTAAAAAAAATGAAGAAACATTGCAATAAAAAATAGTATTTTTTCTCCTTAACCTCTTTCTGTTCCTGTCGCCTAAGAATAGAATAACAAAAAACTGATGTGACAAGCCATTAGAACCGAACCGAACCGAAAACCGTGGTTAAAAACCAAGGTATGTATTGAACCATGGACTAACTGTATTTTTGCATCCCTAATATATATATATATATATATATATATATATATATACACACACAATTATCCATCCAAAGTTATTGGGTATTTCAAACTGGCAATAGAGTGTATTTTGTTAAAACAGAAGGAACGAGAATGGAAAATGTAAATCCCTCAGACTCTCCACTCATCCACACACAGCTCAACTGTTAGTAATACTTTAAATGTCAAAAGTAAACCAGATAAACATGCTCATAGTGGTCTGGGTTGTGCGGGAGGGATTCTAATGAATGTGATTCAGTCGTAACAAACAACCAATCAGCCGCTCGCACCACAAATCAACAATCAAGCGGATTCTAATGTAACCCACTTCCTGTCTGCGCTCTGAGGACGGCCTCAATAAACCAACATCAAAGATCAACGTACGGCATCCGTGAAAGAAGAGCTCTGTAACCATTCCGTGATTGTTTTTGTTAGTATGTCTTTGAATTAAACTCCCCACTCAAGTGGCATTAAACATGAGCCCGTCCAAAACAGTGCCCTCTCCATGGAGACACAAGAGGGATGAGTGTCATCCATGGGGAATTTGGCCAGTTAAATGCTGAAACCTTGGGCGTTTGGGAATACTCAGTGGGTTAGTTTAGTCTGAGTGCGCCACTGCAATGAGTCAACCCTTCCCGACAGGTACAAAATGACCTGGAGAGCCTGAAAGCTGTGCTTCTGATCTGGCAGACGGGACGGGTTATTCTGGGTCATTATCAGCTGTACAGGTGACGGGAACAGACGAGGGCGCACAGATTTATGACAGCTCTGTCTTGTTGCATCCATTAATTAAGAAAGCCAAGACGCAGGAAATGAGGATATCTGCCAGGAAATTAAAAACTGGAGACGATGTAAAGTAAAGAAGAATATCATGTACGTTTTGGCTGCACTACAGAAAGAGTCTGTGGGTTTATTTATGGTGCAAATGCAATCACTGTAAAAATAAACACAGCTTACACGCTTAGAAATAAAGGGGTTTTCCACAGTTATGCCATAGAAGAACCATTTTGGTTCCCCAAAGAACCTTTCAGTGATCAGTTCTTAAAATAACCATTGAGAATATTTTAATATTCTAAAGAACCTTTTGTGGAATGGAATGTTTCCATTGATGTTAAAGAGCACCTATCATGGAATTTTGAAATTGACCTTTCATGTAGTGTGTAACATAGATCTAAGTGAACAAAAACATCCTGCATAGTTTGAAATATGACAGTGCACCGCATTTATAGTTATTTTCTTTCAAAAGTAAGAGTCGACTCTGAGTCATTTTTAAGAATCGTTAGAAGACCGAAGCTTTTTCTCTGACTAGATGACGTCAACTTGTCAAGTTATTTGAATACGATACGCCCACTTATTGCGCTCCAAGACGCCAGTGGAAACTAGAAAACATCATGGCGACGAGACGCTGTGTTCTGAAGTGCGACTCAAAAGCAAACTTTTTTCATCTGCCCAAGGATGAGCATTTGAAGACTAAGTGGCTTGAAGACAAACCATACATCGTCGCGATTGTGTGTTTATTAGTCTTCAAATGTCTCTATTTGCATGTTTCTCGATCTCAGGAAGCTTTTATTATGGACTTCTATTATGGCACATGGTATCTTCTTCGTCTGTCTGTACCATATATGGACTACATGTGCACAGAGCGCCCTCCGGCTGCCAGTATGAATTGAAAACAACACATAAGAGACATCTGCGCATTTTGAATAAAAAATACTCCTCTGTCTAGAAATTTGACACAGACATATGAGAATCTATCAATATGTCTCCTCATCTGCACACTTTTGAACTAGAAAGCCCTGAGGGATGTTGATTTGTCGCGAGTCTTCGTGAGGAGAATAGAGGAGTTTTTTTTATGAATGAGATCAGCTGAGGCTCATATTACAATCAAACGGTACCGACGCGGTTTTCATATTCATAACTCCTGACACATATTAACAAATTACTGTCACTATAAGACTTTGATGGGCGTTCCGTTTCCAACAATATCTGCACAGATTATACCAATCACAACTGACCAATCATCGGACCAATCACCGCAGATTAGTGTCACGTAAAGGCGGGGTTTTGAAAAGTGAATCACTAAAGGAATCATTTGAGAATCGCTGTCAAAACAGGTCAAAATAAATGCATATTATAAGAAAACTAAAGTCTTTTTTGTCATTGCATGCATGCAAAACTGTTGTCGGGGACTTCTAAAACAATATTTGGAACATTTTAAATGCCATAATAGGTGCTCTTTAAAGGTTATTCATAGAACCATCAATGCAAATAAAGAACCATACCAGAGTGTATATGGTTTGGTTCCGAAACCTAGTGAGCCACCTTGCTGTCTACTGTCTACGCCTTATTTCCATAGAAGGAAACATTCTAACTGAAATGTCAGTCACTTATTAGGGTTCCATTTCAGCTCGAATGTTGCCTGGAACACCATAGGAAAATACATATGTGTCAAATGCAGTAGCACAACATGAAGTGCACATTTCAAGTGTTAATATTCAGTAATATTATTAGTGTCACTGCATTGACACTATCAGACTGAACTGAGCTGAATACTGACTATAGTTTTCTATAGAGCTGCTTTAT
Organism: Gobio gobio; assembly: GCF_949357685.1. Classification (NCBI taxonomy): domain Eukaryota; kingdom Metazoa; phylum Chordata; class Actinopteri; order Cypriniformes; family Gobionidae; genus Gobio; species Gobio gobio. The sequence goes on along the minus strand of NC_137104.1, from coordinate 51,482,903 downwards.
CACTGAATTGAACTCATTTCATAATTGATGAACTTTGCAACATCGACACAGTTCATTCTGGTGTTACGCAGCAAGTTTGAGCTTCCTCAAGAACCAATGAGTTTCATTCTTGTGTTATGCAGTGCATTTGAGCTTATGAAGAACCAATGAGTTTCATTCTTGTGTTACGCAGCGCGTTTGAGCTTCTCAAGAACCAATGAGGTTCATTCTCGTGTTGCGCATCACATTTGAGCTTCTTCAAGAACCAATGAGGTTCATTCTTGTGTGATGCAGCGCATTTGAGCTTCTGAAAGAACCAATGAGGTTCATTCTCGTGTTACGCATCACATTTGAGCTTCTGAAAGAACCAATGAGGTTCATTCTCGTGTTACGCATCACATTTGAGCTTCTTCAAGAACGAATGAGGTTCATTCTCTTGTTACGCATCACATTTGAGCTTCTTCAAGAACGAATGAGGTTCATTCTCTTGTTACGCATCACATTTGAGCTTCTGAAAGAACGAATGAGGTTCATTCTCGTGTTATGCAGCGCATTTGAGCTTCTCAAGAACCAATGAGGTTCATTCTCATGTTACGCATCGCGTTTGAGCTTCCTCAAGAACCAATGAGGTTCATTCTCATGTTACACATCACATTTGAGCTTCTGAAAGAACCAATGAGGTTCATTCTTGTGTTACGCATCACATTTGAGCTTCCTCAAGAACCAATGAGGTTCATTCTCGTGTTACGCATCACATTTGAGCTTCTGAAAGAACCAATGAGGTTCATTCTCGTGTTACGCATCACGTTTGAGCTTCTGAAAGAACCAATGAGGTTCATTCTCGTGTTACGCATCACATTTGAGCTTCCTCAAGAACCAATGAGGTTCATTCTCGTGTTACGCATCACGTTTGACCTTCCTCAAGAACCAATGAGGTTCATTCTGGTGTTATGCAGCGCATTTGAGCTTCCTCAAGAACCAATGAGGTTCATTCTCATGTTACGCATCACATTTGAGCTTCTGAAAGAACCAATGAGGTTCATTCTCGTGTTACGCATCACGTTTGAGCTTCCTCAAGAACCAATGAGGTTTATTCTTGTGTTATGCAGCGCATTTGAGCTTCTCAAGAACCAATGAGGTTCATTCTCATGTTACGCATCACATTTGAGCTTCTGAAAGAACCAATGAGGTTCATTCTGGTGTTACGCATCACATTTGAGCTTCCTCAAGAACCAATGAGGTTCATTCTCGTGTTACGCATCACGTTTGAGCTTCTGAAAGAACCAATGAGGTTCATTCTCGTGTTACGCATCACGTTTGAGCTTCTGAAAGAACCAATGAGGTTCATTCTCGTGTTACGTATTACATTTGAGCTTCTGAAAGAACCAATGAGGTTCATTCTGGTGTTATGCAGCAAATTTGAGCTTTTCAAGAACCAATGAGGTTAATTCTCATGTTACGCATCACATTTGAGCTTCTGAAAGAACCAATGAAGTTCATTCTCGTGTTACGCATCACGTTTGAGCTTCTGAAAGAACCAATGAGGTTCATTCTGGTGTTATGCAGCAAATTTGAGCTTTTCAAGAACCAATGAGGTTAATTCTCGTGTTACGCATCACATTTGAGCTTCCTCAAGAACCAATGAGGTTCATTCTGGTGTTATGCAGTAGGTTTGAGCTTCCTCAAGGACCAATGAGGTTCATTCTCGTGTTACGCATCACATTTGAGCTTCCTCAAGAACCAATGAGGTTTATTCTCGTGTAACGCATCACATTTGAGCTTCTGCAAGAACCAATGAAGTTCATTCTCATGTTACGCATCACATTTGAGCTTCTGCAAGAACCAATGAAGTTCATTCTCATGTTACGCATCACATTTGAGCTTCTGCAAGAACCAATGAGGTTAATTCTTGTGTTATGCAGCAAGTTTGAGCTTCCTCAAGAACCAATGAGGTTCATTCTGGTGTTATGCAGCAAGTTGAGAACAAAAGTCTTACGGGTTTGGAGCAACATCACAGTGGGTTATTAATGACAGTATTTTAATTTCTGGGAGAATTTTCCCTTTAAAGGTAATTCCTGTAGCAAACTGAATTGGGAAAATAATGACAAACCCGCTGTCTTCCATTGGTTGGACAAACAGATAAAAAAAATTTAACAGCATAATCAAATGTTTCATTAACAAGTTGGTTAGGAGGTCACCATAGCATGATCAGAATCAAATAGTACAATGTCAAAACATAAAGGAGTTTTAATTTCTGTACCAAATGGAACACCGTCTGTTTTCCATTGGTCGGACAAACAGGCCTGGACCAAACAATTCACTGTATAATTTGCAAGGGTAAAGAGTGAAGCATGTTCTCGTTTGCTTTCAGAGACACTGAATATCAGACTCTGAATGAGCTTTGGTTTGTCTTACACCCCATATAACCTCAAAAAGATATAATTCACCGCATGAGCACAAGGGCCACTTATCAGAAGTGAAGGCCTAATAAAACCGACAAAATGTCACGTTCTCACCCCCACCGAATCGCAGCACTCCCAGCCATGGAAAAACTAAGTGAGAACAATTCGAACTATGAGCCAGTCTGGCCACGATCCGAGCTGACACCTCCCACGGAGCTCCCTGGATCCTTCAGGATGAGAGATCCAAACTCCCCTGATGCCGTGAAATAGACACACTTTGTCTAGTCAAACAAAAGGGGCAAAAGAAAAGCTAAATGTATCAGTCTGTACATAATCCCAACTGACTTGAAACTGAAACGTGTCCAGGTTCAGATCTTTCCCTCACACCCAGACGTGCCGCCGGACTCTGGCGTGATAAAAGAAGGGCCGCTCTGGCTGAAGATCTCAGAAACCTTCAGCAAAGGTCTCTGATTTACTGTACCGATGCTCATGCGTTTTTCCCAGGACACGCACTAACTCACAGAGGAGGAGAACTTTCCCACAAACACCTTCACGGATTGCAGAATCGAGCAGTCCAAAACATTACAGGAATCAAGTGGGAATCCGGCATCTGAACCAGACATGCGTCAAATATTCAGCAATACCTGAGAATAAAAATGGGTCAAGGGTCAATGACAAATAAGAATGTATGAGAAATCGTCAAAACATCTATAAAAAAAAAAAGTTAGTCCAAAACACATGTGGGAACGTCTTTGTTTTCATGTGCTGTGGAAAAACCTTTGCATCATTTTCAGGAAATGTTTTGATTTAGCAGCTCTTCGTGGAAATATCAAGTGGTGTAATCAAGTCAAAAATTCTTTGCATCATGAGTGTGCCAGTTTACGCGTCTTGATCGTTATTTTCAAATATAGCTTCAAAAGTACAACTTTGTTATATTTTAACAAATGCAAAGTTGTTTTGACATTTGACAAAGTAAAATAGTGTTTCTATTTCATAAAACATTTAAATATATTTAAATGTACATCAGTGTTAATTTTGACAGCAAATTTTGATTTAGTTTTAGTCTTTTGACTAAAATGCCATTTAGTTTTAGTCATATTTCAGTCGCCTGAATTGTTTTTAGTTTTAGTCTAGTTTTAGTCGACTAAATATCATAAGATTTTAGTCGACTAAATCTACAGTACAACTTTGTTATATTTTAACAAATGCGAAGTTGTTTTTGACATTTGACAAAGTAAAATAGTGTTTAGGTAAAAGTTTAGGTTAAAAATTTAGGTTAAAGCTACACTGTGTAACTTTTTTAGTTTATTCTTAGCTAAAAACACTTAGTTCTTTCAAAAATATATGTGCTCATTAATGTATATTTACTTCTTTCAAGTAATAAAGTATTCTCGTAAGTTTATAATATGCCATTGAAAATACATACGGGTGAGGGGTTCGAATGCGGGTCGCCATGTTGCCCCTCCATCTTGAAAGTACATTAGCCAAAGAGGGACATACCCATAAATTCAAGCTTCGCCTTTCGCGTTTTAACACTCGATGGCACCGTGTTGAATGTGGACGAGGTCAAACTGGAAGCCATGTTGATCTTGGACTAAATCAGCCACCGTAGGAGTTAAAACAAAATCGCAATTGAGAGGAACAGAAACTAATATTCACTGGATGGTCATATACCTTTTCACCGCTAGATGGGGGAAAATATCACACAGTGTAGCTTTAAAAAGTATATTCATTTTTTTATTTTATTTTAAATGACCAATCGTTTGGCTAGATAAGACCCTATTCCTCATCTGGGATCACGCAGAGCCTCTAGAGCCCATCAAAGCGCTTTGAAACTGCATTGATTTGGACCTTCAGCATTTTGGTTGCAACTGAAAAGCATAATGATGAAAAACCCCGGAACGTTTTCTTCAAAATACTTCATTTCTTTTCGCCTGAAGAAAGAAAGACATGAACATCTTGGATGGCATTGGGGTGAGTAAATTATCAGGAAATTTTCATTTTAGGGTGAACTAATCCTTCAAATCCCAAGAATCGATTAGTCATCCTGTTTTCAGCTGATGAGTGAACGGGACATTGCAGCGCGCCTCCCATCCAATAAATCACAATAATATTTGTGCTTTGTTACTATTGATATGAAACAAAGTCTCAGATTTTCTTGTGGAATTCAAAAACATAAATGTTGTTATGGCGCTGTGGTGTGAGATCTCTCTTTCGCAGCTCAGCTCAAGAGAAGCAGCAGCGCGGAGCGTACGTGAACCGCTTTAATACCAGTTACAGCATCTGAAAGTGTGTTAAAAGATACAGTACAACTTACCAAAATCCGTATCATGTCACATGGAAAGACGTTAGTAAAACGGCTTGTAAACAATGTCATGTAACATCACATTTACCTCAGAAAAAAACCAACTGACAACTACAACTGACTCCCACAGTTTACAGCATTAGTTCAGAGATTTGTTTTCCTTGAGAAAATTTGCCATGTATTCTACCTGATATAAATCCAAAATAATCGATATTGAATAGAATCAAATCGAATTGTGAAATTTGTGCCAGCCCTAATGACTAGACACACACGGGCGAGTGACGCAAGCAATTTCCCGCGAAAACCATCCCGCCAGGTCTAAAATATAAACACTTATAATAGACGTAGCATAGTGAATCATGAGGAGGGTTGATAATGTTTTGACTCGTTATTTAAATTTAGTTTGTTTTCCCGTTTCATGATTTGTCAGGACAACAAAATGGCTTCCAGCATGTTATTTTAAACTTTATTAAACATCTTCATACAGACATTCTCACTATTAAACACGCCCATAATAATTTCAGTCAGAATACATTGAAAGAAAAAACATACAAATAATAAATACAAAAATATTTTTAACTAAATGAAACTTAATGGGGTTATTCAGTGAACACTGAAAAATAAAATGTAGAGCATTTTAAGGCACACGTTTCAGTTGCTTTAAGGATCATTTAGAACTTGGAGCAACTTCAACAAATCTACATTTACACACCGATCATTAAAATATAATTACACAAAAATTCTACCACTTAGTTTTGCATAAAAGTATTCCAACATGCTAGTTGTACAATAATACACTTTATTATACAATTTTAAAAAAAAAACTGCTTAAGAATTAATAATAGAAGCGTCACAAGTGCTATACAATTTTCAAATTTTTGACTTTAGGACCCTCAGAAAATATGAAAATTATTTGAATTCTAATGTTTGACGAGGTGTATTCATGTCATAGGTGTGAAAATCATTTTTAATTCAATTTTCTTTTTAAAAATTGCATGTCATTGACACAAAAATAACTGCACATAAGCTAAAAGATACATAATACATTATCTCATTCCTTTGTTTTACCATAAGCACAAAAAGTCTGAAGAGATGCTTATGGACTTTTTGGGAAGATGTGTGTTTAACTGCAAAAAGGAAGTTAAATGCACTCTTAGAAGAAAAGAGTTCCCACAATGGGATCGTTTTATGGATTTAGCTTTAAATACATTTTTTATATTAACTAAATTTTATGAACTTGTATCAGCTTGTATCACTAGAAAAAAATGAAATAACCAATTTTTTGGCATAAAGACCTCTTTAAAATGAGATCAACCCCAACAGAACCTCCCTTTCTAAGAGTGATGCTGCCCTCTTCAGGTGGAACAATAAAAATACAAATACTCCAGAGGAAAAAGCATTTATTCTGTAAATATAAATCACACAGTTTGAGAGTTCATTAAATGCTCTGTGACAGAAATCACGTGCTCTTTTTCTTCTTTTTAGCAGCAGGCATGATTTCAGCGGTGTCTTCCCTCTCCGCCGCTCTCTTTCTGCTGGTTTTATCGCTCAAATACCCGCTGGAGTCGCTCGCCGGGAGCTCAGAGGGCGAGATCTCATCCGCCTCCTGACGTTTGTCTTTCTTCTTCTTCTTCTTTTTCTCTTTGTGATGTCCGTTTGAATTGGAGTCCACCTCCATTGTGTCCACAGGCGTTTCATTGTTTTCTGTCGTTTGCTGCAGGCTGCTGTCGTTCACAGACTCGTCCACCGCAGACTCCTTCTCGCGCTTGTCTTTCTTCTTCTTCTTCTTGGGTTTTGGGCTGTTGATCGCATCTTCCGTGGCTTCTGGTTCTGTAGAGGACTCTACAGTGGATTCCTTTCGTTCGGTTTGGCTCACCAGCTCTTGCACTCTGAAAGTCACCAACAAACTGTTGTTAGTAAATGAAACGAGCATAAATCAGCATCTCTTAGCATAAAGTCAGGTCAAAATGTCACATTATTCCAAGAACGAACTGGACACTTGAAAAGGTTATCATCTGACTGATTTAATTCAGCACTGATTTTTCTTCAGTTTTCAGCCTTGACTGTGTCAGCGTCTAAACTACAACGGGTAAACAGAAGACACAAAAGATGACATTTTGAAGAATATGGGTAACCAAACAGTTGACGGTAACCATTTTTTCCCCTTATACTATGGAAAGCGATGGGGTCCATCATCAATTTGGTTACACATATTCTTCAAAATATCTTCTTAAGAAACTCATACAGGTTTAGAACAACTTGAGGGTGAGTAAATGACAATTAAACATTTTGGGTGAACTATCCCTTTAAGCTACTTTTTGATGAACCGAGATCTTTTAGTCTATGCTGTTTTCAGTTGATGTGTTAACACATTTTCACTCAAGTATTATTTGTAGCATCTCCCATCCAATAATCCGCGATATGCTTAGTTAATTTTGATATCAAACCAAGTCTCAGCTTTCAAATTTGGTCAATTTTATCACAAAAATCAATCAATAAATGCTGTTTTGATGTTAGGGGTTGTTGTTGTTTTAACGATATGCAATCTGACATTAGAGTATGTCCCTCACTTTACAAAGAGCGCACGATACTCTGATAGTACTCTAGTAGGTTAGACTAGTGCGCTTGTGCATTTAGAGTGCATACTAACACTGCGTGATTTAGTCTGTTAAAATGATTTATAATGCTCCCAAAATTCAAGATAAAAGGTATATCACACAGAGTTTTTTCCTCCACATTTCAGCACGATTAGAAATGCGACATTGTTCAATAAACAAGAAATTAATATTAAGTGACTTACATTTTAGACACAATATTTTAGACACAATATTGCCTGTTTTTACTTCATCTCTTAAAGAGGAGTCAATTCCCCTTGATGGATGTGACTCCAAACTTTGGAATCGACTCCTCTTTAAGAGCATTTTTCAGTTCAACAGAATTAATCATTAATTTGCCTCTCGCTCACTAATAGTGAGATATTATATATATAAGTGCTGGGAATCGGTAAAAAAATTAGGTAATTAATCACATTTTTTCTGTAATTAATCACGATTAATCGCAAGTTTTTAATATTTTTAGTTTTTAATATTTTGATATTGTAATAATTTCAGTTACTCTCCAAATTAATGTATAAACAATTTAAAGACAGTATATTTTAAATATGTGTTGTAATGGCCTCTTTTCATGAATGAAGGCCAGTATCACTGATAATAATGTCTCTATGAAACATTGATGACGTTAGTTTAGTTTATTTATTTATTTATTTATTTAACAGGGACCATGCACAACACAAATGTTGTGCCAGAGTTAGCTAAGTAGCTAATTTGCATCTGTGGTCCCTGGGCAGGATGATGTTCAATACAATTACAGCATTCAATTACAATCCAAGAGAGAGGGGGGGAAAAAAAGAGTAAATAGACAATTAACAATATCATATCATAATATCACAAATGTTAAATCACATTAAAATATATATATATAAATCAATGATCACACGATTGATTTTTCTTAAACCATGATTTAAGTTCCGTTTTAAAAGTACCAAATGATGTACAATCTCTAATATGAACAGGCAATGAGTTCCATCTTTCTGCTGCTCTATATGAGAACGCTGATTGTTCAAAGGTAGTTTTCTTAAATTTAACTGAACAATCGCCTCTAACGGATGCCCTGGTTTCCCTAAGGTTGTCTTTACAGAAAGTCATACACTGTTTAAGAGGTGGTGGCGCAAGATCATGAATTAATTTATACATCAAACACATATCTGCAAAGAGTAAAAAACTATCAAACGTCAATAATTTATAATGTCTGATGATAAGGCAGTGATGATAACTCCTTGTTTTTTTATCTAAAACTTACTTGTTACACTTGCTTGAGACCAGCTTGTAGCACAATAAGATAAATGCGGAAAAATCATTGTGTGCATAAAAAGTTTAGCAGCAGTCAGAGGTAATTGATGCCTAATATTCCTAAAAATCATTAAGCTTGCTCTAACACATCTAGAAACCTTTTGAATATGTTTCTTAAAATTTAAGTTTGAATCTATAATCATACCCAGGTATTTAAAATGCTTAACAATATTTTTTGCTTTACCTTTAATTAAAATATCTGGCTGATGCTTATCATTTCTTTTAATAGAGAAATACATTCCCACAGTTTTACTCACATTAAGAGTGAGACATGAATGATTTAACCAATCTGAGATTTTGTTCAGTGCAGCAGTCAGTTTGATAGCAGCTTGTTCTTTTGTTTTAGCATAAGTATAAATTACTGTATCATCTGCGTACGTCTGGAACTGAACCTCTGGACACACTGTGGGCAAATCATTAATGTATAAACTAAATAAAATTGGCCCAAGTGTAGATCCCTGTGGGACTCCAATAGTGCAATCAAGAAAGGAAGAGCATATACCATTAATTCTTGTACATTGTTTCCTTAAATTTAGATATGATTCCATCCATGTTATTGCATTAATAGAAAAATTAAACTTTGACAATTTAGATAAAAGTACATTATGGTTAACAGTGTCAAAAGCCTTCTTAAAATCAAGGAAGACAGCACCAACAACACCTCCTCTGTCAAGACTAGATTTAATTTGTTCAACCAAATAACAGTTTGCTGTCTCTGTAGAATGACGTGCCCTAAATCCAAACTGCATTGGATTTAATGGAAAATGACCAAGATTTAAATACTCTATTAACTGACTACAAATTACCTTTTCGGTTACTTTGGAAACCACTGGAAGAATACTAATAGGTCTGTAATTGGTTACATTAGTAGGATCACCATTCTTAAAAATAGGTGTTATTACTGCTGACTTCCAAGCATTCGGAAAATAACATTGTTTTATTGACAAATTAACCAGATGAGTAAAGGGTGTACTAAAAACATTTGTATACTTTTTGAAAAACATAGAATCACAATCAAAAACATCTTTAGCCATAGAACTCTTAAGCTGGCCCAAAATTTGTATTATATTAGACTCAGATACTTCAGAAATATTAAAAACAGGAAAGTTATAATTCAATGGCAGAATATCCCGATTTCATGCACTAAACCCTTGTGCTAAATCTTGAACTGAATCTATGAAAACATTATTGAACACACTAACAATTTGATGCTTATCTTGAATTAAATTCCCCTGAACTTGTAATTCAATATCTTTATTTCCTTTGTTGGTATTTTTCTTTTGTATTTTATTAATATTCGCCCAGACTTGTCTACTATTCCCCTTAGCATCATTTATAAGTTCGATGAAGAATTTCGCTTTTGCTTTTCTCAATTCATTTACAACTTTGTTACGTAAACACTGAAAAGTTCTTCTGTCATGAGCCAACCCAGATTTGAGTGCTGTTTTCAAGGCATGGTCCCTCTGTTTCATTAACTTCCATAGCTGTTCATTTAGCCAGGGTAAATTCTGTTTCTTTCTAGAGAATCTTACATTCTTACTGAATTTGCCTTTGACTTTATCGATTGTGGCCATTAGACACTCAGAAGCATCATCTACATTATCTGCGGACAGAATCTCATACCAGCTTAATTTTCTTAATTTCTCTTCAATTTACATTACAGTATAACTGAAAGCTCCCAATTTCAACATTTATTAGGCTTTAAAAAAAAACTACTTTTAATTTAAATGAACTTAAAACAATCTTTACATAAACCCATTATAATAAATGTTATTTTTACCTGTGGCCTTCCCTGTTAGACATATACAGAAATGTAATAGCTATCAAACACCTTTCTTAACTGCATGAATAATAAATGAAATACATATTAATCATCAAAGCTACAATTTTCTCTCTTCCCGCTGTTCTTTGATGTGCATTAATGACCGGCATCATCAGTGCTGCTGTCACTTTAAGAACGGCTCATTTCCTCAAAACTCTTTAAGTTCATTTAAGATGTTATTTAACTAATTTAAGACTCCTAATATGAGAAAACATTCTCTGTGTTGTTGTTATTGTTTGTTCATGAGCAAAAGAGAACTCGATGTGAGCAGGAGACTGACGCGAGTCTGTCTGTGCGTCGAGTGTGTGTGTGTGTGTCAGAGTGTCCCTCGATTAGCTGACATGAGACGCAGCCTCACAGACCTGACACTGACACTGACACACACACACACACACACACACACACACACACACACACACACACACACACACACACACACACACACACACACACACACACACACACACACACACACACACACACACACACACACACACACACACACACACACACACACACACAGACAGACAGCGCATTCTCTTGTGCCTTGTCACGCTTAGAAGCATTTACATGTATAAGAGCTTGATCATATAATGTAACAATAGCCAAAAATGGATATAAAAATGGATGCTGGAAAAATGATTGAGCTCTTTTTTTTTTCCGCAAAAGCCCTATTTATTCAGTGGTTATTTTGCGTCATTGCGTAGTGACATCACTAGAATGTATTTTTAACAACTTAGCTTTATGGTATGCCACACTGAAATATTCAAATAAAGCTTCAGAGAAGGATACTTTCTACATCCTTATATCCTGTGGTCACTCCGGGACTAGGTTCCTTCAATCTTTTGTTAAAAAAAAAACAAAAGTGAGGAAACTATTCATTCATGGTATCGACTCCATTGATTCCAGAATCAGAATGGATTCCAAAAAATGTCTCTACCAGAACAAAATCAATAAAATCCCAGAAAGTGTTGAGATATCATTTGTCAATATTGCACACCTCTTTTCGGTGCTCTTCAATGTTGTGGCAGGTCAATGTAGCGCCTCAGCTCAAGTGGCTTATCTCTTCCTTTTTACTAACAGGCAAAGATTGTAAATAAAGACGGTGCACTCATATTATTATGAATGGGAGAAAGTGCAACGTGCAATACGGCGGACTAAGCCCTGCCTTCCAAAGAAAAGAGCCAATCTGTAAAGTCACTGCTTAACTTTAGAAGTCTCGATCAGCGTACCTGGATTTCTCCAGCCGTCCTCTGATCAGGACAACACCTGCAGCTTCAGCGTCCAGCTGGAAGACCTCGAACTCCAGGCTTTGTCCCACAGTCAGGCCAGAGTCCCTCCACTGCTCGGGGCTCAGCACACTGGGCTTCACCACCGACGCGTTAAAGCAGCCGTGGACCAGACAGCCCACGTGACCCACGCCCATTTTATTAATCACACCCTGAGCGACAGCAAACACACACCATCACACACCTTCAGGCAGAGCAGATACAAGAACGCATTCAGACCCACGCAAATGAAGATCTTGGGAAACATACCACGAGCTTCGACCCTTTCTTCGGCTGGAACATCACGAATGACGCCTCGATGCTGAAGTGAATAAATCCATGATCGTCATAAATATCTCCACGCTGTCCTATGATTTTAATGTTGTCATACGCCATAGGAACCCCATTCTGACTGCGAAAGCAGAGAACAAACGCCTGTTTAAACTCCTTACTCTGAATCTATATTAATAAATGTTCATACAGAAATTTTTCAAGAGTTTTTGGGTGAATGACAGATAAAGATTTAAATAATAAATAGTACACATAAAAAAAAAATACATCATCTTACAGTACAGCACTAAAAAGAGTAATGTAGCAAAAGAAACAAAACATTTTCACAATAATATTTTACATATTTATATTTATATTTATACATCTAATCATCACCCTGATCATGATGACCGAAATATGGTGGCAAAATGCTTTACTGTACAGCAGAAAGAATAAATAACAGTTTAATAGTTATAAATAATTACTTTCTGCTACACCGATCAGGCATAACATTATGACCTAATATTGTGTTGGTCCCCCTTTTGCTGCCCAAACAGCCCTGACCCGTCGAGGCATGGACTCCTCTAGACCCCTGAAGGTGTGCTGTGGTAGCTGGCACCAAGATGTTAGCAGCAGATCCTTTGAGTCCTGTAAGTTGCGAGGTGGGGCCTCCATGGATCGGACTTGTTTGTTCAGCACATCCCACAGATGATCGATTGGGTTGAGATCTGGGGAATTTGGAGGTCAAGTCAACGCCTCAAACTCGTTGTTGTGCTCCTCAAACCATTCCTGAAGCATTTGTGCTTTGTGGCGGCGCATTATCTGCTGAAAGAGCCACAGACACCAGGGAATACCGTTGCCATGAAAGGATGTACATGGTCTCAACAATACTTAGGTAGGGGGGACGTGTCAAAGTAACATCCACATGGATGGAGGACCCAAGGTTTCCCAGCAGAACATTGCCCAAAGCATCACTGCCTCCGCCGGCTTGCCTTCTTCCCATAGTGCACCTGGTGCCATGTGTTCCCCAGGTAAGCCACGCACACGCACCCGGCCATCCACGTGATGTAAAAGAAAACGTGATTCTTCAGACTAGGGGTGCACCGATCCGATATTAGGATCGGATATCGGCCGCGATACTGACAAAATAGCTGGATCGGGGATCGGAAAAATTAACAGATCCACAAGCCGATCCAGGTGTTTTTTTCCGTCGCAGCAGAACCTACGTCATTCGTCAGCTTCACGTGTGTCGCATGCTAGAAGGGAGCGAGCCAGAGAGTCGGCTGTGTGGAGGAGATATTTCACGCTTGCCACGTCAACTAGTTCGTCGCTGTTTTGAGGGTATTACTGCAAAGTCAGGGTCTTTCCTGCATTGACATTTTTTTGACGGCCAAAGCCTAATTTGATGAGTTATTGTGATTTACGAGTGATGTAGAACAGATGCTGCGCTTGTGACTGAGTGACAGAGAGACCGATCTGAGAGCTCCTCCCCCGCGCGCGCTCTCTGGGTCTTCAAAATAATCAGTGTTCGCTCTCATATTTCACATATTAATCCAAATCAAAAGCTCGGAAGACCGAAACCATGTTGCACGTGACACATTCGGACAATTTTGTCCTTGAATTATCACTGGGTGTGAATTGCGCTCAAAAAACATTGACTCTTCTCTGACCAGCTGACATAAAGCATACTTTCAATAAGCGGGAGACAAATTATATCCAGTTATGAAGTGTTTTCTGTGTGTTGACATCTTTCGCAATGTTCTAACAGACGGGATTCGCACACAACGCGTCTGCTAATGTCCGATTCGTGACCTAATGACTCCTTTGAACCGAATCATTTTAACGACTGGCCAGAACAACTGATCTGTCCAACACTGAACTCATGAACTCAGTTTATTAATTTACTCAGAACGCAACTGAAATGAGAACACAAGTGTGCTTACCCATTTTAGCAAGAGTGGGTAGTAAGAATTATTTATAATTATCAACAGTATTTCAGCTTATTTCTGTTGACAATGTGTAGTAAAATAAATAGGCCTAGCCTACAATCATTTAATCTGTAGTGAGGTGAAACCAGAACAAAGTTGTTATTAGCTAGCTGAAAATTTTTATTAAATTGCATATGGTAGAAAATTAGACTATTTGTTAATTTGTAATGCTACTTTTTAATATTGATATGATTATATACCAAAACAATTATCTGTAGTGTAAAAAATGTTTGGTAACTGTCAGATTACTATTGTATGTTTGACCAATACACTGTTTTTTGTTTCCACTGCTACATTTTATTTATTTAAAGAAGTTAGATTACATTCTATTTTAGATTTGAATGCACAATTGTTTTTTAAATAAATAAGAATTCAACACCTTACATACATCTGTTATTTTGTCTTAGTTATGTTTAGTTAGTAAAGTCTGGTGCCTTTAGTCTCTTCAAGGAAGGTATAAGGTGGAAGATATACAGTTTATTATTAATTCAAAAATATATCGGATCGGTATCGGGTATCGACAGATACACAAAGCCCAGGCATCGGTATCGGGACTGAAAAAGTCGGATCGGTGCACCCCTACTTCAGACCAAGCCACCTTCTTCCATTGCTCTGTGGTCCAGTTCTGATGCTCTCGTGCCACTGTTGGTGCTTTGGGTGGTGGACAGGGGTCAGCATGGGCACCCTGACTGGACAGTGGCTGTGCCGCCCCATACACAACAAACTGAGATGCTCTGTGTATTCTGACACCTTTCTATCAGAACCAGCATTAAAGGGTTAGTTCACCCAAAAATGAAAATTCTGTCATTAATGACTTACCCTCATGTCGTTCGACACCCGTAAGACCTCCGTTCATCTTCAGAACACAAATGAAGATATTTTAGTTGGAATCTGATGGCTCTGAAAGGCCTCCATTGGCTCAATGCACTTTACACTCTCAAGACCCTTAAAAGACGTCGTTACAAAGTCCATCTCACTACAGTGCTTCTACAATAACTTTATGAATCGCCGATAATAGTTTTTTTGCGCAAAAAAACCCTAAATAACGACTTATATAGTGATGACGATTTCAAAACAAGGCATCATGAAGCTTCGAAGCGTTATGAATCAGTGAGCCGAATGATGATTCGGATCGCGTGTCAAACCACCAAACTGCTGAAATTTGGCGATTCAAACTGCTGATTCGACTCAGTGATTCATAATGCTTCGAAGCTTCATGATGCCGTGTTTTGAAATCGTCATCACTATATAAGTCGTTATTTAGGGGTTTTTTGCGCACAAAAACTATTCTCGCCGATTCATAAAGTTATTGTAGAAGCACTGTAGTGAGATGGACTTTGTAACGACGTCTTTAGTACCTTTTAAGGGTCTTGAGAGGGAACCGTGCATTGTGCCAATGGAGGCCTTTCAGAGCCATCAGATTTCAACTAAAATATCTTCATTTCTGTTCTGAAGATGAACGGAGGTCTGACGGGTGTCGAACGACATGATGGTAAGTAATTAATGACTGAATTTAAATTTTTGGGTGAACTAACCCTTTAACTTCTTGAGCAGTTTGAGCTCCAGTAGCTCGTCTGTTTGATCGGACCACACGGCCCAGCCTTCGCTCCACATGTGCATCAATGAGCCTCGGCCGCCCACCTGGTCCTTCCTCTGAGCACTTTTGATAGAGACTGACCACTGCAGACCGGGAACACCCCACAAGAGCTGCAGTTTTGGAGATGCTCTGACCCAGTCGTCTAGTCAACACAATCTGGCCCTTGTCAAACTCGCTCAAATCCTTACGCTTGGCCATATTTCCTGTTTTTAACACATCAACTTTGAGGACAAAATGTTCACTTGCTGCCTAATATATCCCACCTACTAACAGGAGATGACGAGATCATCAGTGTTGTTATGCCTGATCGGTGTAACTTACATGCTAGTCATAATCAAACTAGTGCACTACAAGTGTAAGGGCCCCATACTATTACTTCTTTTAGTTGCCTGTATCTGTACTAGTCTTAAATTATGACAACTTATTGTTATATAAATGTGATTCTCACATCAAGCAGCAGCAATGACACAAAAAAGTACTAGAGAATTTTTAAAGCGATTAAGACAATACCATGGTTTTATTGACTCTACCATGATACAGAAAGCACTGAACTCTTGAAGTATAATGATTATTAGTGTGTATGGTTAACGAAGTATAATTCAGTGCCATACTGTATACATCAAAACACCACGGCACTACCATCATTTACCATGGTATTTTCTTGCCAGTCTCTCGTTTTACCTGCTGGAGAATTTGAGCAGTTCGGCGTTGAGTTCCTCCTGTATGCCGATCCGCTTCTTCCGCAGGTAGACGGGCGGCAGCGCGATGTGTCTGCGGTGCGTGTCCAGCACCAGGCACGAGTAATTCGCGTTCAGCAGCTTCACCGCGTCCGCGAACGACGGGATGAGACACGGAACCGCCACAGAATTTACACCGGGTCTCGTCGTGACATTTCCGCTAGATATATGCTCTATTGTTGACACATCCGCGGGGATTTTGACGGGCTCCGTAGCGCCGTCTTCCTGAGACCAGTTCGCCATGCCGAACAACACATGTGGAGGAGCACGTGGTGCGTTCGCTCGTGTGTTTAGCAGCGAAACGCGCGGAGTGATGTGCGACCACTGGCGGAGAGGAAGAGAACTACACTTAAAAATAAATAAATAATAACAATAATTAAAAAAAAATATTTTTCCCATTTTTTTGCTTTTGTTTCATAATTAACATCACTAATATTAACAAAGATAATTAGAATCAAATGTAAAATATAATTAATTACTTAAAAATATATATTTTGGAGACTGCAATATTACAACACTTATGGAAAATAAGTATATATATATATATATATATATATATATATATATATATATATATATATATATATATAGGATATATATATATATATCCTTCATTCATTTTGTCATTTTAATCAATTTTTACATTTCTCATTTTCTCATTTTTTTTTATTAATTATAATTTGTATCTGTTGTTTCATATATATATAGGGCTGTCAAAAGATTAATCGTGATTAATCGCATCCAAAATAAAAGTTTGTGTTTACATAATATATATGTGTGTACTCTTTTAATTATTATTTATATATAAATACACACACATTCATGTATATATTTAAGAAATATTTGCATGTAAATACTTTATATACATTTATATAATCTATAATATATAAATATAAATGTATTATATATCAAAATAATAAATATATAATTAAATATATACATGCTTGTGTGTGTATTTATATATAAATAATAATTAACAGAGTACACACACATATATTATGTAAACACAAACTTTTATTTTGGATGCGATTAATCGCGATTAATCTTTTGACAGCCTAATATATATATATATATATATATATATATTCTTCATTCATTTTGTCATTTGAATCCATTTTTACGTTTCTCTTTTTTGTTAAAAATGTTTTTTAAATTAATTATTTATTGATTATCATTTGTATCTGTTGTTTCATATATATATATACACACACACATACACACACACACACGGTGTAAAGTAACGTGTTTTGGTGTGTTAATGGTTTAATCATCAGTCACTGTGCCACAAATAACATTTGACCTTTTTATTTCATTTTCATATGAAGCCCCTATATAAAAATACTGTAAATTAATAAATATCTTTACAGGCATTTTACAGTGTGCATTTGATACGGTCAGGAGAAAAGCATTCAGTATACCATACAATATCAGGATTACAATTTCAGATTCAACATTCCCTATATCTAGATACAGGAAGAGAGAAAGAGATACAGAAAGAGAGAGAGAAGATCGTTTGCATGCTTGTTTCGGACTCAAATATCTGTTTTCTGTACGCTGGTCGTCAAGGTCTTCAGCACTGACCTCTCCTGAGGTCATCAGGTAACTGGACACTGATTGGCTGTCTGTCTGCTCAATACTGTTATCTGACGCTGCGTCTGCAGGATGTCCTGTGGATGCCGTCTCTGCTTCTGCTGTCAGCTCGACTCAGCCAATCAGAGTGAAGAGCTGTCAGCCTGACTCAGCCAATCAGAGTGAAGAACTGTGCTGTCAAGTGTGTGTGGGCAGCCGTCATGGAGAAGCGCTCCGTCCGTTGTAGGAGATTTGAGAGATGGCATTGCTGGTGTTATCCAAAACCTCCTGTGAAACAGACAAACACACGGCCGAGTTTGTGAGGAGATGCGCAGCCAAACAGACATTTTTAACATTTTTAGCGACTGTATGTTTTCCTGTGAAACAAATAGTGCAGGGCAAGAAAGACTCTGAATTGTAATACTTATAAAATATGAGCAATGGTGATAGAGATGTTAGCCGTAACTTGAAGAGAATCATAAAACACTACAAACTAGACACATTTAACCCCTTAACTGTAACCGTCCCGCTGGCAGGACGCATTGCGCTCTTTTTTTTATCATATATTTGAGTAATTATCATAAATTAGGTATCATTCAAAAGCTTATGAACTCAAAATTCATCCTGTGAAAACCGTTTTGAAATCAGACGTTGCGTTACCATGGAAACGGTACTCTAAATTCTTCTAGCGGGCTCCTCCCCCATCATGTTTCGTATTACAAAATGTATTTTAACTACTTCATAATCAAAATCTTTTCTAATCTTGACAAAACACACATCGTCGGAAAGGTCTGAGTCTCAAGGTTCCATATTTGGTGACTGTTTTGTGATGGAAGTGACATTTGGACAGAAAAAAAACAATCAATGGAATGTGGATTACACCCGGTGGCTATTTTTGGTACAGCGTCTAAACAAAATCTCATGGGGACTTCAATTTTTGTGATATCAACTTCAAACTTGGTTAGACATATGCCTTTGATTTTATAGTAATTTTAGAGTAAAACTTTTTTTGTAAAATATATATTTGATATAAAATTTAAATATTTATTACAGCATTTTTCATTTACAGTAAATTTAAACTTCCCTTACTTTTTCATAATTTAATATTTTGAAACGCTTCTTTAAAGTCTTCTTTAAAACAAGACCAATCTTAGGTCTATATCCCAAAGCATTCTTGAATTACAGCCCTTTAAGTTTGGATAGTGCATTTTCATGACTATTCTCAAAAAGTGGGGTGACATTTAACCCTTAAACGTATACCTTGGGTCTGTAGTGACCCGGGATGTCAATCACCACTCTCCTCCTCATTAATTTTTTCAAGTTAGACATCAACCTCCTTAGTATTCCTCATAAACAATATAACAAGAAAACAAATTATACAAGAATATCTGTTTTCCCATTCATTTTTGTAGAAATTGTATAGGGTCGCCAAAGACCCGAGGCGTGTAACAGTGTTAGTATATCTTTTCTGCACTTAGTGCACTACAATAATTGAATAGTTGATGACTGAATAAGTGCAGTTCACCTTTATTCCACAAGGTGGCAATGTCTGATACACACTGATGAAGTGACGTTTCACTCATAGTTAGTGCAGGCAGAAAACAAAAGAATAGGAAGAACCATCAGCAAAACTGAAACGGCTGTGAGATTTACTGAGAGCAAGCGCTGTCACTGATGGTGGATCTGGTGAAGAAGCGGTCAGTGATCTAAATGTTGATTTTGAAGATGTTGAAAATGATAGTTTTGAGAATATGTTAGAGATGGTGAATATGAGGCAGATGCCGAATGTACTGAAATGAGCTCTGATGAGGACAGTGATGATGATGGGGTAAAACATCTGCTCAAACTGAACCCTTCCAAGCTGCAAGAGGTCACAAAATATGCTTGATTTTATTCTTCTGTAATTGGTACTTTAATATCAGGTGAGTTTTATATCATCACGACAGGCAGAGATCCATCCGTGTTCGATATAGATCCGGGTCGCTAGAGACCAGAATATGTAATAATGATTGGAGAAACATTCATGCATTTAAAGGATTAGGGTCTCATCTAGCCAACCATCGGACATTTTCAAAAACAATTCAAAATGAATATACTTTTTAACCTAAATTGCTCATCTTGCGCTGCTCTGCCACGGAAAAATCACGTAATCACGTCGGAAAAGTCACGCAAGACGTAGGCGGAAGTACCGCCCACGTGTTTACAAAGCGCTCGTGTGAAGACTAATACTAACGTCCTTCAGCAAAAAAAGGTAAAACAACGATGTCGGACGATTTTGAAGTTGAAGATGGAGTGTTTTTTGGTGTTTTCCAGAAAAATTCTGGAATGTTTTCCTTTAAAAAACGTATTTTCTTTTTGAGTGAAGAAAGGAAGACATGAACATCTTGGATGAGATGGGGGTGAGTAAAATATCAGGAAATGTTCATTTTGAAGTGAACTAATCCTTTAAAGGTGTTGTCATATAGAAGAACCTTTTAAAGTTCCATAAAGAACTGTGGAACTTAAAGGAATTCTATGAGCTGGCGCTTTAAGGCAAACCGCTGTTTTTTCATGCACTGGTCAATTTGGAGATTTTGCTTCCATAACGTCTTCTTTCAAAGACTATAGTGGAAAGAAAACACCCAAATTACACATTTAAATGTTTATTTATTTTGACATTTGATCTATTCGTGTCAATAGTGGCCATATTATGCCCTCTTACAAAGTCTTGATTTTGTTTTTGTGCTATACTAGAATTGATTTTCATGCTTGAATGTTCAATAAACACATATTTTTCCCCATATTCTCCATTTTTGCGGCTCCTCTCTTCCCAGTCTGTCAGTAACGCTCTGTTTAGTTCCTGTCTCTATGAAGCTCCGCCTTCTGAAAAGCACAATGTGCTCTGATTGGTCGGCTGGAGTAGTGTGTTGTGATTGGTCAACAGTTGATGAACCATGACTGCGAGTTTCAACCAAGCGGCAAACTCCCCCAGTTCTCTCCCCCAGAAGCCAATACGGAAGTGACTTAAACTGCAGTTCATCGACTGGCCACTAGAGACAGCCTCCAGAAGGAGCAGAATCTCATTGAGCTCATGTTAAAATGCCCAACTTTACAGCAGAAGAAAACATGTTTACAGTCTGGGACAAATTGTGGTTTTGGTCTATACGGCTAATTTTGCCCTTCATGACGACTGTGAGGTGGTGAATGTTTTTATAACTCATTCGTTTACATTATATAGAGCCTTAAAGTTCTGCATAATTAAGGACGTGGTCACTTTGAGTGACAGGTGGATAGCCGTTTATCTGCTGTCTGTTAGTCATCGCGTCACCTCAGCTCCGCCCACGTCCCGCCTCTTTGCCCATTTTTTGTTATCCGTCAAGATGGCGACGGCCTGCTCGTCCCTACTTTACGCTTCAAAACTGCTCTTCAGAATCCTATGGGTGACGCCACGGACACTACGTCCATATTTTTTTACACTCTATGGTTTCAACACACTAACTAACTCAAACAGGCCCGCCCCTTTATTCTGCATATTAATTATTTAAATGAGGAATATTGTGACATGTTCGTTCCCGGAGGAAAACTCAAGACTACAATGGAGGCATTTCAGGGAGTTCAGGAACACTGACACTGATATAGAGCAGAACTCCCGCTGGAGGGACTTAGCAGAGCTTTTTCATTCTCTGTAATAACCTTTAACTCTAGTCTAATATGTAAACAAAATGAACCATGAATTTTGTACCTGGCATTATCCAATGTTCAGATTTCTATTCTGGAAATGTATGCAAATAGGTGCATATTTAATTAGATTAGATATGTGTTGTCCGCATCTTTAAAAATAACATTTCAGAAACCTTGTAATACAAATCAACCTTGGTAAATATGGTCATTTTTGTACTCTTTTCACCTGTCGGGTCTTGCCTTAAAGAAGACACCAGATAGAAAAACACCGATCTGAAGCATCTTGACACATCAAGGCCCTTTTACGCTCCAAAAAGTCAAGTAGCCCTACATGACATCAACTGAAAAGGAAAGTCGCTTGGAACAAATGGTTACATTTTGCTGACATTTGTATTTCTGTCGAGTCATTCATTCGCAATAAGACCAGTAGCATGTATTTAAAAAGCGTTTTAATTGAATGTTGCCTGTAAGCCGGTACACACAGTCTGCACAAACATACCGGCTCCTGTCGTACCTTCTCTGCCATTTCGTGCGAGTGATGTAGGGAATGTTCTCTCTCCAGAAACATGCGCTGCTGTTCGCTGCTGGCCAGTCTGCAGGTCAGCCAGGTGGACAGCGTGCAGCTGCTGATGCCCAGACACGCCAGAGACATGACGGCCAAATGAAGAGAGCGCATGGTGTCTGGACGCTTGACCAGTGCGCGGACAAACTGGAAGTTCAGGATTCCACCAATCAACCCACAAATGCAGCAGGAGGAAAATAAGATCATCTGAGAGAAACAGAAACATGCATATCATTAGCGGTTTGTGTCTATTGCATGCGTACATCGTTACAAGCATATCACATCCATACATCGTTAAAATAATAATGATTATTGCATGTATACAATAGTACAATAATAACACATATAGCATAATCAAAATATTAATACATAAATACATATTGCATCCTCACAATATTAAAATAAAAATGCATATTTCATGCATGGGTAATTAAAATAATAACGCATAATGCATGCTCAAAATATTAAAATAATAACATATATTACATGCATACATCGTTAAAATAAGAGCATATATTGCATGCTTACAATAGTAAAATAACACATATAGCATACTCACAATATTAAAATAATAATGCATATAGCATACTCACAATATTATAATAATAATGCATATAGCATACTCACAATATTAAAATAATAATGCATATAGCATACTCACAATATTAAAATAATAATGCATATAGCATACTCACAATATTAAAATAATAATGCATATAGCATACTCACAATATTAAAATAATAATGCATATAGCACACTCACAATATTAAAATAATAACGCATATAGCATACTCACAATAAATAAATAATAACGCATATAGCATACTCACAATAAATAAATAATAATGCATATAGCATACTCACAATAAATAAATAATAACGCATATAGCATACTCACAATATTAAAATAATAATGCATATAGCATACTCACAATATTAAAATAATAATGCATATAGCATACTCACAATATTAAAATAATAACGCATATAGCATACTCACAATATTCAAATAATAACGCATATAGCATACTCACAATATTCAAATAATAACGCATATAGCATACTCACAATATTAAAATAATGCATATAGCATACTCACAATATTAATATAATAATGCATATAGCATACTCACAATATTAAAATAATGCATATAGCATACTCACAATATTAAAATAATAATGCATATAGCATACTCACAATATTAAAATAATAATGCATATAGCATACTCACAATATTAAAATAATAATGCATATAGCATACTCACAATATTAAAATAATAATGCATATAGCACACTCACAATATTAAAATAATAACGCATATAGCATACTCACAATAAATAAATAATAACGCATATAGCATACTCACAATAAATAAATAATAATGCATATAGCATACTCACAATAAATAAATAATAACGCATATAGCATACTCACAATATTAAAATAATAATGCATATAGCATACTCACAATATTAAAATAATAACGCATATAGCATACTCACAATATTAAAATAATAATGCATATAGCATACTCACAATATTAAAATAATAACGCATATAGCATACTCACAATATTCAAATAATAACGCATATAGCATACTCACAATATTAAAATAATAACGCATATAGCATACTCACAATATTAAAATAATGCATATAGCATACTCACAATATTAATATAATAATGCATATAGCATACTCACAATATTAAAATAATGCATATAGCATACTCACAATATTAAAATAATAACGCATATAGCATACTCACAATATTAAAATAATAATGCATTTTGCATGCTCACAATATTAAAATAATAATGCAAATTGCATGAATATATCATTAAAATTATGATTATTATACATTTCAAATGCATTCAATTTAGTATCAATTTAATTTAATATTCCATTTAAATGACGTTTGTTTACAAATGAAAATACTTCATTTAAGTAAATTTGTTGAACCACTTATGTCATGTTCGCAAATGCAAAAGTAACAACCATAATGCTACGTTTCCAGTGTGTTGTTTTGCAGTTGTTAAAGTGTTGTTCAGAGTGATTTTAATGCTCATAAAGGTCAAAGTATATTAATCAGGAAGCGTATAGCACAGCAGTAAATACTGTAAACGGAGGGTGAAGACGAAACCATTGTGTACAGGGAGAATGGATTGTGCTGCTCTGTGATTTTGTAATCGGACAGACCTCGTTCAGACAGTGACAGAATCTGCCGGCTCAACACTTCAGGACACATCTGACCTCAAATTACACAAGAAACTTCTGACTCTACAGCACAGTCGCACACGTTAGATAACACACCCCCTTTTAGTGTGCCAGAAATCTGACATAGCTTGGTATTGTACATTGCAAATATTGTTGGCTCCTATGATAAACTGCTTACAATAAAAAGGGTCTGCAAATGACTAGAATGTAAATGTGCTGAGGGGAATCACACGGGGCAGTATATAACTATATAACTATGCAATATAACTATATTTATTTTCTTTAACTGATTTAAAGGTGCACTATGTAATATTTTTTTCAGTAAAATATCCAAAAACCACTAGGCCAGTGTTATTGTTCAGTTGAGTACTTACAATATCCCAAATGTTTTTGTAAATCGTGAGAAAATGCTATTTTAACCGAGGAACCGGGACGTGTGAGGGAGTCGCCTGTCAATGACATCATATCTGCGTTCCCCTCGGTTTCCGGTTTTATTCTGCAGAAACGCTTTCCTCTCACTGCAGTGTGAACAAGTGCCATAGCAGTCGCTGAGAGAACGCACAGAGTAACGCCACAACATCATCAACACACTGAGATGTGTCTTATATGATAAACAGTGCTGTGTTACCTCATACTCATGACCGGAAAAGCGGAAGTAGCGCCGGCGACTGTGTCATAATAAAAGTCCCGCTGCTCGCGAGGCGTGTGTCGCGTTCATCTTATTAACAATCGCTCCAGCGGTTCCTCAGCTACACAACACTCGCTCCTGCTCTGCTTCATACTACAGAAATGTTAATAATCACATCCATCAACATGATTTCTGCCCGAGTCCTATCCCGATTCTTTCCCACCGGCTGTGAGGTGAAGACCACATGTCCCAAGATTCTGCGCTCAAACTTTCCGTCATCAAACTACACCTTTGTTTTGAGCAGGCGACCGCTAGCGGACGGAAAAGTTACATAGTGCACCTTAAAATGGGTCAACTTTCCCTTGAGCTTTTGATATATAAAAGGTCATGGCAATATAAGAATATCCTGTCAGTTTCAGAGCTGAAAATGTCCTTGTTAATCAAAGAAAAGCTATTATTGACAGCTGGCTCAGCAAACGAGAGATCTCAGAATGTGCCCGGCTGTGACGTAAGAGTGCAGTGAAACGCCGCCTCAACAGAAGAAGAAGAAAGCCTGATTCTGTAGCCCCGCCCACCGACTCGTGCATGGCATGTTTGATAAATTACAGGCTTACGTGGAGCTAAACCGGATCGAACTTCCAAGCAATAAACAAGCCATAAGCTTCCTTCAGACTCCAATATGCATGGTTGAACATTATTTTTAATGTCATTTTTAAGCTCATGTGGGGAAGACATTGCATTTGTTTGCTTCTTGCAAACAAGACTGGATTTGCAGACAGAATGAGATAAAAAAAAAAACGATGCTGTGGCTTCTGGATCTGACAGGAATGATGCAACACAATTATGTGAGTAAATTTTTTTTAAAAATGTAATAGTATTGCATTGTTACGTTTGATATCTACTGGTTATGTACGTGTCTAACTAAACATAACTTCCACACTGTCACAGGCTGGAGTATCCTTTGCATTTGAGGTGTTGTTGGTTCATTGTCCTGCGATTCGTGATCAGACTCGAACATGTATGGGCTAGGGCCATCTTAAACAGTGAAATACACACACACACGCAGACGTGTTACGAATGGTTTGCAGTTGTATCCACCAATCGAACCGGCCAAGTAATAACAAATTTGCCTGGATGCCAGCCGATCTTAGCCCCGCCCACAACATTTGAGGTCGGAAAGTTCGGTCTGGACTTGATCTTTTGTGGATACTCGAACCAGAGCTGTTCGGACCAAACAAATAGTCAGGGCAGGTTTTATATGATGATGGACAGATGATCTACAGTAATGTAATTATCCACGTCACCAAAGAGCACTTGGGTTGAATTTGTTTCACACTACGTCCATATTTTTTACAGTCTATGGTTGAAACACGTCCCATAATCACAGCCCAATGGAGCAGTATCAGACTCATATTCTGACTAGAATTGAGTATGACGACGTCAGGCTAATAAAAAATAACATTCCAATTAATCGCGGGTGGATGAGAGATGAAAAAATTGCGAGTCCTCTGGCTGACTCATTCCGGTTGCCGTTTCTCCACATTGGAAATTTTGAAAACAATTCCTTACATAAATGACAGGGGAGCTGAAGCTCATTTTAATATGCAAAACTGTTATCCAATCATAGCAGTGGGCGTTTACTTCCAAGTCTTCAATGCGGAACGCCCATAAAAACAGAGTAAAATGACATAAGATATTTTTTCTTGTTTTCTGGGGGGAAAAAGTTTTTGCTTAAAACAAGCTAAATTATCTGTCAATGGGGTAAGAAAAATAATCTTATTTCTGTTTGGGACAAAAACAAGAAACAAGATTTCAAATCAGAAACCAGATTATTTTTCTTACTCCATTGGCAGATAATTTTGCTTGTTTTAAGCAAAAACTCAAGAAAACAAAAAAATATATATCTTATGTCATTTTACTTATCTAGTAAATACATCTTGATTGGATAATTTTTATTTAGACTAGAAACAAGACAAAAATACTAAGTAAGAAGAGCATTTTTTGCAGTGTAGGCTCAAAACCAGGGTAGAAAATAGCCTATTACTTATTCATTATGATGTTTTTGAATGTAAAAACCACGCAAACATCATAAGTTGACCTCAGACAACAGTATAAAACAATAAAAAAGCCAGTTCATGACCCCTTTAAACATGCAATGTTTTGAGGTCATGTGAGAGCAAATGTAGCACACAACTATCTGAAACATTGGTTTCACACACGCACAGTTTGAAATTATAGACGGGAATAAGCATTTAATTTCAAACGCAGCCATTCTGTAATTACCCTAAGTTATTGCATTATCGACTGTGCTAAAACTGCATAGCAAGCACCTCTAATATTATTTTACTGTAACAAAAATAGTATGCAGAACACACTCAGCATACTATTCCATTCATAGTGCAGCCCATATCACATTACACACTGAAGAGAAACAGCCAAAACGCTGTATGTTTGTGGAGCGCCTGTGTTTTGTGTCTAAACCTGCTGAGATGAGACTGTCCACGGGGAGTCAAAGTCCATATGATTCACAGACGCAACGCTTAAGTGTTCTTGAGTAGCTCCTGACGTTACTGTCAGGAATTCAGAACCATTACAGGCAGACGGGGACGTTTCCTTTTAGCCGTACAGTAACATTACAAGGCAGGGCATAGAGAAACAAAATCAATCGGCAGGACGGGAGAGAGATAAAATGAGAAACGGTAAAGCATGTTTGAGGACTGGAAGCTTGTACACAAGAAATCAAAGGAAAACAAGCAATGATATGAAAAGAGCCGCGTGGAGAGTGGGATATGAGATACATGAAAGCTCTCAGACTGGAGTTTCACTTCAGTATTGATCTGTGATTAACGCTCTCCGCTGGGGCGGCTCACTCCACTCTGAGGTGGCTAATTCAATCTCGCCTCTCCAGTGAAGTATCCTGGGATGTTTACACACACACACACACACACACGCACGCACTCACGGTGAGCTGGATGTACATGTTTATATTGACGTCCACAACAAACTATTTCTATCCTCGATTTCGTTTGCATTCCTAAAATAAGAACACACTAAAAATATGAATGTGTGTGGTGATACACAGTCTATGCCCTATTGTTTTTGGGATATTAGGCCTATACATTTCATATTTGTGAATGTAAAAGGTGTTTCAAAGTGCGTGACAAATAAAGTTATTGTCTCCTAAAAGGAAGAAGCGATTCTGAATTGCCGATACAAGTAATTTCAGTCTTTCTTCCTGCACGAACCGACCTAGGCTTGTAACAAATTTGCATAATGCCCCCTTATAGTACATGCATATCTAATTAGAATATAGGACCATATTGCAATAAAATCTAAATGCAGTCATTCACTTCAAAATATGGCCATTTTGTCTCAAAGCAAACACATTTCTGAAACTTTCCCAGCTAAATTTTTGACATATTTAAGAATGACAAACATAAATAGTGGGGCCACACTGAAATTCCCATATCTCTGGGATTGTGGAATCGAACCATAGGGCCTACCAAAAAGAAGTATAGTTTTCATTGGCTGCTGGTGAACAACGTCTCCTTTGCCCCGCCCTCAAACACTGTAGATGTAGCTGAGACTGGTATGCTGCGTTCACACCAAACACGAATAGAGCGTCAAAATCGCGTCTACCGCGTCTAGTCGGACGCTTGAACATTTTTAATCCATTCGCGCATCTACAGCGAATTGGACACGCGTGTACATTGAGCATTTGAAGCGAAATAGACGTGCGTTCAAGGCGCTCCAGAAGAAATATGTCATAAAACACCACTCTGCCTCTTTTCATTTTCATTAAAAATATATATTAAGCATTAATAGCCACACAAATGTGGTCCAGGCAACTCCTACATTATCTTTGCGAATTGATGCCAAAGTAAAAATTTTTTAACTCGGCCGTCAGATGCGAATTCGCTTCAAATGCGTGAATGCACAAAAAGCACCACTCATGCATAACGCGCATATCGCTCAAGACGCTCAATTCGAACTAGACACACGAATGAGGCAGAATCGCGTCTATCGCGCCGCAAGACCTCCAGACACGCGTCAACGCCCCTTTCTATTGACTTAACATTGAAATCACTCGCTCCTGACGCTCTATTCGTGTTTGGTGTGAACCCAGCATTAGACGCTGTTTTCTGCGCTGCAAACTCAAACCCAGATTGGTACGGTAAATCCGACGCCATTGTTCCTGTTCGTTTCACTGTGTATCGAGTGCTGAGGAAGATCTAGGTCTGAGATTCAGATATGCTAATGGAAGTTTGGTTTCTGACACGCACTCTAAGTGGTCGACCAATCACAACAGACTGAGCCATCTGACCTATCAGAGCAGAGCAGGCCTCGGAAAGGCGGGGCTTAGAGAGACTGAATCCTTTATCAAACAGTTTCAGACACTAGGAGAAAAGAGCTGATGCTGCAGTGTATATTAGGAGGAACATTTATGGTTTTTTTTGCCTTGGATGCATGTAAACCTAATGTAGGAGACCTGAAAACTAAATTAGTTTTAGTTTGCCACCCACTGAGTGGCAAAAACAATGAAAGGCAGCATTGGTTTACAGCGGGAATGCCACGAAAAACACACAAAACACATCTAAAACAGGAAAGAGCTTTGAGATTGACTGTATAAATTTGACAAGAAATCTGAAATACAGAGCGCCGAAAGCTACAGAAAAGAGTAGGAAATGCAATTGCAATTCACAGAAACTGGACTCCTGGCAGCGAAGCGTGGATTTGCAGTTATCATTTCATGTCAGTATGTTTTGTTAAATTTGTTAAATTGTATTGTTATATATTGTATTGACAACTCATCGATCAAATATTTACCAGCGTAATATTCTGCCTAATTTGGTGTTTTTAAAGCTGCTGTCCGTAACTTTTTTTGTGTTCCAGATTTAATGAGAATGTACAACATGAATCCTTTTTCCAAACCGTGTTTTTGTCTTACCCTGAATCATTATGGTACACTTATAATCAGTGTTTATATTGGGACTATTTCAGACCGGTCTGGTAGGAAGCGCTGCGGAGGAGCACAGTTCCTGCGTGACTCGCCATAGACATAAACACAGAGAAGTAGCTCCGGCAGCAATGTTCTTCCGCAAGACACATGCAGTTCTGTTTATTAACCGGACTGCAGCTTTAAATAAACACTGACAAAAACTATACAAGGACGCTATGACGTTTTATAAAATTAATATAAGTGATCACCTGGATTTAAACCTATGTTGTATTTATAAAGCGTTCACAGGCAAATTGTATTTCCCCGGCGTCGAAATCAGGCACATATAAATGTCAGGAAACACGATTCCTGGCTGCATGTAAATATCATTGGATTACTGGATTTTTGGTAAGTTGTAAGGAACACTATATAGAGTCAAATCTTTCGTTTAAACTGATAATCGCGTTTTTCCCCTATTAACTCCAGTCACGCAGCAGCTCTTCTGCCACTCAGTCCGGCTGAGGGGGCGTGTTCCAGTGGGAAAGTGACCTCGATGCACACCCTCAATAAGGCCGTGTGTCCACCAAAGCGTTTTTATCCGGCTGAAAACACTAGGTGCTCTGCTGAAAACGCCTCGCTTGACGCTTGAGAGCATTTTGGCAGCACAGCGTTTTTTTTCAGTTGAGACTCTTTGCTTGTTATGATACGGAATATCTGCAGAAGTGTTACTAGCATCTCATTTCACAGATAGTTTGTTTCTGTATTGATTCGATATAAAAATGCTGATACAATGTAAAGTATTTTCTCTGGCTCTTGTTTTTAAAGTATTTTGTTCTGTTATTATACTGCTTGTTTATGTTGGACACTCAGAATGTGGCGGTTGGTCGGTGTAGTATTTGTCCCGCCCCTCCTCCACTGTGATTGGATGGCTGGGTGAAAAGTGACAGTGATGAGCGCTGCGTTTTGCTCAAAGTTGAACATTCTTCAACTCTCGGCGACCAGTAAAAAACGAGCTTTCAACGCTTGAGCGTGAAATACTCGCTCAGCGCCTCGTTACACTCATGGCGTTCTAAAAACGCGGCTCTCCCATTGAAAACGATTGAATACGCCAGCCAGCCGCGTGAAAAAACGCTTTGGTGGACACACGGCCTAAAGGCATTTTTATACAGTAGAAATTATTTTTTAGTTTTAGAATTCTACAGTTGATGTGCTTGTATTTGTGTTCTACACAGAAACCAAAACCATTTAAAGTTCCATTAAAAAATGATCGTGATTTTAACGGTAAAAGACTGTAAAAATGCTACGGTTAAAAACAGTTAACAGAAAGTTTCCGTACTGTTTAACTGTAATAGATCTAACCTTGCATTTAATGTAATTTTACTGTAAAATACCGTTAAATTGACAGTTTTTGGAAGTGAAAAAGAACAAGTCGTTGTGTAATTTACAGTGAAAAACTGTAAATTGACATTCCCAGAATTCCCTGCGTGACACTTCACATTAAAATGAATTTTGATTTGAATTCATATGAAATTACTGTTTATTCTTAGTTTTGTCTAATCAGTACATTAGGGTTTTATCTTACATTTAATGTTGTTAAATTAATGTTTATTGTATTTTTTTTTATTAAAAAAACGGTGTGTTACCGTGATGGTGTTCAGTGTTTGTGTGAATGACACTGTGCACCTTCTATACATTAGTATTGTCCTCCTAAAAGCGTTGATTCATCATGTGACTCATTTCCACTGTGATTGGTGGGTTTATTTCAGTTAATGGAATACGGTTATTTACTGTAAATTTAACTTAAATCTGTGAAAACTAAAACGTTGCTAACATATTTTTTACGGTAAAGTTCTGGCAACCACAGTTGCCGTTTTTTTACCGTAAATTTTACAGGGATTTTTTTTACAGTACTGGTGTTTTAAAGAACCCAGAAACCTAAACACTGATCTGAAGAAACTATAACGGTGCGTATATCCATTTCAGTTTATCCTTCTAGAAGAATAAAAAAGTGTATGTGTTCTAGTATGCGCTGGGAAAAAATGGCGTAGGATTTACAATTTTCCCTAAGAAATGGCAAGCAACACAGTGCACAGTTTCCCATGAAATGTGCTCCAATAAAAAGCATGATCTGGGAGAATGTGTACTGGATTGTGTGTTCTACAGTAGTGTACAGTAGAGATCTAGAACAGTGAGTGTGTGCACGGGAACACTTAAGTGCGTACTCACAATCAGTCCTGTCCTTTTCCGTGCACACAGCATGCCACACAGTCCGCAGATAAGAAACTATGAGAGAGAAAACATGATATTTGATCAACTTAAATGAACCAGTCCAAAATAACATGAATGGAAATATGACACAATTATACTGAGTTCAGATGACAGTAGAGTCAGCGCTTATAAGAACTGAACTGGACACAAATGAAGTTATGTGAGATCTCACATACACTCGGAAAGTACCACAACCTCACACCTCTCTGTATTTATCTGTGATGAATCATTACGTTATGACATCAGAAAGTGTGCCATCCTGCTCTAGGTCAGATGACCTGTACTGTATTGGTATCAGTTACATCACTGTATACTGTACACCATTATATTGCCTATAAATGGTATTTCCATTAGGATTCTTACAAAAAAATACCATGGTCTATTCCCAAAACATGGTAGTATCATGTATTTTGATCATTTGTAAACACCGAGAGTGCATGGCTGAGAGTTTTTAAAAGAACAGCTCGTTTATTTAAGCTGAATAAGACTAAAAAAGTGAGACGTACACACACTCCGCTCCATACCGGAGAAGCGTCGCCCTGCTGGGTCTTGTGCTCCGCTTTCGCCCGGCAGATGCCCACCGCGCCCAGGACGATGCTGGACACCCCGAGCCCTATCTCCAGCGTCGACAGAACCAGCAAACTCCAGATGATCTTCCGGCTGCTGCACATCTTCGCTCGGGCATCCTTCCTGGCCGGTGCGCAAAACGCTTCACTCCATGTCTTCAGAGATAAGCACACATTAAATCCAGAAAAGTCTGCAGATGACATCAACTCAAGTTATTTTTCCCAAACAGATCAGTGCGCAAAGGCGCTCTCCATGGTGCGTAAACGCCACCAGTTTAACTTTACCCTCCTCCTCACTCTGTTTACCATGCTTCTGGTCCTGCCCCATGTGATTCCCCTCAGTTTAGACAGAGTAGCCTACATGCTCCGCCCACAATCACCCCCGAAATTCCCTTATAGTGCTGCAGTGGAGCGCTTTTATAGTCGGTATTTAAATAGAACGTAATTCGTTAAAACAGCAATTGTTAGAAACGTTCTAAATGGAATCTGGCGGGAGAAGTTGCGAAGAGCGCAACACTCTAAAACACTCAAAACAGCAGAGCAGGTGTCCTGACGCGCGCGCGCGCGTGCACGCACACACGGTATGCGCAATGGTGCGTAAAAGCGCTGATTGTGGTAAATGCGCCCCGGTCAGTTTATTGCGTAAAACCAGTGAGTTGGACACATAACCGTGCATGTCAGCACATCACATTAAGACATTCAATCACATTTTATTAGAAAGCTTGTGAGTGGACCGAATCCATAGCCATAAAAGTAAAAAGTCCTCTTGGAGAGCTTTATATAGGAGACTAAAACAATAAGCGCGCTGTTTCTGGGCACTTTTGTAGCTTTTTGATGCTCTGTGATTATATTTGTGGAAGTTCCCACACATTACCAACGCGCATTTGATGCCTAAAAACATTTCTAGGGACATTTGCAGAGGGGAAAAAAAGCAAAATGGACTTTGTAAGAGCTGATAGACATTGATGTCTTAAAATGACTTTGCTTATTGGTATGCAGGCAGTGATATGGATTCATATAAAGCAGATTATATCTAAGCATTACAGTGCATTACCATGAGCATCTCAGATCACACTCACAATAAATGTTTATTTATTTGCGATATCACTTGCTCACTGGTTGGGCAGGAAAGAAAATTGCTGTCTTGAAACAAACTAATTTAATTTAACCAACTAAATGGCCTCTCTAAATTATTCATAAGCAGGTTTCCTTTAGAGAATCAAACAAACACTGCAAACGGTTGCCCTGTGAATGTCTGTAGCAGGATCATAAGAGCTCATCTCCTGCCGTGTGCTGAAGGGTTTCTGTGTGTCTGCAGCAATCACAGACGCTTCATCCCAGACCTAAAACAGCAACTTTCTGCTGAAGGGTGTTTGCGTTGCCGTAACAACAGCAGCTCTAAAACAAACAGTGCAGACAATTATTTCACTGCAGCTGTAGCTTATATTTTTATTGATTTACTTTACATCTGCATTTGATGTTCTTCACCATGGGTATTTCAACAAGAGATGTCAGCACACAAAAAGTGTAGTGGGTGGAATACAGTATATTAGGCAGCAAGTGAACAAAGTTGATGTGTTAGAAACAGGATCATTGGGCAAGTGTAAGGATTTGAGCGAGTTTGACAAGGGCCAAATTGTGATGGCTAGACGACTGGGTCAGAGCCTGAGGAACACATGGCACCAGGTGCACTATGGGAAGAAGGCTAGCCGGTGGAGGCAGTGATGCTTTGGGCAATGTTCTGCTGGGAAACCTTGGGTCCTCCATCCATGTGGATGTTACTTTGACACGTCCCACCTACCTAAGCATTGTTGAGACCATGTACAGCCTTTCATGGCAACGGTATTCCCTGGTGTCTGTGGCTCTTTCAGCAGATAATGCGCCGCCACAAAGCACAAATGCTTCAGGAATGGTTTGAGGAGCACAACAACGAGTTTGAGGTGTTGACTTGACCTCCAAATTCCCCAGATCTCAATCCAATCGAGCATCTGTGGGATGTGCTGAACAAACAAGTCCGATCCATGGAGGCCCCACCTCGCAACTTACATGACTTAAAGGATCTGCTGCTAACATCTTGGTGTCAGATACCACAGCACACCTTCAGGAGTCTAGAGGAGTCCATGTCTCGACGGGTCAGGGCTGTTTTGGCAGCAAAAGGGGGACCAGCACAATATTAGGAAGATGGTCGCATATACACATATATTATATAAACACAAACTTTTATGTTACACTCTAAAGAATCCTGGGTTAAAAATAACCCAAGTTGTGTTGAAAGTGGACTAACCCAGCCGTTGGGTTAAATGTTTTCTTAAAACAACCCAATTAGTCCATTTTTAACCCAGGATTTTTTAGAGTGTAGATGTGATTAATAGTGATTAATTGATTTGACAGCACTAATATATATATATATATATATATATATGAAAACTGAAAATATTTGAAAATGTATATAACTATCTTTTCTAATTACAATTTGCATACAAGCATTAAACATGCTTTTACATCTGGAAAAATGTTGTTTATGCCGTCAGGATTTCTGGATTCCTGTATGGTATAATTCGCCTCCATTGTCTGCTCATCTTCTTGGGAACATCAGCTGTCTGTAATCTCAGCATTGACTGATTCGATAACAAGACTCCCCCGTCTGCTGAGTCATCAAACCTGCGCTTCTTCGTCCATGTTCGCTGCTTTTCCGTCTTCACCCAGTGTGGCTGTGCTTTCCTCCCTCTCTCCCTTATTTGCAGGGTTTGTGGGAATGTGAAAGTGCTGAACTGATTGTCAGTTCCAAGACCGGTGATGTAGAAATAGCAGGGTGGAAAGGGTGGAGATATTTTTAGCACCTGCGACCATGTGTAAAGAATAAGGAAAGCAGGGGTGTATCGTTTGCTCTTCAGGTACTGCTGTAATATCACACAGTTCTGAAAGAGTTGTGCTGTATGTTCCTGTGAGGGCCAACAGTTTATCGCTTGATATTTGATGTCCTTTACTTCTGAACATAAAGGCATTATTGCTTGGTGCTTCGCAGGTGTTCGCTTGTCAACGAACGTCTCTTGGTAACCAAACTGCGGAGGTTAAACAATGCTATTGTGCAGGTGTGTGTTGATCAAATGAGGATCATTTACACACCCGTATCTGTGAAAAATGTGCTTATGTAAAAAGATGCATTATATTTGCTTAAAAATGAATGTTTGTCATTGTCTGTGGAAGTCTGCCAGCCTACGTTGGCCATTTATCATTCTGCTATAAATGATGGGAAATGTAGTTTAGCAACGCAAGCCTCATAAACTGGCTAAATGAGTGAGGTTTTCTGGAAAGTTTAATTACTACAAAATACACAAAAAGTGAACTTTACAGTCAAATTATTATTATTTAATTGATATGCCACCTAACTTGGCACAGCTGGACTCAAAGTTTCTCACTGGTAAAAGCAGCATTGTGGGGGTGTTAACACGCAATCTCATAAATATGATTATGCATGCTTGCTCTTCAAAAAGAACAGACAATTCTCTTAAAACGCTGAAGATCAGAGTAATTTCCTCTCCCGTTGCGGCTCTGTCCTGTTGTTCGTTCCTCCTGTGTCTCAGTTTGGCTCTTTGCGCCGTATTAACTTCCATTAGCATCACTGCAGTAGGACAGAAGAGCTGCTTATACACACGCTCTCACATCCTCTGTCTATTTATAACCACTGCAGTCTGTTTGTGTCTGTTCGTCCTCCTCCTTTCTCTTCCTTGGTCCTTCTCTTCATGAAAATCACTGTGTTCCTGTCCACTTGCAAACTCGGCTCCGTTCCAAAATGGTGAGCCGCCTTGCCGTATACTGCCTACATAGACAGCTACTACAGGGATGCTTGACATATTTAACCCGGACATTTGAACCCACAAAATTGGAAGCATATTGCCCAAATTGCCTTGGTATGCTGAAGCGATTTCCCTTCACTGGCACTTTTACAGTTGGCACAATGCAGTCAGGCAGGTAACGTTCTCCTGGCATCCGTCCATCAGACTGACAAACAGAGAAGCGTGACTCGTTTGTCCACAGAACATTCAGTGACTCTGTGTTTTGCACCACTCGATCCACTCTCACCACTCTTTCAGTAGTGGAAACCCATTCCGTGAAGCTACCGCCACACATTTTTTGTGCTGATATTAATGCCAGTGGAAGTTTGGAAGTCTTCAGCAATGGAATCAGCAGAACGTTGCACTCGGCGGCCATCTTTGAAACGCATCTCTTTGAATTGGGAAACATCAAATTCTCCAGCACTGTTCGTCAAGCTTACTTCATATTTGAAATCTCAATGAAATCTGACAAAAACTGTCTCATAAATTTTGTTTCTAAATGTTTGAATCATGACAAAACAACTGCATTTTTCAGGCTGGAGCATGCTAACGCACATGCACAGTCCTAAGTGCGCTTCTCATGGTGTGTTCACACCAGACGCGAATGAAGGGTTTCGCGCGAGTGTTTTACATGTTAAGTTAATGCAAAGATGCGAATAGACATTCTGTGGCGTCATTCGCGCGAATGACTAGGCACAAATTGAGCGAATTGAACGTTTGATGCGTGATTCGCGTTGAAAAATCTGAACTTTGGCGGATATTCGCGCCGTGTTAACCAATCAGGAGCTTGCTCTAGTAGTGACAACAACGAGGCCAAATCACATGTGGATACCCGGAGCTGTACGTACTAGGAAACAGGAATAAAAAGGATCTTGCTTGGAAGAAAGTGAGTGAGGAGGTCGGACAATCTGGTAAGTTGTAAAAAACGCTCTTTACTCAATTTGAGCTCTACATAGGGTGATTTCAAGGTGATTGGGACACTTTTTGCCATTGAGATAACTTACAAAAAGTGTCCCAATCACCCTGAATTCACCCTATTGAGACTACAAGCTAGCTAAAGCCAGCAAATTGAGCTTATTCATTGTATTTTAAAACAATCCATGTCAGCCATTTCGCAACGAGACGAGCCGGCTGGCAGAAGTTCTGTTGTGTAGTGAATTTCACGTGCGAATGAAGCGAGTACACTCAAAATGTTCAAGCGTCCAACTACGCGTGAATAACGCGATTTATTCGCGCAAGTCGCGTCTGGTGTGAACGCACAGTAAGACAAGTAATTTCACTCAGCGGCCATCTTTGAAACGCATCTCGTTTCGCATGCTATCTCTTTGAATTGGGAAACATCAAATTCTCCAGCACTGTTCGCCAAGCTTACTTCATATTTGAAATCACCAATGAAATCTGACAATAACTGTCTCATAAATTTTGTTTCTAAATGTTTGAATCATGACAAAACAACTGCATTTTTCAGGCTGGACCATGCTAACGCACATGCACAGTCCTAAGTGCGCTTCTCATGGTGCGTTCACACCAGACGCGAATGAAGCATTTCGCGCGAGTGTTTTACATGTTAAGTCAATGCAAAGATGCGAATAGACATTCTGTGGCGCCATTCGCGCGAATGACTAGGCACAAATGGAGCGAATTGAGCGTTTGATGCGTGATTCGTGTTGAAAAATCGGAACTTTGGTGGATATTACCGCCGTGTTAACCAATCCGGAACTTGCTCTAGTAGTGACAACAATGAGGCCAAATCACATGTGGATACCCAGAGCTGTACGTACTAGGAAACAGGAATAAAAAGGATCTTGCTTGGAAGAAAGTGAGTGAGGAGGTCGGACAATCTGATAAGTTGTAAAAAACGCTCTTTACTCAATTTGAGCTCTACATAGGGTGATTTCAGGGTGATTGGGACACTTTTTGCCATTGAGATAACTTAGAAAAAGTGTCCCAATCACCCTGAATTCACCCTATTGAGACTACAAGCTAGCTAAAGCCAGCAAATTGAGCTTATTCGTTGTATTTTAAAACAATCCATGTCAGCCATTTCGCAACGAGACGAGCCGGCTGGCAGAAGTTCTGTTGTGTAGTGAATTTCACGTGCGAATGAAGCGAGTACACTCAAAATGTTCAAGCGTCCAACTACGCGTGAATAACGCGATTTATTCGCGCAAGTCGCGTCTGGTGTGAACGCACAGTAAGACAAGTAATTTCCCTCGGCGGCCATCTTTGAAACGCATCTCGTTTCGCATGCTATCTCTTTGAATTGGGAAACATCAAATTCTCCAGCACTGTTCGCCAAGCTTACTTCATATTTGAAATCACCAATGAAATCTGACAATAACTGTCTCATAAATTTTGTTTCTAAATGTTTGAATCATGACAAAACAACTGCATTTTTCAGGCTGGAGCATGCTAACGCACATGCACAGTCCTAAGTGCGCTTCTCATGGTGCGTTCACACCAGACGCGAATGAAGCGTTTTGCGCGAGTGATTTAGATGTTAAGTCAATGCAAAGACGCGAATAGACATTCTGTGGCGCCATTCGCGCGAATGACTAGGCACAAATTGAGCGAATTGAACGTTTGATGCGTGATTCACGTTGAAAAATCGGAACTTTGGTGGATATTACCGCCGTGTTAACCAATCCGGAACTTGCTCTAGTAGTGACAACAATGAGGCCAAATCACATGTGGATACCCGGAGCTGTACGTACTAGGAAACAGGAATAAAAAGGATCTTGCTTGGAAGAAAGTGAGTGAGGAGGCCGGACAATCTGGTAAGTTGTAAAAAACGCTCTTTACTCAATTTGAGCTCTACATAGGGTGATTTCAGGGTGATTGGGACACTTTTTGCCATTGAGATGACTTGGAAAAAGTGTCCCAATCCCCCTGAATTCACCCTATTGAGACTACAAGCTAGCTAAGCCAGCAAATTGAGCTTATTCGCCATATTTTAAAACAATCCATGTCAGCCATGTCGCATCGAGACGAGCTGGCAGGCAGAAGTCCCTCCCATGACGCAAATTTGCGTCTGTTGTGTAGTGAATTTCACGTGCGAATGAAGCGAGTACACTCAAAATGTTCAAGCGTCCAACTACACGTGAATAACGCAATTTATTCGCGCAAGTCGCGTCTGGTGTGAACGCACAGTAAGACAAGTAATTTCCCTCGGCGGCCATCTTTGAAACGCATCTCGTTTCGCATGCTATCTCTTTGAATTGGGAAACATCAAATTCTCCAGCACTGTTCGCCAAGCTTACTTCATATTTGAAATCACCAATGAAATCTGACAATAACTGTCTCATAAATTTTGTTTCTAAATGTTTGAATCATGACAAAACAACTGCATTTTTCAGGCTGGAGCATGCTAACGCACATGCACAGTCCTAAGTGCGCTTCTCATGGTGCGTTCACACCAGACGCGAATGAAGCGTTTCGCGTGAGTGATTTAGATGTTAAGTCAATGCAAAGACGCGAATAGACATTCTGTGGCGCCATTCGCGCAAATGAATAGGCACAAATTGAGCGAATTGAACGTTTGATGCGTGATTCACGTTGAAAAATCTGACTTTGCCGGATATTCGCGCCGTGTTAACCAATCCGGAACTTGCTCTAGTAGTGACAACAATGAGTTCAAATCACATGTGGATACCCGGAGCTGTACGTACTAGGAAACAGGAATAAAAAGGATCTTGCTTGGAAGAAAGTGAGTGAGTGTCACATGCCTGTCCTGTCTTGTGTGCACATGTGGGTTTTGTTAGTGTGGCCATGTGCCTCTGTCATTGTTTGATCCCTCCCCCTTGTTATCTGATTATTGGTTTAATTTGCCCCACCTGTGCCCCCTCTGCCTTGCTTGAATTCTCCCCTTTATATACCCCTTGTGTTTGTCAGTCTTTGTCAGAGGTGGACAAAGTACACAACTCCATTACTCGAGTGAAAGTAAAAGTACTACTGGTCAAATATTACTCTGTTACAAGTGAAAGTTGTTAAAAACAATTTTTACTTAAGTAAAAGTACAGAAGTACTTGCTTTTAAAAGTACTTAAGTATCAAAAGTAAATTTCCTTTTTTATGTCAATGCATTATTTTATTATTGTTGTATCAATGCACGCTATGCCATGGTGGTTTAAGCCAGTCAGTGATGCTCCATCCGACATGCTAGCATACGACCACCTTGAACTAATTTAAATACTTAAAAGTTACAAAGCTTTTTACAAAGCTGCTGTCACTTTAAGGCAGAATGCACAAATCCTACACACTGATACACATCTGATATTCCCCCAACTGTTTACGTTCACTTAAGACATAATCAACTTTGTTTACATGAATACTTTCCAAAATGAACATTGACATTTTGTGTGTATTGGTCTGTTTAAGTGCGAAAAAAGGCTAAAGAAAGCTCTATTCAGTACTTGTGCTCTGGCATCTCAGAGACACAAAAAAAAAAACAGACTGAACTGAGCTCTTTCATCATGCTTTTTCAGATTCATGCATACGTCTATGTTTCTCTTTCTCCAAGACATTTACATTTTGCACACAAAAAAAAAACCTTTTAAAGAAGAAAAAAAATCATCCACTGACTTGCAAAGCTGCTACAGAAATGACTTTTGACTTTGAGGACGTTGATAGAAATGTAGTGGAGTAAAAAGTACGATAATTGTCTTTCAAATGTAGTGAAGTTAAAGTAAAAGTTTCCCTAAAAAATAATACTTCAGTAAAGTACAGATACTCAAAAAGTGTACTTAAGTACAGTACTCAAGTAAATGTACTTAGTTACTGTCCACCTCTGGTCTTTGTCAGATCCTTGTTATGTCTACGTCTCCCGTTTTCCCCCGTGATTTCTCTTGGTATGTTTTTGTGTTATTTTATGTTTTATTATGTGTTTTGCCCCCTCGTGGGTTTTTGTTTTGTATTTATGTTTGTTTTTGTTAATAAATCCTCTTTTCACTGCACTTGAGTCCTCGCACCAGTTTTCCTTTATGTTTGACGTGACAGTGAGGAGGTCGGACAATCTGGTAAGTTGTAAAAAACGCTCTTTACTCAATTTGAGCTCTACATAGGGTGATTGGGACACTTTTTGCCATTGAGATAACTTAGAAAAAGTGTCCCAATCACCCTGAATTCACCCTATTGAGAC
Organism: Gobio gobio; assembly: GCF_949357685.1. Taxonomy (NCBI): domain Eukaryota; kingdom Metazoa; phylum Chordata; class Actinopteri; order Cypriniformes; family Gobionidae; genus Gobio; species Gobio gobio. Next base: position 51,441,243 of record NC_137104.1, on the reverse strand, counting down.
TACAAGCTTGCTAAAGCCAGCAAATTGAGCTTATTCGTTGTATTTTAAAGCAATCTATGTCAGCCATTTCGCAACGAGACGAGCAGGCTGGCAGAAGTTCTGTTGTGTAGTGAATTTCACGTGCGAATGAAGCGAGTACACTCAAAATGTTCAAGCGTCCAACTACGCGTGAATAACGCGCGATTTGGCACCAATTGAGCGAATTGAATGTTTGATGCAATGTCTCACATTTTGAAACCCTTGGAACCGGAGCTTCTAACGGCAGCTGCAGTGACACAATGACTTTACCAACCGGCGATTGGCTCTTTTCTTTAGAAGGCGGGACTTATTCCACCATATTGCGCGTTGCACTTTCCCCCATTCATAGTAAAACGAGTGTACGTCCTTTCTGAAACTTTGCTTTCACACACCATGCACCTCAGCACTCGATGACCCCGCTTTGTCAAGTCCACGGTTTTCCCCTGGAATTGGGTTACTTAAACACTGTTGCGACCCCAATAATGTGAGATTTAGCCCCGGTAATGCAAATTTTAGCAGGGTAACCCCGCCAAAAAAATGCTGATTTTTTTTTTTTTGAGTAGCAACTGGGCAGGTTTTGTTTTTGTTGTGAAGACCTGGCAACCCTGCCACTCTTGGTCTTTTCATGGCCTTTCGCTCCCTGTCTGAGTTCTTGCTGTTCCTAAACACTTCCGTTTTGTGGCAGCCGTGAGAGTCAGACTAGTAACCCGAAGGTTGCGGGTTCGATTCTCAATTCCGGCAGGAAATTACTGAGTTGCCCTTGAGCATGGCACCTATTCTCCAGCAAAAATGTCTGCCCACTCCGGGTGTATGCAATTTGATGCGCAGAGGTATGGAAATACATATATCGACAGGCAGGTAGGATATCGTATCATTGCGTTTGGACAGAAAATGTTATGGTCCTACACATTCCACAGACGATCTATGTACAAATATATGTAGACCACTTAACTTAAGGAGTTTGATATCAGGATGTGAATAGAGGCTTTCAACCAGCATAACAAATAATGTTTCCAGAACAATTTGCCTGCCCTGTCTTTAAACGCATATGGGTTACCATGCTTGGCCTTCACATGTCACTTTCACTTATAACACCACTTACAGTTGACCATGGAATATCTAGCAAGGATGAAATTTCATGAACTGAATTATTGCAAAGGTGGCATCCTATCACAGTACCACGCTTGAATTCACCGAACTCTTCAAAATGACAATTTTTTTGCTGGTTTTTATACACCAGCAATTTATACACCTGGTAATGGGTCGGATTGAAACACCTGAATTCAAGAATTAAGAGATGTGTCCTGATTGTATAATATTTTTTTCCCCTGATGCTTTTAAATTGATCATTAATTATTTGTTTGACAATGTCACATTGGTTTAATGTTTTATCATCCAGTGCAATGACATCCAATATATTTTAATGTGGTTTAAGTGTTCAAGTACTTTTTTGGGCCCACTGCCACATTATTCGGCTTTAACCCCATGACGTTTCGACTCTTTGCATCATTATACTAGAGCACATTCTCCCTGCGATAACTATGTCAGTTTTGTCACACTGCAAATGTGCCCATGTCACGGATCGCCCGGAGCCCTGTTTAATGGTCCACAAGGGAGTGCTTGAATCCGAAGGGGTCCTGCCAACGTGCTGTTTTATTGGCACATAGTGAGAACATCACCGCCTGTGAACGCGTGGGACCCTGTTATAATGATACGGCTGCTGCTAACAACCAGGCTCAGTTAAGTTTAGAGTTGTAGCTGTAATTTTAGTGAAAAATGGATCAGTGAATCAGTGTTGTTGTGTGCTCCTCTTGTAATCCATAATTGTCAGCGCCTTGTTATAAAGTGATGCTACTACCGGTGGGTGACCACATAAACCCCATACTTCAGATAAAGTACAGATACCCTTTTGAAATATTACTCCAGTAATATATTAAAAATTTCTACTTGAGTAAAATTGTGACATTGTTTTTCTGTCATAAATGCATACATGCAATGAGTTCCTAGCTCACTCTTTTACAGCTGATTTAGAGCTTACCTTACAGCCTTATATAACCCAAAATATGATTTCCATTTACAATAAATATAGCCTAATATTCGTCAAAATGGCTCAATGGCAAAATTTTGATTCCACCATGGCCAGCTCAGAGTTGTCAATGCGAGACTCGCTATGAATGGCTCATTTAATAATCAATTTCTTCAGCTTGGGATTCGCAAATGAATCATTAGTGCGATTTGTGAACCAGTTCAACCGGTTCACTGAAAATAATCAAATCAAAAGAATGATTCATTACGAAACGGACATCGCGGTCTCGTTTGCTTCACCTTGATAAAACGAGGTACGGAACGTTTTTTTTTTTTTAATGGGCGTAAAAAGGTATTTAGCATTGTAAACTAAAAGTTAAAGGTTTCCAAAATGGGATTTTACTGCGAGAATCACGACACCACACCAAACACTACTTAGCCTACTGTCTTTGGAGTACCTTTTTAAGTTTCACAACCAACTTAAAGGGTTAGTTCACCCAAAAATTAAAATTCTGTCATTAATTACTTACCCTCATGTTGTTCGACACCCGTCAGACCTCCGTTTATCTTCGGAACACAAATGAAGATATTTTAGTTGAAATCTGATGGCTCTGAAAGGCCTCCATTGGCACAATGCACGGTTCACTCTCAAGACCCTTAAAAGGTACTAAAGACGTCGTTACAAAGTCCATCTCATTACAGTGGTTCTACAATAACTTTATAAAGTGACGAGAATAGTTTTTGTGCGCAAAAAAACCCTAAATAACGACTTATATCATGATGACCGATTTCAAAACACTGCATCATGAAGCTTCGAAGCGTTATGAATCAGTGAGTCGATTCAAAGTCACGTAATTTCAGCAGTTTGGCGGTTTGACACGCGATCCGAACCATGATTCAACTCGCTGATTCATAACGCTTTGAAGCTTCATGATGCATAATTTTGAAATCGTCATCACTATATAAGTCGTTATTTAGGGTTTTTTTGCGCACAAAAACTATTCTCGTCGCTTTATAAAGTTATTGTAGAACCACTGTAGTGAGATGGACTTTGTAACGACGTCTTTAGTACCTTTTAAGGGTCTTGAGAGTGTAAAGTGCCATTGAGCCAATGGATCGGATTTCAACTAAAATATCTTCCTTTGTGTTCCGAAGATGAACGGAGGTCTTACGGGTGTCGAACGACATGAGGGTAAGTCATTAATGACAGAATTTTCATTTTTGGGTGAACTAACCCTTTAACTTCATTATCTTGAGGAAACCTTGCGTACCGTTGCTCTGAAGAGAATAAAAAATAGTTTTAATCTTCAGAATGGTCAGATCTGCCATAACTGGCCCATCTGGTTATTTTATTTGGGTCATGTGAGTGCATGATTTTAGAGCGTTGAGTGTTGTAGCCTATCACAGGCATTTGTTGAAAATAATGACCAGTCTTATGTGTAATTTACCAGGAATGAGAATCCATATCGATTAAAACAAGTTTTATACAGTCTCAAAACGCTGAATGAATTTTAGTGCAAGTTTACGTTTTACACAAATCTTCCCATTATCGACAAATCCTCTCATCATAACAAACAAAGCACAAACACGATTCAAATAAAGATTTATTGTGAAGTTTAGTCAGAAGTTTTTGTTTTTCATGAGACTTTGTGGTTCCCTTTCAGTCGGTCACTACGACGTACGTCGGTAATAACCGACGAATTGGGATCACTTGAGAGAGCCCCTATCAGCTTCGAGATTTAGAGAACAGGCCAATGGGCCATTGGCGTGCGAGATTTGCATCTCGCGCTCCGCCCCGCGCCGCGGGTATAAACAGGAAGCGAGAGCATCGCACTGACGTCATTCACTTCGGAGCCGAACGGCGTTGATGAAGCAAGCCTGCTTTTCTAAAAGAAAGCCTATCTGCAAGAGAGATGCTCCAGAGAACGAGAAGGACGCTCTGTGTTGGCGAAAAGGCACAATCAGCGCGACCGCATGTTCACCGCTGCATCAGCATAAACAAACTGCTGTTCTCACAGCAACTGTCGGTTTGGTGAGGGCGTTTGTTTCAGTGAGTGCACCACAGGACTGCACTTACCACCTGTGTGTTGCCGCGGTCTTCCCCTGGGTGCTTCAGCACTGCTTAAAGAGCGTTTCCTCACAAAAGAGCAACACGGGTGTGACACTGCGTCTTTTTCAAGACGTCATTCCACTCGTGCGTTTCTGGATGCGGTTGTTTCCTGTCCTGACGGCCACGATCCCTCTCGCATAAACATGTTGAGATTGTGTTCGTGGGTGATCCGTGTTCTCTCAGGGGAACGGGACCACGTCGACGCGCTGGTCATCTCGCCTTCCGCGTGAGGGTTTGAGTGTTTGAGTGTTCAGCGCGCCGTGTGCCGTCTAGCTGCCGAGTGACAGCGCGGGTTGCCACGGCAGCTCAGCGCGCGTCACTCGGCGGCTACGCATGTTGAGACTGTGTTTGTGGGTGGTCTATGCTCTCTAATGAGAGCATAGCCACGTCGGCGCGCTGTTCGTCTTGCCTTTTTCATAAGGGCTTGAGTGTTCAGCGCACCGTGTGCCGTCTCACGGCCACGCCCACTGTCTCACATGTCTGCTGGTAGCTTACAGATGGGATTGCTGGTCCTAAAAAATAAAAAAATAATAAATAAAAAAATAAAAAAGGGACCTAGCGTTTCGTTTGGGGCTCTAGCAGAGGACAGATGTCAATCGCTGCATCGGAGAGAGGGCTGTTATGTGTTGAAAATGAAGATGATGCTGAGATTCCCACTATAATAGTGGGCGCTCGTGCTGAATCCGATTCATGCTCGACAGCCATGCTTTCCCGGGTGGCTGAGGCATAGTGCAACGCATAAATCGCCTTGCCTGCCCCTTGCCTTTCCCGGATGTGCGTTGGAAAGCTTTTGCATTGTGGAACTATTGGTGGCAAAATATGGAACACCAATAGGGCCATAATCTGTATAAAGTTTTCCTCTCTCTCACTACCCTCATCGGTGGGGTGGCAGTGCCACTGGCAGGCCACCTCCGCCCTGCTTAGGGCATGAGGGTAGTTCTCAGCCGAGGTTGAGCTGCGCACAGCGCTGGCCCTTGGCTAGACGATGTCCAGAAACACCATTGACCCGGGTTTGGTTCTGTTCTTCCCCCGGAGGAGGGCCGGGTAAAAACCATTAGTAATTCTGTTCCGCCACTGGGGTTAAAAACAGCCAGTGGTACCCAAATATATTTATATATATATAAAAAAAAAAAAAAAAAAAGAGAAGAACAGTTCCAATATCTCTGGGTCTCGGGAGTTCAGGAATGGCAGCGTGTGACGCTACAAGCCTCGCCGCCCTCATTCCCCTCCCCACAAGAGGGCGAGAATGGCAGTGTGTGACGCTACAAGCCTCGCCACTCTCATTCCCCTCTTCTCAGCGGTGTGCGGACGACAGTGCGCGACGCTATGCCTCGCCGCTCTTGTTCCCCGCTGAGGAAGGAGGTGAGGCAGACCGTGTGCAACGCCACAAAGCCTTGCCACGCTCAGCCCCTCCTTCATTGGGAGAGCGCGCTGGGCGGTGTACAACGCTCCCATGCCTTGTCAGCCTCCGGTGCCTCTCCAAATCGCCAGCAGGGGGTGCCGGCTGTGGGAACACACTCAAGTGGCCTTCCCACACTCGCGCACCCCCTCAGCGGATGCAGGTCGTGTGTCAGACCCAGACCCCTACACGGACCACTCCCATGTCGTCCTGGGGTCCCTGCATTCCGCCTCGCTGCCCTGCTGCGGGTACGTCTGTGGTACCGATGACCCCGCTTGCTCGGTCTCTGGGGGCCTGGCTAGCGCTCCCCAGCCCGTCTCGCTGGGTCATCTGTACCATCAGACTCGGCTTGCGATTCAGTTCGCCCGGCGTCCGCCCAAGTTCGGGGGCGTTCACTTCACGTCTATTGCGTGGGTGGATGCCCCCGTGCTTCAGGCGGAGATCGCTGTCCTACTGGCGAGGGACGCGATAAAGCCGGTCCCTCCAGCCGATATGAAGTCCGGGTTCTACAGCCCGTACTTCATTGTACCCAAGAAAGGCGGCGGGTTACGGCCAATCTTGGACCTGCCTTACTTGAACCGTTCCCTCCACAGGATGCTGTTCAGAATGCTAACGCAGAAACGCATCTTCAGGTGCCCCCGTCCCCAGGATTGGTTTGCAGCGATCGACCTGAAGGACGCGTACTTTCATGTCTCGATTCTCCCTCGACAGACCGTTTCTACGCTTTGCTTTCGACGGACGGGCATGTCGGTACAAAGTCCTGCCCTTCGGGCTGTCCCTGTCGCCCCGTGACTTCGCGAAAGTCGCGGAGGCGGCCATTGCTCCCATGAGAGAGCGTGGTGTTCGTCTTCTCAACTATCTCGACGACTGGCTGATTCTTGCCCAGTCGCGGGAACAGTTGTGCGAACACAGGGACATGGTGCTTCGGCACCTCAGCCGGTTGGGTCTTCGGGTCAACTGGGAGAAGAGCAAACTCTGTCCCGTACAGAGGATCTCTTTTCTCGGGATGGAGATCGACTCGGTCGCCATGACAGCGCGCCTCACCGAGGAGCGCGTCCAGTCGGTGCTGAGCTGCTTGAGTACGCTCAAACGCAGTACAGCGGTTCCACTGAAACATTTTCAGAGGCTCCTGGGGCATATGGCAGCAGCAGCCGCAGTAACGCCGCTAGGGCTGCTCCATATGAGACCGCTTCAGTACTGGCTACACGACCGAGTCCCGAGATGGGCGTGGCACAGCGGGTCCCTCCGTGTCCAAGTGACGCCGAGATGCCGCCAAACCCTCACCCCGTGGTCGGACCCTTCATTTCTACGGGCAGGAGTGCCTCTAGAACAAGTGTCCAGGCATCATGTTGTCTCCACGGATGCCTCACCCACGGGTTGGGGTGCCACGTACAACGGGCTTGCAGTATCGGGTCTGTGGACGGGGCCCCAACTGCAATGGCATATCAATTGCCTAGAGTTGCTGGCAGTTCGTCTTGCTCTCAGCCGCCTCAAAGGGTCGCTCAAAGACAAGCACGTTCTGGTCCGGACGGACCGCACGACGGCCGTTGCGTACATCAACAAACAAGGTGGTCTACGCTCCCGCCGTTTGTCCCAACTCGCCCGCCATCTCCTCCTGTGGAGTCAGAAGCATCTGAGGTCCCTTCGTGCTATTCACATTCCGGGCCTGCTCAACCGTGCGGCCGACGAGCTGTCGCGGTTGCCAGTGCTTCCCGGAGAGTGGCGACTCCACCCCCAGGTGGTCCAGCTGATTTGGTCGCTTTGGGGCCGCACAGATCGATCTGTTTGCCGCCCACGACACGACCCACTGCCAGTTGTTCTATTCCCTGTCCGAGGGGACCCTCGGCACGGATGCACTGGCACACAGCTGGCCCCGGGCTCTGCGCAAATATGCGTTTCCCCCAGTGAGCCTTCTTGCACAGACTCTGTGCAAGGTCAGGGAGGACGAGGAGCAACTCCTCTTGGTAGCTCCATACTGGCCCAACAGGACGTGGTTCCCGGAACTAGTGCTCCTCGCGACAGCACCTCCTTGGCCCATTCCTCTGAGGCAGGACCTTCTGTCTCAGAGACGGGGCACCCTATGGCACCCGCGTCCAGACCTCTGGAAACTCCATGTCTGGTCCCTGGACGGGACGCGGAGGTTCTAGGTGACCTACCGCAAGCGGTAGTCGACACCATCGCTTCCGCCAGAGCCCCCTCTACGAGACGGCTATATGCGTTGAAGTGGAACCTGTTCGTCGACTGGTGCTCTTCTCGCCGAGAAGACCCCCGGAAATGTTCGATCGGATCGGTGCTATCTTTTCTTCAAGACGGGTTGGAGAGAAGGCTGTCTCCCTCCACCCTCAAGGTATATGTTGCCGCCATCGCCGCAAGCCATGACCTCATTAATGGTGAGTCCTTAGGCAAGCATGATCTGATCGTCAGGTTCCTAAGGGGAGCGAGGAGACTAAATCCTCCTCGCTCTTCTTCTATACCCTCTTGGGACTTGACTCTGGTGCTGACCGCACTGCAGAGGGCGCCCTTCGAGCCTTTACAGTCAGTAGAGCTTAAGATCTTGTCTCTAAAGACAATACTCCTGATTGCATTGGCCTCAGTTAAGAGGGTAGGGGACCTGCAGGCATTTTCGGTCGACGAATCGTGCCTGGAATTCGGGCCGGGTGATTCTCAGGTGACCCTGAGACCCCGGCCTGGATATGTGCCCAAGGTTCCCACTACTCCCTTCCGGGACCAAGTGGTGAGCCTGCAAGCGCTGCCTTCGGAGGAGGCAGACCCAGCCCTAGCTTTGCTCTGTCCCGTCCGTGCTCTCCGGACTTACGTGGACAGAACGCAAAGCTTCAGGACCTCAGAGCAGCTCTTCATCTGTTTCGGAGGACAGCAGAAGGGAAAGGCTGTCTCCAAGCAGAGGTTGGCCCACTGGATAGTGGATGCCATCGTCTTGGCGTATGAATCCCAAGACGTGCCCTGCCCGCTCGGGGTTAGAGCTCACTCCACCAGGGGTGTAGCTTCTTCCTGGGCGCTGGCTCGTGGCGCCTCGCTGACAGACATTGTAGAGCTGCGGGCTGGGCGACACCCAACACGTTCGCTAGGTTTTATAGCCTGCGTGTAGAGCCGGTGGCTTCTCGTGTGCTCGCTTCCCATAGTCAGCTTCACTGAAGTGCCCGTTCTAGTGTCGGCTTGCTGCGCCATTCCCTTCCCCTGGAACGGATACGTGCGCTTATTTCTCCAGTCGAGTTCCCCAGGATTGGCGAACCCTGTTGAGTCCTCCGCACCCCTCGGCAGTCGGATGTTGCGGAGCGTCCGACGCCAGGTCTGGCACTCGTATGCATTGGTGGAACTTGTGTCAGGCTGGGTTCCGTATGTCGTGACCCCTACGGCGGTCCCATACGTGTATTTTCCACGGTACAGCTCCCTACGGCGAGCTCGTGTCTTTCCCTTGGCAGAGTTCTCTGCCGTCTCAGTACGGTGTCGTCCCCCGCCTGCATTAGGCCGGGGCCTCCCCTGGGACTTCCGTATGTTGTGCTGCCCACGGCCAGCCCATACGTGTTCTCTCCACATGGTAACTCCCTCCGGGCATGATGTGGCTCCCGCAGCGTCCTTCGGGCACGCTTTCCCAGCGTTATCTAATCAAGTCTGCTGAATGGGTCTTGCGGAACAGCAGTATGACTCTTCTGGCGTGAATCTTCCCGCCCGCTTCAGAACGGGGTCTGAGGGGCTCTCGCTGGGCGCTGGAAGTGGTAGTAACTGTGGCGTTTTCCATAGGGATCCCAATTCGTCGGTTATTACCGACGTACGTCGTAGTGACCGACTGAAAGGGAACGTCTCGGTTACGTATGGTAACCCTCGTTCCCTGAAGGAGGGAACGGAGACGTACGTCCCGTCGCCACAGTTCCTTCCATCACTGCCTGGCCGGTCTCTGGTTCGGCTCCTCAGTGAAAAACGTCAGTGCGATGCTCTCGCTTCCTGTTTATACCCGCGGCGCGGGGCGGAGCGCGAGATGCAAATCTCGCACGCCAATGGCCCATTGGCCTGTTCTCTAAATCTCGAAGCTGATAGGGGCTCTCTCAAGTGATCCCAATTCGTCGGTTATTACCGACGTACGTCTCCGTTCCCTCCTTCAGGGAACGAGGGTTACCATACGTAACCGAGACGTTTTCCCTACAATTAGCCTATATATTTAACACTTCAGTAAAAATAAAATAACAAAAATAGATATTTTAATGTTATAATAGTGATTTGATGATCTATAAAAATTCATTAAAAAAAACAGACAAAATGGCTAATGAGCTAATAGTGTTCCTCTTCCGCTATCTACTGGTTAGTGGTAATTTCTTTTATAATTTAAATGTTGTCAACGTCCGAATGTTATTTTATGTCTCAAGCATACACAACAGGTGAATATAAATGAATGATTCTAGCATATACATAATTTAACCCAAGAAAGAAGTTTTAAATAGAGTTTAAAAAACAGGGCAACTAATTTAAATCAACTCTTTTTATCCAGGCCGCTACGTTATTCCTTGAATGGGCTACTTCATAGAAACGCATTGGACAGAAAGATCTCAGAGAGATTGAAAACTGTTGAAATATGACAGATCAGCATCTGGATATAGTAAAATCTCAAAATATGCATTAATTTCATCAATTTGCCAGCGAGTGTGCTTGAGATACACTGAAATGAATGTGGTTCAATGCTGGAACTACAGTATTGGTTGTTTGGAACTATAGAGTGCCGAAGTTATGACGTCACTTTGTAGGCCAAAACGCGGAAGTGAGTTAGCCTTTTAGCCCTTCCGGTTCCTTCGCCCTAAAGTCTATGGGTTTTTTGAATGGGTTTTTGCTAAATCGCCTGAAATAAGGTCTGTGGTTAACAAAGCCTCTAAATATTTTCACGTTTTGATCTATAACACAAAACACATTAGTTAAAACCTGCTTGTGATTTTTTTAAACTTTATTGTGTCTTAAAAACGGTGGTTGCTAACAAGTTGCTAAAAGGGACTACATCCTTTGGTGGGGACTTTAGACGTCATCGTGATAAACAGGAAATCTCTCACTAGCCCGCGTTTCAGCCTCACTTATGAAGAACTTATGTGGCGTGAATAAATCGCGCTATTCGCGCAAAGTTGGATGCTTGAACATTTGGAGTTTACTCTCTTCACATGTTCGTCTGGTTGAGAAATGGCTGACATGGGCTGTGTTTACACGTCTTTTTGTGTTAAAATCTACTGTTAATGTGTGACAAAACGTAGTTTTAAGACTTTTTCAGTCGATAATGTAGTTGTTTAAAGCTCAAATCTGTGGTTTATTTATAAGAAGAGTGCCTATTTGAACATTTTATCTGGTGTTTTCTGAGTTGTGAGCTCCAGTGGGTTGTGTTTTATGTCATTTAATGTTATCACAGTGATAATCATATTGTCTGGAAAAACATTAACAAAAGATAAAAAAATCTCAGAGAGGCACGCATAAACAAAATTAGTTTCTAACATTTTTGGAAAAAACGAATGGGCAATATTTCTCATGAAAAAGTGGATAAGTGTTCATACACAGCGCAGATCATAATGAGTGAGCGTGTTTTTTAAATAAAGTTTGAGGAAGCTTGATGATGACGTTGATCCGCGACCATGGTGTGCTGTAGTCCGTTTATAGCCTACCGTTAGCATTTTATATCTGACAGCTTTATTTAAGCTTCAAAATGTATACATTTTGGATTCATTTGTAAAGATTATCTTGATAGACAAAACGTGTAAGGGTCATAACTCTTTGTTGAACACAGATCTTATTTTTTGCGATTTTCCAAAAGTCTATGGGGAAAATGCATGGCTTTTCGATCGAGGGAACCCATGCGCCGCTAACTTCCGGGTTGGCCTACAAAGTGACGTCATTACTTCGGCACTCTATTGGTCGCTCCATGACACGCTTTACTTCCGCATTCCTCAGTTCCTATGGAAGTCTATGGGAGTGTCGTAACTTTGTTTTTCAACCAGCAAACCCTTCATCAATGCATCATTCTTGTGCTACCACAGAGAATGATGGGAAATGTAGTTTAGTTATGCAAACCTGTTGCCTCATAAACTGGCTAAATGAGGGGTTTGGCAAGTTTTATCAGCACATAAAAGTACACATTAAAACGTGCAGTCTTTTTTAAATACTAAATTATATCGGAAATGTACATTTCTGAAGTCGTGATTACGAGCCCGTAGCGTTTAAGTGATTTGTTGTTGAAGAAAAGGAGTCATAGAGGACATCAGGGGCACGTTCAAAGCTCAAACAGCACAACTTTTTGCTACGGTTTCCGGTTGAACGTCATGTTTCCTGGAAGCGGTGTGCAACGGTGTGCAACGGTGTGCAACGGATTTGAGATGCGTTTTATCTCGTTTGGTGGGTGTGTCAAATATGTCAGCCCAATCAGCAGCAACATGTATATAAACCACGCGGTATTAAAGAGACACAAAGCTCGCACAATGGGTCCAAGTAAAGATGTTTACAAATGTGTCCGCTGCAGCTCAGTATACACAACAATTGAAGGTAGAAGACATGATTGTCGTAAGAGTTTTAAAGTTAGTTTTTAAAATATATATATAATAAGCAGGAAATGCTAAAACGTAGAGATGTGTCTTAAGTCTAGATTTAAAAACAGAAACAGAAGGAGCACTCTTAATGTCGGGTGGCAACTGATTCCATAATCGTGGAGCAGCGACTGCAAAGGCTCTATCACCTTTCGTTTTAAGTTGTGACTGTGGGACATATAAGAGAGCTTTATTGGCTGATCTGAGGGACTTGGGATCTGAATTCAAATGAACAAGATCGGAGATGTAAGACGGGGCTTGTCCGTTAAGAGCTTTAAAAACAATCAGCAGAATTTTGAATTGAATTCTAAAATAAACGGGAAGCCAGTGAAGAGAAGCTAAGACTGGAGTGATATGATCACGTTTTTTTGTACAAGTTAACAGTCTGGCTGCTGCATTCTGAACCATCTGTAAACGTGCCAACGAAGATTGAGGAAGACCATGGTATAAAGAATTACAATAGTCCAGCCGTGATGTAATAAATGCATGAATAACTTTCTCCAAATCTTGAAAGGAAAGAGTCGATTTAAGTCTGGAAATGATTCTCAATTGATATTAGCTGTTTTTTTACAACTGAGCTACTTTGTTTTTCAAGACAAAGCTCAGAATCAAAAATAACACCTACATTTTTTGCATGTGACTTAAATTATGGAGTGAGATTATCTAAGTGACTAACTATAGAGTTTCTGGTTTTGGAGGGACCAAATATAATCACCTCAGTTGTTAAGCTGGAGGAAGTTATTTGCCATCCAGCATTTAATATCCTCAAGACAGTCCAAGAGAGGCTGCAGAGAATGTCTAGATTTCAATGGAAGGTATATACAGCTGGGAATCATCAGCATAGAAATGAAAAGAAATATTTTATTTCCTAATTATATTTCCAAGTGGAAGCATATATAAGTTAAAAAGTAATGGCCCCAGAATGGACCCTTGAGGAACCCCACAAGACAGAGGGACAGATGATGAGGAAAACTGGCCAATAGCCACAGAGAAAGTCCTGGACCTAAGATACGACTCAAACCAAAGTAGTGCTGTATCCTTAACACCTACCCACTGTTCAAAGCATGACAGATGGCGCAATGTATTTTAACATTCTTGTGCTAAAACAGAGAATGATGGGATATGTAGTTTAGTGATGCAAACTTGTGCCTCATGAACTAGCTAAGGAGTGTTGTGTTCTGGCCAGTTTTATCAGCAACAATAGGAAGAAAAAGCACAAAAGAGTGGACTACATATTAAATTGTGCAGTCTTTTGATAAATAGGCTCCTAATTGACTTTAGTTGGGACTCTGGGCCCTATCATACACCCGGCGCAATGCGACGATACAAGTGTTTTTTGCTAGTTTCAGCCTGGCACAGTTCTCATTTTCACGTCCAGCGCCACGTTGTTTAAATAGCAAATGCACTCGCGCCATTGACTGAGCCATTGACCAACAAAATCGCAGTATTTTTGTGTTATTTAAGGGTGTGCTATTTATATGTGCCTATAGGTGGGTGCACGACACATGTAGGCCTACACTCTGCTTATTACACACACAGGGATGCGCAGCAGCACACACACATTTTTTAAATATCAAAAACAAAAGGATTCCTCTCTGGAGAAGCCTTCAGTCTTTCCACTCGTAAAGTCATCCATGTAAATAGCCAATCCGCCATGGTGCAAGTGCAACTGGCGTTTAAAGGGAATGGGAGATGAGACTCTGATTGGTTTATTGCACATTACGCCCAAAATACACCCATGACTCATTAAGAGACTGGGTACAACCATTTTGGACCAAATATAATATATTTCTAATATAATTTTGTATAATCGGACCATGAGGCCAAACTTGACCACTCGCACTTTGGAAACACTTCGAAAATTTGGAAACAAAGCATGGATAATGCAAATTTGTGGAAATGCCATTCCGAATATGTTTGTGTAGTGCAACGATGATGCAAACAAGCTTGGGAGAGCAGTGTTTTAATAATGAAAATATTGAGTGCAGCCATTCATTTTTGTGTTAGCTCTGTGTATGTTGAGTTCAGGTTAAGCTCAACTATAAGATAAAACTTCTTACATCTGCAGATTCTGACAGAAAATCCCTGTGGGCCATTGACAGTTCTCACATTTAATGCAGCAACAGTCCTGGGAGAAAACCCTGAGGGGACATGTAACTCTTCAACACACAGCTGTTATGAAAAAGTACTTCCCATTGACAAAATGTATGTGTGTGTGTGTGTGTGTCTTATTGGAGCCAAAATGCAAAAATGATTCAGTTTGCATAATGGAATTATGGCAATGAAAAAATGGGCAAAATGTGTATGTATGTGTTTTTTTGTTGGTATCTCGACATGGAAAATTCACTTTTAGTTGTAAAATCTTGTTATAATGCCCAAGAATGTTTTAAATGAAGTACTGCACTGGTCAGGAAAACAAGGACTCTGGGGTCATTCTTGCATCCCTGAGGAAGATCAAGAGAAAAACAGCCAGCGGCGACTCCTGCAGAACAGAACTGCTTGAGAGGGCAGTGTTTTATCTGCAGGACGATCGCTGTATTGTATGCTAATTGTTTGAAAGCACCATTTTTCTTCACACCGCATGCCGGCATCGGACGCTTATGTGCTGATGTTGTAGGTTTCTTGCAGGATATTAATGCGCACAGGCGATATACTGCAAAAGATGTTGCACATAGTAGTGAAAGTATGAAAACGCAGGCAGGCTGACGGATTCCATGAGACTTTCATTAGAATGATTTCTGAAGGATCACGACACTGAAGACTGGAGGAATTCAGCTTTGCCATCACAGACATTTTAACTGTATATTTACTGCAGTTTTTACTGTATATTTAATCAAGGAAATATAGCCCCAGCTAACAAAAATATGTTTCAGGAACGTTTTGTTAACATTCCCATTAAGTTATGGTAACGTTATTGCTGAACTTTCAACTGTTTTAACCGTTTAACACAAAAAAAGTCATGACAACACATGTTTAACTCATCAAAACAAGTTGTACAAGATTAAGTCTAATATAATTTAAGTTGAAATTACTTATAAAGCCAAGTTGATTGTGCTTAAAGATTTAAGGCAGCATTTTTTTTATAATGTGCAATGCAAAAAAATATTTTCTCTTAACTTTTTTCTCTTGTCAAATCAACTTAGATAATTAATGTGGTTCAGATAACATAATATTTTGAGTTGCTGTTGATTAAACCAATCTCCATTGTATTAACTCACATTTTAAATTTCAATGAACTAAAAATTTTGCAATCATTATGGGAATGTTACTTCTGAAACAACTAGGGGAGAGCGGGGCACAACCGAACACTTTTTGACTTTCTCAGATTGTGTAAATCCACTTGTGGTTCAGAGTATTTATTTTTCCCCACATTAATTTCACACACGTCTAGTCAAATTATGTTGTTGTGTTTCATTAATACAGTGTATATTTTTCTCTTGATTTACCCCGAAAGAATGGAAGTGAAGAGAACATGCCCAATTTGTGGTGTACATTGTAACATGACCAAATGACAGCTTAAAATGGTACCTGATATAATAAAATAAAAAAATATCCAAGACAAACTAACATATTTTGTCAATAAAAATACAAATATTAAAAATATTGGCATTTTTTAATCATTAAAAATATACAATTTTTTGAGTTAGACAACAAACATGCTGCAAAAAAACTGATATACAGCATAGCTCAAAACAATAATAATAATTAATAACATCTGAACAGTCTTTATTTACCTTTTTCTCATGGTTTCTCAATATAATTAAAAAAAGTATAGAATATAATAGCATATTTCTAATAGGGGCTCATTGTAACGCAGCATTAAAGAACTCTCTCAACTGTTAAATAACAGATGTAAGATTAAAATAATATCAGATTATTTTAAATAAACACAAAAAACTGAGATCAAAAATGTTCTTTTGCTATGGTTAAATGTTCAGCGATATCTTCCAAAGATCTTTTTTCATTTTGGCACATTTTTTATCCCTAAATAATGTTGATATGGCAACTAGTAAATACACTAAGTTTCGTCATCCTGGCACGTGTGGAAAGTGTTAAACCATGTGTGTTACAACTACCCCCGCGCTCCCCTAACATTTGAGAAACATTAGACGAACTGAAAATGTTTCAGGAAAAAGCGCAGGAATGATGTATAAAAAGGTGTTTTTGTGTTAGCATTTTAACTATTTTCTATTAACGTTACTGGAAGAGTGTTTGTTCATAGCTTTGAGAAAACCTTGCCAGAACGTTATGAGAACGTTCCCTGTTAGCTTGAGCCTTGGTGAGCATAAGACATTAAAAACATCTTAAATATTCCAAACTTTTGACTGCTATAGAATCACTTTTTAATCACTTTTGGAGAAACGTATGGCATCTCCATCTGATGTAACACAATTGATCGGCTTCTTCCTGAACCGTGCACAAAATCCCTGAAGGTTTGACTCGAGCCAGATGGACTGAATGAGAGGATGAGGAGGATGAGGAGAAGTGTCGTGTTACAGAAGCCTCAGTGTTTGATGACTTGGAGAAAGTCACTTAACCTGAGAAGAGGCGCAGCTGCACTGATGATGGCAGCAAAGACAGCAGAGATCAATGGGTCAGCTCCTCTGCTGGGCCAATCAATCAACCTCCAGCTCGAATTAAAACACCCTCCAACGGCTTTAACGCCAACATGTTTCTCCTCAAAGTCCTTTGGAGGCACAAATGAGTCAATAGTTGTCATAGCATGAATGTGGAGCAGCTCAGATCATTTGATTAGAAACGTTTGAGTTCGTCTCTGATTGACTTCTGAAACTCCAGATGAGACACATGCGAGATTACTGGGATCTTTTCCTCACTCTGTAAAAGATGATTTTTGGAAGTTATAAATAAAACAAAGATTATTGCTTGATTTGGGCCAACACGAAAACCAGGGACCACCTTTTGCCCCTCAAGCGAAGGCCCAGAATGCAATATAAAAATATTCATAATGTACATTATAATGCATTGTCTTTTCATATATAATTGTATCCCAAGTTAAAATGCTTAATATTTGCAGATTGTAAACATCTGAAATTGAATGTTTGTCATGTTTGAATTATACTTTCTAAAGGCCTGTTCACAACGGGACGATTTTCGCGCGCGTTTATCGCTGACGTTTAATGCCACACCGACGCGCAAAATGGCAGACGTAAAAGCGTCATTTAAAAAAAAAGCCTTGGGTTGTTTTTTTTTGTTTTGACGCGGCGCGTTATAAACTGGCCGACCAATGAGATCGGCACAAAACGGTTTTGCCGAGCACATATTGATACGACGAAGAGGAAGTAAGTAGACAAAGAAGAAGAAGAGCTGATAATGCTGCTTGCCAGTTAGCAAAAAGTGTGTGAATGGTTTTGGCAAGCATGTAAACACTGTCTCTCTTCTTCTTCTGTGTGACAAGCGAGTGACAGAAGCGTAAAGTGTACCGGGAGCGCCATCTACTGAATTTGCACGTTCACTCGGCACATCGCCAGTGAAAATCGCTTGGGTGTGAACACAAAGACACGGCGAAAAACGTCTCGAAAAACGCTGGCGATAAGCGCGAAAATAGTCCCGATGTGCACAGGCCTTAAAGGTGTAACAATGAAGTATTATAACGTGGTTTCAATTATTCATGAGATCATAAAAATAAGCCTATTAATTTCAATTAATAGTAAAATTCCCTCAAAGTGAATTGAATAATCCTTACTTATTATTCATATTATGAATTCAGAATTTTAAATGTGAAAAAGCAGCGCTTAATAAAACATTTATTACAAATCTTAAACTTTTAAACATTTTTTAATTTATGAATATGAATCACATAAATTAAATGGTCCATTCCCTTGTTCCATTAAGATTTTAATTGATCATATGAATAAAATAAAAAAAATCCCCGTAAAATTACGGTAAAAGACGGCAACTGTGGTTGCCAGGACTTTACCGCAAAAAATACAGCAGCAACGTTTTAGGTTTTACAGATTTAAGTTAAATTTACAGTAAATAACCCTATTTCATTAACTGAAATAATGTTAAATTACCAACCTATTGAAATACTAATATCTGTTATGTACCTTTGATATATACTGACACCCACCAATCACAGTGGAGATGAGAGTCACATGATGAATCAACGCTTTTTGAAGGACAATACTTCGAAGGTGCACAGTGTCATTCACACAAAAAACTAAACACTCTCACGGTAACACACATGACATTTAAAAATACAACAAACGTTAATTTAACAATATTAAATGTAACATAAAAGCCTAATGTACACTGATTGGAAAAAAACTAAGAAGAAACAGTTATTTCATCGAAAATACATCAAATGAAGTGTCACGCAGGGAATTCTGGGAGTGCCAATTTTACGTTTTTTCACTGTAAATTACACAACGACTTGTTCTTTTTCACTTCCAAAAACTGTCAAATTTAACAGTATTTTACTGTAAAATTACATTAAACAAGGTTATATTACTGTTAATCACCGTATATAGTACAGAAACTTTCTGTTAACTGTAACCTTTTACCGTTAAAATCATGATAATTTTTTACAGTTCAATTCAATTTAATGGAATTTTACTATTAATTGAAATGTGTACAATGTGTGTATAAAGGTTTTAAATAAAGTGTTACTGAAAATACTATTTCAGCCTTTTTACTTCAAAAGGACACATTTAATTTCAGACTGGCTGATTCCTTGGAATTATTTATTTGTAATTTCTGAGTGAAAGTTGATTCAACATCAATTAAGATATTAAAGATCTCATTGTGATTTTTCTTCACTATGACTGCATGTGCGAGACCTGGAAAAATGATTTTGTCTGACCTCCGTTTTTACGCTTTTCAAAAATCCCTCAGCAGTGAAATAGCAGTCGAAGAAAGAGACCTGACAGCCTGTCAACCGACGTCCAAACGTGTCCGATCCTCTCAGCGGGATGGAGCTCCATATTCTGACAGCCCAGTGAGTGTGATTCCATGTGAAGGAGTGAATTAGAGGAGAGCTTTACTGATTTACACAACAGGGCCCAAAGTCCTTCATCACGTACCGTGGAATTTCAACATCGGTCAACATACGATGGTCAACATGCTGTATGGTGAATATTAAACATATTAGTTTCAGAACACAAGCATGCAAAATATGTTCACATGTTCATGTAATACTTAAGTGAGATAACGTTGAAAAGGATAGTTTGAGGGAAGCATGTTCTTCCTGTCAATCACCCGAGCGAACAGGGAACATTCTCAGAACTTTGGCTAACATTCAAGGTTCTCTCAGAGTTATTCAAAGTTCTTCCAGGAACGTTAATAGAATGTTCGTTCAAAGTTATCTGGTCTAGTGTTATCAAATATTAGCACAATGCATCATTCAGGGAAACATTTTAGTTGGACATTTAAAGTTTTTTAAACGTTACTACTTTTTTTCAGATGGTTCAGAGAACCTTCAAAAGTAATGTTCCCATAATACTTGCAAAATGATTATATTGAGAAAACAATCCCTTAAAGGGATAGTTTACTCAAAAAATGAAAATTAGCCCATGATTTACTCGCCCTCAAGTCATTCTATGTGACATTCTTCTTTCAGACGAACACAATCAGAGTTATATAAAAAACTGTCATATACACCTAGGATGACTTGAGGTGAGTAAATCATGGGCTAATTTTCATTTTTGGGTGAACTATCCCTTTAATGTTTTCACTAACGTTAACCAAGAACCAAGAAAAAAAAAATGTTCTTCTTTTAAACTGGGCATAACTTAATAGCACCGTTGGCAAGACATTCTTAGAATTTATTTTTGTTAGCTGGGGCAGTGGAGCTGCAGCTTATCTTATTTTCATTATAATAAAATCTTGAGCAGTAAATCATCATATTAGAATGATTTCTGAAGGATCATGTGACACTGAAGACTGGAGTAATGATGCTGAAAATTCAGCTTTGATCACAGGAATAAATTATATTTTACAATATAGGGTCCTATTTTATCGATCTGAGCGCATGGTCTGAAGTGCACTGCGCAGAAGCACTTAGGGCGTGTCCGAATACACATTTGCTAGTTTAACGAAGGGAAAAATGGTCGAAGCACTAGTTATGGTCCCAAAGGATTGTAGTTATAGTCTCTTAATGAGTCGTGGGTGTGTTTTGGGTGTAACGTGAAATAAACCAATCAGAGTCTCATCTCCCATTCCCTTTAAAAGCCAGTTGCGCTCACACCATGGCGGATTCAATATTTACATGGTGGACTTTGCAAGCGGAAAGACTGAACGCTTCTCCAGAGAGGAGTCCTTTTATTTTTAATATTTAAAACTGTGTGTGTGCTGCTGCGGATCCCTGTGTGTGTAATAACAGTCCTTCCAGAAAAATGCTGCTTTTTTTGTGATTTTTGCTGGCAAAAATCCTTGATTATGCGGCACGTTTTCTTTAAAAAATGCGATGGAAAATGCGGGATATTTATGCAATTTTATGCGATGAAATTGCGGGAACTTGCAAAAACTGCGGTTTGATGAAAAAGAGAAAAAAAAGCACTGCATCACAGAAAGTGCTGGGAATATTTAAGTTCTCATCTTGTTTTATTGAAGACCTTAATAAACACATGGCTCAAATTTACAAAACATTGAGTCAAACAAGTTCTGTAGCTTTACAAAAGGAATATGCTACAACTTCTGAAAAAATGAATAAATAATTTCCTGTTTTACAGAGGTAACTATACAAAACAGACATTTGAGTTCTTCCAATGCACAAAGTGCAATCTCTGAAAGGGCTAGTTCACCCAAAAATGAAAATTCTGTCATTAATGACTTACCCTCATGTCGTTGGACACCCATAAGACCTCCGTTCATCTTCGGAACACAAATTAAGATATCTTAGTGTAAATCCATTGGCTCAGAAAGGCCTCCAGTGATGACCGATTTCAAAACACATCATGAGGCTTCGAAGCGTTATGAATCAGCGAGTCGATTCATGATTCGGATCGCGTGTCAAACTGCTGAAATACGTGACTTTGGCGATCCAAACCGCTGAATCGACTCACTGATTCATAACGCTTCGAAGCTTCATGATGCTATGTTTTGATGCTTTGCGCGGTCTTTTGCTGTTATTTTTGTTGGCAAATGGGAATTTGCGTGCTTCATTATGGTTTCACCGATATCTATGGTTTCACCACGGGGTTTGCAGCTTTTCGATGATGTTCGCGTTGGGTAATTACGTCACTTCAAAACGTTCCCATGGCAATAGGGGGAAATGGCGGCTCTTGTGTGAAGTAAACAAAAAAAATTCAACTTTCTGTATATATGACTTTTTTGCAACGAAAATGCGGGGATTATGAAATCATGCTAGCCCTGCATATTTTGCATGCGGAAATAGGCAATTTATGCAGCGACAGTGTGGCGTATTTGAAAAAATGCGGCCCCCGCATAAATATGCGGACTTTGGCTGATTATGCATTAAATCATGCGATCGCATAATCGCGTTTTTCTGGAGGGACTGTAATAAGCGTGAGTGTACGTGCATTGTGTAACCGCCTATAGGCGCATATTACTAACACACCCTTTTATATAACACAAAAAATACTGCGCTATTGACTTTAGAGCAGGTTTGTGTTGGTCAGGTGCAGTTGTTTTCATTTCCTATAAATAGCAACACACCAACAATGCGCCTGAACACACCTGGTTTTCAGACCGGCCGTCCATGGGTGAACAGATGGCACGAGTGCATTTGCTTTTTAAACAACGTGGTGCTTGAAGCCTGGCATCACATTGCGCCGGGTGTATGAGAGGGCCCATATTCACTTCGAAAACAGTTTAAATTTGTACGTTTTTACTGTATTTTTGATCAAATAAACTCAGCCTTGGTGAGCATTAGAGAATTCTTTCAATATTGTTAGAAGATCTCACCAAACCCAAACCTGTAAAATATGATAACTAAAAAATAAAAAATTATTTATCTTCACATAATCACATGACCAGGCATTTTTGCAGCTCAGAATTCAGTCTCTAAACTTTGCCCTTTTGGATAAATGTATTCAGGCAGATTAACTGTACACCTTAAAATGTCCTTGTTTTTTTTGTTTTGTTTTTTCAAGTGTCCTGCCTGATATTGTCCATCTTATATAAATGTG
Organism: Gobio gobio; assembly: GCF_949357685.1. Classification (NCBI taxonomy): domain Eukaryota; kingdom Metazoa; phylum Chordata; class Actinopteri; order Cypriniformes; family Gobionidae; genus Gobio; species Gobio gobio. The sequence goes on along the minus strand of NC_137104.1, from coordinate 51,419,019 downwards.
GGAAGCATTAAACACAACCTGACATGGTCAAAACGTGATCCGTGTCACGTAACGAGCAGAAGTGCTGAGCAGGAGAGTGGCAAACGTGCTGCTCGCTGGAGAACGGCTCTCTGAAGGACAACACGATGCCATGCCTGTTACGATGAGACGCTCTGTCTCCAGATGAGGCCAGGCTGGCAGAACAGAAGTCCTGACCATGACATCCTTGACCCTGCAGTTGGACCGGTTCCTTTCAAAGCTGCCTTGGGAAGTTAATGAGAAAAACAGCCAAAAACTGCAGCAGCAGCACTAACAGGGAACGTTCTCAGAACGTTCTGGCAATGTTCTCTCAACGTTATGAACAGACGTTCTTCCAGTAACGTTAATAGAATGTTCGTTCAAAGTTATCTGGTTAATATTATTATTATTCTATTAATAATGTTCTCGAAACACAAACATTTTATTTATGCATTGTTTTGGAACTTTTTCTGAAGTGTTTTATTTGAATGTTACTTTCATAATATTCAAAAGTAACAATCCCATAATGATCAATTGGAACGATCTCTTAACATTCGTACCAAGAAAAACACTTTGAACATTTTGAGCTTAATGGGAATATTAGAGAGAAAGAGAGAAAAAGAATCATTCATATTTTTATCACAGCTTTTGATGAAAGTTTTGTTAGTTAACAGACAGATGATGTGACTAGAGAAGGGAGCCTGAATCATGTGGCATGGATTCAAGTAGACATTCGTGCTTGGAGATATTCAATGAGACAGATATGCATTATGGGAGCACACTGTATGCTTTATTTGGGTCAGCTTTATTTAATGTCAGGTCACTATTCTGACAAACGTAAAAAAATAAAATAAAATAAAAAAAAAATAGGCATACATTCTTATCCAGAACATCAGAGCATGTTTAAAATGACCTTCCTCTGTGAAAAACAATGACCAGAGATTATGAAAGCTGGTCTTAGAGGAAACTATTCATCTTTCATAAATTATTGAAGTAGCTTTGTCTCTGTTGTTTCTCCCAAGGAGTAATCATTTAAAAAGCCACAAAAGAATCAATAATTTACATGCAGGAAAAATATAGAGCTACAAAAATGAATGTGGACAACATTTTGTCCTGGAACTTTTTTTTTATGAGAAATGTTGATATTAATATACTGCCAAGAAAATACATATATACATACACAAGCATTTATTTAGACAAAATAAATGCATAAATAAGAGCAAAAATGAGTGCATAAATAAATTGCATAAATAAAAGCAGAAATATAAAAAGATTTTGCAAAAATAAACACATAAGTGCAAAAAAAAGCTAAATATGAGTGCATAAATAAATGCATATGTACCATAGAAAATAGTTCAAAAAATGCATAAGTGGAAAAATGAGTGCAAAAATACACACATAAGTGTAAAAAATGCTAAATATAAGGGCAAAAATAACTGCATAAATGCATAAATAAATGCATAAGTGCCATAAACATTTTCACAAAAACTGCATAAGTGCAAAAATGAGTGCAAAAATAAACACAAGTACAAAAAATGCTAAATATAAGTGTAAAAATAACTGCATAAGTGCATACATAAATGCATAAGTTCCATAAAAAATAGTGCAAAAAACACATAAGTGCAAAAATTAGTGCAAAAATAAACACAGAAGTGCAAAAATAACTGCATAAGTGCAAAATTTTTTGCAAAAATAAATAAATAAGTGCAAAAAAAATTTGCTAAATAAAAGCATAAATAAGTGCAAAATTAAAATGCAAAATATAAGTGCAAAAATAACTGCATACGTGCCATCAAAAATAGTGCAAAAAAATCATATGTGCAAAAGCAAATTGCAAAATAAATGCATAAATAAGTGCTAAATAAATATATCCATACAGAGTATATCTAGCTCAGAATGAACAAGAACAAAACTCTATTATCAATCCAATTAAACATGCAGTGTTTGGCTTCTAGATCTAGAAGTTGCGGAGGTTTAGGAGGAGATTGAATCAATAGCATCTGTTCTGATAGTTTCCTTATTGATTTCTGCAAAATGTTGTTGGCCTTTTGGAGAAAATTATGTCCTAATTTGCTCGGTGGGAGTCGGGAGAGATGGAGGTTGTGACTTCAGCTGTCGGCTGTGGTGCGGTCGGGCGTTTGTAAGGCCCTTAGTGGATGTTTGATTCACTGCGGGCCGACTGTTACCCAGATCCAAGATAAGATTTGGACTTGATTAGGTCTCTGGTGCCTATAAAAAGATTTTAGGTCATGGATGAGAGATGACAGTACGTGTTCTCGACAAACACTTCAGATTAAACAATGAGACGTGACAAAGGATTCCACTAGAGTGTGGGAAACTTTCAATCAATTTGTTTTGCATTGTTCCATAAAATAATATTATATATATATATATATATATATATATATATATATATATATATATATATATATATATATATATATATATATATATATATATATATATATATATATATATATATATATATATAAACTGATATGAATTGAAAAAAATTCAGCTTGAAAGCACAGAGACAATTCCTCGCTTCCCCTGTTTTGTGTTTAAAGGTGCACTATGTACATTTTTTTCAGTAAAATATCCAAAAACCACTAGGCCAGTGTTATATATGTTGTTCAGTTGAGTACTTACAATATACCAAATGTTTCCAACTATGTGTAAATCGTGTGAATTGCTATTTTAACCAATGAACCGGGACGTGTGAGGGAGTCGCCAATCGATTGCGTCATATCTCCGTTCCCCTTCGGTTTACGGGTTGATTTTGCAGATAGCAGATACCCAGCTAACAAAAATTTGTTGTCAGAACGTTTTGTTAACATTCCCTTTAAGTTATCAAAACGTTATTTGGGAATGTTTTGAACATGTTCAAAACGTCCAGTTTTTTTAATGTATTAAGAACGTTTTTTGTGGGGTCTCTGCGAACGTTACAGGAACATTCCATTCAATTATTTTGAAAACATTACAAAAACGTTATTACGGAATGTTCTTTAAATGTTTCAAATGTGCGTTTTCTTCATGTATTAAGAACGTTTTTTCTTGGTTTATGTGAACGTTGCGGAAACATTCCATTCTATCATCTTGAAAACGTTATGAAAACGTTATTACGGAATGTTCTTTAAATGTTTAAAATGTCCAGTTTTTTTAATGTATTAAGAACGTTTTCCCTTGGTTTATGTGAACGTTACAGAAACATTCCATTCTATCATCTTGAAAACGTTATGCAAATGTTATTGGTTAACGTTCTTTAAATGTTTAAAATGTGCGTTTTCTTCATGTATTAAGAACGTTTTTTCTTGGTTTATGTGAACGTTACAGAAACATTCCATTCTATCATCTTGAAAACGTTATGCAAATGTTATTGGTTAACGTTCTTTAAATGTTTAAAATGTGCGTTTTCTTCATGTATTAAGAACGTTTTTTCTTGGTTTATGTGAACGTTACAGAAACATTCCATTCTATCATCTTGAAAACGTTATGAAAATGTTATTAGTTAATGTTCTTTAAATGTTTAAAATGTGCGTTTTCTTCATGTATTAAGAACGTTTTTTCTTGGTTTATGTGAACGTTACAGAAACATTCCATTCTATCATCTTGAAAACGTTATGAGAACGTTATTGGTTAATGTTCTATAGATGTTTAAAATGAGCGTTTTCTTCATGTATTAAGAACGTTTTTTCTTGGTTTATGTGAACGTTACAGAAACATTCCATTCTATCATCTTGAAAACGTTATGAGAACGTTATTGGTTAATGTTCTATAGATGTTTAAAATGAGCGTTTTCTTCATGTATTAAGAACGTTTTTTCTTGGTTTATGTGAACGTTACAGAAACATTCCATTCTATCATCTTGAAAACGTTATGAGAATGTTATTAGTTAAAGGGGCTATATGCGTTTTTCTGAAATTTAAACTCGCGACTGACACCTGTGGCCAAAAAACAGAACTGCTCTCATTTTCTGCTCGCTCTCGCAGCGGTGGTGACGTCACATCCGCAGACAGCGCGGGAAAAGACGACCCGCCAGAAAATAGGAAAAATAGGATACAGGCTTATAGGTGCACCCACTGTGAGCGGACAAGGTGTCAGTATGCTCATCAGGAGATGTTTGAGTCATAAATGGTAAAATAAAAAGGCTATTGTTACGTTTATTTTGGGGGAAAAGTTGCATATAGCCCCTTTAATGTTCTTTAAGTGTTTAAAATGTGCGTTTTTTTCCATGTATTAATGTGTTTTTCTAGGTTAATGTGAACGTTAAAGGAACATTCATTTCTGTCATCTTGAGAATGCAAGGAAAAACGTTTAACTTTCCTCCAAACACTGCCCTGGGAATTTTTTTTTAAAGAAATATCAATTCAAACAATAACATTTGATAAAACATTACTACTTATATTTGTCAACACCAAAAACTGTAAGACACTACACAAAAATGTTTCATATTTTAATATATTTTCACATTTTATTTGTCAACCTTTTGCCAAGGATAAGTGCATTGTAACATACAGTACATCTAAATGAAAACAATATCATAACTGATATCTTATGTTGCCTTCACATTTTATATCCTCAAACATTCAACAAACTGAAACATTCCAAATCGTATAACGAGATACTTTGTGTGTAAAACAACTAATTAAGTGTGTTGTGTGTCCTCTTTTCCAGAAGTCTCTGCTTCGGGCTGAAGTGACACCTTAAATTGAGACATCTGTAGAAACAAAACATAGTATTAGTATATCATTTGCATTGTTTTCTTTATTAATTTTTTACAAACTACAAGAATTACAAAAGCCTTACCTTATCTCTGTGTGGAGCAAACTTCAGTGTTTCTGATATGAAGTCCTCAATTACTTTTTCCAGCACCTTGGTGTGTGTTCGACGACAGGCATCTTAAAATCCAGTAAAGATACACAAAACCCAAACATGTTACTGTTACTTACAATAAATTAAGACTAAGCATACAGTACAATATACTGCTCATTTTCTCAATACCTCATATGCAGTCTTTGGACTAGCTTGCTCTGAAATATACTGTATCTGTTGACTCAGTGCTTTGTTGGAATATTTTTGCCCTTTTCCAGCATTTGTTATAGGCCTGATTTTTTTCTTTGCATAATTGTATTTGTACATATATTTGAGTTGCTTTATTAAAAAATAAACTGGGGTCCAAAAATATAAGCTATGGGGCAAAAAAGGATCATACCCTGTTCATGTCGAACTCCATTTGGATAGGTTTGAGAAACTGTTGAAAAATCACTGTGTGTGAGAAAGAGAGAGAGTGTGTGTGAGTACTGAAATACAGATGATTAATTTTCTAATTAAACTTGCAACTAACAGTTTCAGAAATGTATAGCAATTAAAAATTAAATTAACTTTAATAATAATTTAATAATAATAACTATTATAAAATATGAATTAATTAAATAACCTGATTTTATTAAAATGAGTGATGACATTTACAGACAAATAAATGTTTGTTTGTTTTACAGACAAAGACATTAATGGCCTTTATATTTCAAAAGAACAAACAAGGGGAAAATATTGTTGACAATTTTTTACAAACTGAATGGAACTTTGATGGCATTAAATTCACAGGTTAAGACTAAACATACAATTATTTCTAATGGTAATAATGATAATAGTAATGTTGCCAGAGCAACAGAGAGAGCACGCCCTGACACTTGCTTTTGGTCCAACAGGGGGAAAACGGCTAATGTTAATTAATAAGTATTTTAAGTTAAAATTGATATTATGAAACATGTAAGAGTCACTAATTCATAAAATATAAAGCGGCAAAGCCCATCTGCACTCAAATAGTAGTTCAATTTAACACACGCCAACCATTTAAAAATAAATCACACATCACAACAAATAACTGTTAGCCCATATTTGTCTCCCCCAGAAATGACTGCAGTACTACCCAGTCATACAAATTTTGCATATATAACAAAACAACAACAAAAAACACTAACGTCTAATCGACTCACCTTTTAGAAGGTCTGCGATCTGGCCTCAGAAGTCGACATATAGAAAGGTGAACTGCAGACTTTGGATACCATTGATTTGAAAATGGCGCTGCACAAAGAGTATACACCGAGGTGACGTCAGAACTTGGAAGGTGGCATGTTTGATTTGAAGTGCACAGCACCACAGACAGTAAAGCACAGCACAGACCAATCGGCGAGACAAACGAGACGATAACTAAATAAAAACTAGTGTTGGAACTTGGATGACAAAAACTATAACGAAAATCAACTGTCATTTTCGTCAACAAATAAAAACGAGACGAAAATGTAAGTGAGGGTGGATTAGGGAAGAGATGTGGTCAGAACTGATGTCCTGTGTCACAGATGAGCACATTTGATCTGAACTGATCTAACCGCTGGAAAACACACGGCCTACAGGATCGCCCCAATCCAGCGCTCCAGAGCGGCTCAATCAATCAATAACACACATTTATGCCAGACCAGTGTTTATGAACTAATGCTGATGAATAATGACAATGTTAACTTTACGATGTTTATATAGTAATATGTTTTAGACGGTTAATAATGCATATTTTATCTCCTCATCTGAACTTGAATGAACTCCTGCAACTTCAATAGTAAGCCGAGATTTCAAAATAAGAGTCCCGGTGTATTTCCAGCTGGTTTATAATTAAAAGTCCCGTATTATATATTCGTTTTTGCTTACACAATAAACTGTATTTAATTTAATTCCCATTTAATTCATAGTCAGGAGGAAAGACCAGTATTTGACACATATTAAATAAAGTGTCAGGGTTATAATAGTTAACTAAAACCATTAAAAAAAATATTTGTTACTTGAAATTAAATAAATGTTAACTGAAATTTAAAAAATAAACAAACAAACTTATTTGAAGCTTTAGCTTAACATGATATACTAACTAAAACAGAAATGCAAAGTTATAAAAACTATATAGATGTTTTTAAAAACAAACAAAAAAGTGAATTGAGCTCTCTTTCGTGTATTTTTAATGTCAAAAACAAAATTATGTCAAAATGTCAGTTCAAGTGCAGTCGGTTATGTAATACTTAAATGCTTAATGTATTACAATTTAACTAAACTCATAGATTTTAGGAGACTAAATATACTGTAGATTTAGTCGACAAAAATCTTATGATATTTAGTCGACTAAAACTAAAAACAATTCAGGTGACTAAAATATGACTAAAACTAAATGGCTTTTTAGTCAAAAGACTATGACTAAAACTAAATCAAAATATGCTGTCAAAATTAACACTGCCGCGAGATCAATGCACTTGCGCTACCTTGGCTGTGGTAGTCAAGTGGTTAGCGAACAGACATGTGTATTCTGCCGACCCGTGTTCAAGAATAAAAAAAAGTCTTTGGGAAACAAAATCTGACGATACATTCACAATGCAACATTTTCTCCAACCAATATTCCTATATAAGTCGTTTGTCACGCCCCTGAAATAGGACCTATAGGAACCTAAATTTAAGCCTATTTACAGTTTCTTGTAGCTCAGTTGGCAGAGCATTGCAATATCAATATACAATCATGTGATCATGTGATCGTGGGTTCGATCCCAGGGAACGGAACGCATGTGGTCATAAAGATTCTATGCACTAGATCATTAAGGGTAGGTTTAGGGATGGGGAAAGTGTAGTCGTTAATAAAATAAATACATAAAAATTCTAAATGTTCACGTAAAGTCCACACATTGCGTTTAAATGAACACGCATTTTGATTGGTAACATTTTTAATGACAACAGACTGTCATTATTTTTACGCCGGCTAGAGGGCGCGTGTAAATATAGGTCTTAATAAGGTGCTTGAAAAACGACCTTTTTTACAGTAATGCAGTGGTTATTGACATAACCTTTAAAATACAGAAAATATAAAATAAGATATAGCCTATATGTTCTGGCTTATTCTGTGCAAAGAAATTACATTTTGTTCATAAAATACATGATGAGTTATTACAGAGTGTGGGTAGTTTATAAACCAATCATAAATTTGTCATTAGGACAATATAGGGAAACAAATAGAATAAAAGTTATTGGTTCTTGTTCAGGAGTGTATTTTATTTCTTAAGTTAAACTTAAGAGGTAAGAAAAAATAAAAGCTGCAGCCATGTTAATTAAAGAAAGATCAGTAAAATTGTTAATATTATAATATAATAATTTCTGTTCCCATTACTTCTAAAATTATGGCATTCCAAGAACGTTATGAGAATGTTTTCGCTGAACATTATGAGAACATCAGTCAAGCACAAATAACATGATTAAGACGTTGCAAGAACGTTGTTATGAGAACGTTTTCGCGCAACATTATGAGAACATCAGTCAAGCACAAATAACATGATTAAGACGTTGCAAGAACGTTGTAGTGAGAACGTTTTCACTCAACATTATGAGAATATCAGTCAAGCACAAAAAACATGAAAAAGACGTTGCAAGAACGTTGTAGTGAGAACGTTTTCGCTCAACATTATGAGAACATCAGTCAAGCACAAAAAACATGATAAAGACGTTGTAAGAACGTTGTAGTGAGAACGTTTTCACCGAACATTATGAGAACATCAGTCAAGCACAAATAACATGATAAAGACGTTGCAAGAACGTTGTAGTGAGAACGTTTTCACTCAACATTATGAGAACATCAGTCAAACACAAATAACATGATAAAGACGTTGCAAGAACATTGTTTTGAGAATGTTTTCACTCAATATTATGAGAACATCAGTCAAGCACAAATAACATGATTAAGACGTTGCAAGAACGTTGTAGTGAGAACGTTTTCACTCAACATTATGAGAACATCAGTCAAGCACAAAAAACATGATAAAGACGTTGTAAGAACGTTGTAGTGAGAACGTTTTCACCGAACATTATGAGAACATCAGTCAAGCACAAATAACATGATAAAGACGTTGTAAGAACGTTGTAGTGAGAACGTTTTCACCGAACATTATGAGAACATCAGTCAAGCACAAATAACATGATTAAGACGTTGCAAGAACGTTGTAGTGAGAACGTTTTCACCGAACATTATGAGAACATCAGTCAAGCACAAATAACATGATTAAGACGTTGCAAGAACGTTGTAGTGAGAACGTTTTCACTCAACATTATGAGAACATCAGTCAAGCACAAAAAACATGATAAAGACGTTGTAAGAACGTTGTAGTGAGAACGTTTTCACTCAACATTATGAGAACATCAGTCAAGCACAAAAAACATGATAAAGACGTTGCAAGAACCTTGTTTTGAGAACGTTTTCACTCAACATTATGAGAACATCAGTCAAACACAAATAACATGATAAAGACGTTGCAAGAACGTTGTTTTGAGAATGTTTTCACTCAACATTATGAGAACATCAGTCAAGCACAAATAACATGATAAAGACGTTGCAAGAACGTTGTAGTGAGAACGTTTTCACTCAACATTATGAGAACATCAGTCAAGCACAAATAACATGATAAAGACGTTGCAAGAACGTTGTAGTGAGAACGTTTTCACTCAACATTATGAGAACATCAGTCAAGCACAAAAAACATGATAAAGACGTTGCAAGAACGTTGTAGTGAGAACGTTTTCACTCAACATTATGAGAACATCAGTCAAGCACAAAAAACATGATAAAGACGTTGCAAGAATGTTGTTTTGAGAACGTTTTCACTCAACATTATGAGAACATCAGTCAAGCACAAATAACATGATAAAGACGTTGCAAGAACTTTGTTTTGAGAACGTTTTCACTCAACATTATGAGAACATCAGTCAAGCACAAAAAACATGATAAAGACGTTGCAAGAACGTTGTAGTGAGAACGTTTTCGCTCAACATTATGATAACTTCAGTCAAGCACAAAAAACCTGATAAAGACGTTGCAAGAACGTTGTTATGAGAACGTTTTCGCTCAACATTATGAGAACATCAGTCAAGCACAAATAACATCATAAAAACGTTCCAACAATGTTGTTCTAAGAATGTTTCCTCTCAACGTTACGAGAATGTTTTTGAACTATGAAAACATTATAAGAATGTTCCTGAAACATTATTTTAGGAATGTTTTTTTCTAACATTTACATAACTTTTACATAACGTTAGTGAAAGTTATGGAAACGTTCCCTGTTAGCTGGGTAGTCATAGCAGCCGCTGAGAGAACGCACAGAGTAACGCCATAACATCATCAACACACTCAGATGTGTCTAATATGATAAACAGAGCTGCGTTACCTCATACTCATGACCGGAAAACCGTAAGTGGCGCCGGCGACTGTGTCATAATAAAAGTCCCGCTGCTCACGAGGCGTGTGTTGCGTTCATCTTATTAACAATCGCTCCAGCGGTTCCTCAGCTACACAACACGTGGTCCTGCTCTGCTTCAGACTACAGTAACGTTAATAATCACATCCATCAACATGATTTCTGCCCGAGTCCTATCCCGATTCTTTCCCACCGGCTGTGAGGTGAAGACCACATGTCCCAAGATTCTGCGCTCAAACGTGGCGTCATCAAACTACACCTTTGTTTTGAACAGGCGACCTCTAGCGGACGGAAAAGTTACATAGTGCACTTTTAAGGACTCTTATTTTGAAGTGCATTTTCTGTTCGTATTGTTCTGCTGTTTCACTTCATTGTGTTTAGCTCCTGCTTGCTTTGGCTGTGTCCGAAACCTGGAAAATGCTGCCTTCGGAGGACACATTTCAAGGCAGGAAGGCCCCAAGGCACGTCCGAATCTAATGTTAGCTTCACTTCCTGTCTCTCCAGAGATGCCTACATCTGATGGATTTTTGAAGGCAGCATATTTGTATCTTTCGCTGCCTTTGATATCCCACAATCCTGTGACAGTTGAGCTGGGGGAAAAAAGATGGTGTCCGAAAGTTGCGTTCACTGGTCAGTTTGTGTATAAATGTACGTTTTTTGTTAACATTTTCTACTTCTGATGTAATTTCTAGCGAGAAATTACTAATGTACACTGTAAAAAAAATCCCTGTAAAATGTACGGTAAAAAAACGGCAGCTGTGGTTGCCAGAACTTTACAGTAAAAAATACGGCAGTAACGTTTTAGGTTTTTAGGGACAGCACTATATAATTTAAAGGTTTATAATGTAATAATTAAGGTTAAAAAAATATAATTAAAATTGAACTGTAAAATAAAAAAATATTATTTTACAGTTCAAAACCGTATAATTTAAAGGTTTATATTGTAATGATTATGTTTACTCTGTAAACAATTTACAGTAAAAAAAACGTCTCGGTTACGTATGTAACCCTCGTTCCCTGAGGAGGGAACGGAGACGTACGTCAGTGACTGACGAATGGGGGTTTCGCTTAGAAGCCAATCATCTTCGAGAATTTAACAGCGCCCAATGGCGTGCCAATGCCATGGGCATGCAGAATTTGCATGCGTAACTCCGCCCCACCTCGTGGGTATATAAGGAAGTACGCTGGCAACATCGCATTATGTATCTGCTGCGGAGCCAAGATCTGAACTCCGCGTTCCAGCAGCACAGCTGATGTGGCTAAGGAACGTACGTCTCCGTTCCCTCCTCAGGGAACGAGGGTTACATACGTAACCGAGACGTTCCCTTTCGTTCAGTCACTCCGACATACGTCAGTGACTGACGAATGGGGGTTCCAGTATAACCGCGCCACTCAGCTGTCATCCAGTGCCCTGCGTAAGTGTGAGATCCCGCCACTAAAGGCCGTAGGACTCCCACTTATCACAGGATTACCAAGGTACACTGGGAAGCATATCCCAGTGAGGGAATGCCAATGATGCCTACCCGTGGGGAGGACTTAGAGAGTACACATATGACCCGCTGTGGGCTGCATATGGGAAACTCTAGGGTACCAGCCGAAGGTGGATTTTTAACCCTAGGGGTGGCAGGGCTTGCCAAGGGAAAGACACCTGCTCACTGAGGAGGCTTACGGTGGAAATACTTGTGTGGGGGTCGCCGGAGGGGAACCATGCACACGGGGCACCTGGCCGGACATGAGGGTCTGGGCTCGAAAGGGCAGACTGAACTGATGTCGGCGTCGACAGTGCTGGAGGAACTCAGGGCTCTCGTGGAGCTCACCTGAGGAGAATATTGCACGTATCCAGTCCGTGGAGTGGAGTGGCGAGCAAGCGAGGACACCAGAGCCTGGTCCATACCGGCCCCTCGGGGGGGCGAGTACATAGTCGGACACTGGCTCCACTCGGAGATTGTAGAATCTGGCGAATGTGTTAGGTGTCGCCCAGCCTGCAGCTCTGCAGATGTCTGTAAGCGAGGCGCCATGCGCTAGAGCCCAAGAGGAGGCCACACTCCGGGTGGAGTGTGCCCTCACACCAAGGGGACATGGTCGACCTTGCTGCTGGTAAGCCAAAACAATGGTGTCCACTATCCAGTGCGACAACCTCTGCTTTGAGAGAGCTCTTCCCTTCCACTCTCCACCATAACAGAAAAAGAGCTGGTCTGAGGTCCTGAACACTGCGTCATGTCTACGTAAGCGCGGAGAGTGCGTACTGGACAGGGCAATGCCAAGGCTGGGTCTGCCTCCTCCAAAGGCAGCGCTTGCAGGTTCACTACCTGATCTCTGAAGGGAGTGGTAGGAACCTTGGGCACATATCCAGGCCGGGGTCTCAAGAACACGTGAGAGTTAGCCGGCCCGAATTCTAGGCACGCTTCGTCAACCGAAAAAGCCTGCAGGTCCCCAACCCTCTAAGAGAGTCCAATGCGGTCAGCAGAGCCGTTTTCATCGACAGAAACTTAATATCGACCGACCGCAAAGGCTCAAAGGGAGGCCTCTTCAGAGCACTCAAGCCTGCCGCGTCCCGTCCAGAAGCCACACGTGGAGCTTCCAGAGCGCTGGATGCAGGTGCCATAGAGTGCCCCGTCTCTGAGAGAGGAGGTCCGATCTCAGAGGGATAGGCCAGGGAGGGGCTGTCGCAAGGAGTAGCAGTTCTGAGAACCAGGTCTGGCCGTGCCAATATGGGGCGACCAACATGACCTGCTCCTTGTCCTCCCTGATCTTGCACAGTACTCGTGCGAGAAGGCTCACTGGGGGAAACGCATATAAGCGTAGGCCCTGGGGCCAGCTGTGCGCCAGTGCATCCGTGCCGAGCGTGCCCTCGGTCAGGGAATAGTACAGGCTGCAGTGGGAAGAGTCGTGGGAGGCAAACAGAAAGCGGTGCAGGGCGAACCGTACTGCCAGCAACTCGAGGCAATTGACATGCAGAAGGTGCTGGGGTCCTGTCCAGGAGCCCGCGGCTGCTTGTCCATTGCACATGGCACCCCAGCCCGCGGTGGAGGCATCTGTTGATACAACAATATGCCTGGAAACTCGTTCTAAGGACACGCCGGTCCGTAGAAAGCTGAGGTTCGACCACGGAGTGAATGTCTGTAAGCAGGCCTGGGTCGCTGGACCCGGAGCGTGCCAGACCGCCATGCCCATCTCGGGACTCGATCGCGTAGCCAGTGCTGAAGCGGTCTCATATGTAGCAATCCGAGCGGCGTCACCGCGGCTGCAGATGCCATATGCCCCAGGAGCCTCTGAAAATGTTTCAGGGGAACTGCACTCTTGCTCTCGATTTGACGGAGGCAAGTCAGCAGAGACTGCGCGCGCTCGCTCGTAAGCTGCGCGCACATGGCGACCGAGTCGATCTCCATACCGAGAAAAGAGATCCTCTGTACGGGGCAAAGTTTGCTCTTTTCCCAGTTGACCCGAAGGCCCAGACGTGCTAAGTGGTGGAGAACCAGATCTCTGTGTCCGCAAACCTGCTCTCGAGAGTGACTCATTATGAGCCAGTCATCGAGGAAATCAGGATGCGAACCCCGTGCTGCCGGAGGGGCGCAAGGGCTGCCTCGACAATCTTCGTAAAGACGCGAGGGGACAGAGATAGCCCGAAAGGGTGGACCGCGTACTGACATACCCGCCCCTCGAAAGCAAACCGTAGGAACGGTCTGAGTCGAGGTAGGAGACATGGAAGTAGGCGTCCTTCAGGTCGATCCCTGCAAACCAATCGACCAGACAAACGCATTCGAAAAGGCGTTTCGCTGTCAACATCTTGAACGGAAGCATGTGTAGGTAACGGTTCAAGATGCGCAGGTCCAGGATTGGTCTTAACCCACCGGTCTTTTTGGGTACAATGAAGTAGGGGCTGTAGAACCCGGACTTCATCTCGGCTGGAGCGACAGGCTCGATCGCACCCTTCGCCAGTAGGGTGGCAACCTCCGCTCGCATGACAGGGGCATTAGCCCCGACCATAGTAAGCGGACTCCCCGGAAGCAGGGAGGAGCCTGCGCGAACTGAATCGCGTAGCCGCGCCTGATTGTCTTCGCGACCCAGCGGGACAGCCCTGGAATCTGAAGCCAGGCTCCCAGGAACTGCACCAGCGGGGTCATTCGAACTACAGACGTACCCGGTGTGGGGCAGCGATGCAGCGTTACCGACCCGGACAAGGGAGGCTGTTGGGCGTCCCAGTGTGGGGGTGCGGTTAACGGCTGCGTCCTGACAGAGGAGACCAGGGAAGGACGCGCGTTCCACTGGGGTCTGCTCTGCCAGGAGGCTGGCGACAGAGAGGGATGCGAGTGGCGGGACCCGTGGGTGGCGCGCACCGTCATCGCCAGTCTCTGGGTCCTCAGAGACAGGGACATGAGTTCTTCCCAAGCGCTGCTAGCCCGGGGGCCAGCAGCGGAAGGATTTCCCCCCGGCCCTCCACCGGGGGAAGGAGAGGCCCTGCTACCATCCCCTGGGAAGAACTGGAACCCATCTCTGAGTTGTCCACCTCCAGCCTGGCGTTTAACCAGGCTGTAGAGCGGACTGGGCGTCATCCTGCAACCACCTCCATGGCACGGCCCAGGTGAAGGCTGCTGCTGGGCCGGGCGAGAGGGGGGAGGGCGCCCTCGGCGGTAAGCGGGCTGAGGCGACTGAGCCGGCGGCTGGTGCAGCAGCTGGCCGCCGGGGCAGTACGTGTTACAGCCTCGGTCTGCTTTCGGGCGGCCGAGAACCGTTGGGCGCGGTTCCCAGCCGAAGAGGCCAGCCTTGGATATGGGCGAGTTGAGGAGGCGGGCCCGCTCAACATCCTCCACATCACCAGGTAAGGCCAAGTGTTCTCCCGGACCACAGCTGTGGACATCGCCCGACCCAGGGAGCGTGTGGCCACCTTCACCGCCCGGGGGGCGGGATCAGTTGCGGCACGCAGCTCATTGAAGAGCCCTGGGTCGGCTCCACCCTTGTGCTTGTGCAAAGGGGCGGCGGCCTGCCCGTAGCTCTGCAGGACCACGCCACCGAAGTAGACGAGCCCACAGACGGGGACTTCCGGGACCGCGTGATCTCCTCATGCACCTCGGGAGCGAAAGGCATTGGGGGCGGGGCCCAACAGCTGTCGGGCAGTGAATGTGCCCATAGCAACGGAGATCGATCACACCCGGAAGTGCACAGGCGAACCGTCTTGAAAAAGACGTGCCACGCGCAAGCTCTTTTTGTGAGAGGAAAGCTCTGCAGAAGTGCCGAAGCGCCCAGGGAAACACACACACAGCTGTTGCAGATCACTGCACAGATCAGCAGGCAGGCAGCATGAGATCGCTGGAAACGCGCCGTCACACCAACACCCTGGAGAACCGCTCGTCTCAAAGACTGAAGAGAGGACTTCAGAAATCAGGCTTGTAGGAGTGAAGAGATGCTCTTGGCTCCAAAGCAGAAACATAATGCGATGTTGCCAGCGTACTTCCTTATATACCCACGAGGTGGGGCGGAGTTACGCATGCAAATTCCGCATGCCCATGGCATTGGCACGCCATTGGGCGCTGTTAAATTCTCGAAGATGATTGGCTTCTAAGCGAAACCCCCATTCGATAGAGGTGGGCAGATCGATACTAATATCGATAATATCGATACCAACGCTGGTATCGGTATTGATTGATACCAACGTGAAAATATCGATACTTAAGTTTCAGTTTCTCTCGTTTTGCGACCTGGCCGTGTTTGTCAAAATGCTGCTGCTGTCACAAGCTCTCAAGAGTGCTGCTCGTGCCCGACACTGCTCTCCTCCCCCTCTCCTGTGTTGAACCGTCACGTGACTCACCACTAGCGCTACCACCAGCAGTCAGGCGCGCGCCGCTCAGCCGCGCATTTCTAACAGCAGTCAGTCAGAGGCGGAGAATGGCAGCAGAGAGAAAGAGGAGCGTTGTATGTAAAACTTTGTGACTTTGTTTATTTAAGAAAAAAATCCTGAAAAGAAGTGCACTAAAGAGGAGAAACATTTTTTGTTAACATGCTACTTGAAAAGAGAATTTGTTTTTAAATTTTTTATATTTGTGCAGTAATCATTTTGTAACTTTGTTTATTGAAATAAAACAGAAGTAACCAAAAGTTGTTTCTGAACAAAAGCTTTTGTAGTTCTGATTAATAACCCAACATGCAAATCACAAAAACAAATTAAAAGTCATAAATTCATTTAGATTTAGGATTAAGACGCATCCACCATAATTATTAAAAAGTATCGATATTGGTATCGGCGATACTGGCCCTGTATTTACTTGGTATCGGATCGATAACAAATCTAGCGGTATCGCACACCTCTACCATTCGTCAGTCACTGACGTACGTCGGAGTGACTGAACGAAAGGGAACATATTTCATTAACTGAAATAATGTTAAACTACCAACCTATTGAAATACTAATATCTGTTATGTACCTTTGATATATATACAGACAACAACAAATCACAGTGGTGATGAGAATCACATGATGAATCAAAGCTCATCATCACAAGCAGCTTTTAAGAGGACAATACTAATATATAGAAAAGTGCTCAGTGTCATTCACACAAACACTAAACAACATCATGGTAAAACACATGAAATTTAAAAAATGCAATAAACATTAATTTAACAACATCAGATGTAACATAAAACCCTAATTTACATAACTGATTAGAAAAAACAAAGAAGAAACATAGTTATTGCAATGAAAATACATCAAATGCAAAGTGTCACGCAGGGAATTCTGGGAATGTCAATTTACGGGTTTTCACTGTAAATTACACAATGACTTGTTCTTTTTCACTTCCAAAAACTGTAAATTTAACGGTATTTTACTGTAAAATTAAATGAAATGTAAGGTTAGATCTATTACATTTATTCACCATATATAATGTTTTTCACCATAGCATTTTTACAGTAAAATACCGTAAAAATCACAATCATTTTTTACAGTGTAGTAATTAAATATTTGTTAAGTTCTCACCAAAGCTCTCTCTATTTGGCTGTAGATCATTAAACGGTTACACTGCCTAAGAAGTCTGTCCGAAATTAGTTTTGTGAGGTGCCTTCATGCACAAACGCTGCCTTACAAGTCACTGTCTAAGGCAGCGAGGCTGCGAGTCAGCTGCCTATGGTTTTCAGACGCAGCCCTTGTTTCCCTAGCTGCCTTGTTAGTCTCCATAGTGATTGATTACACTCACCTGTTCCTTGTTAGCCCATTGTTATCCTGAATATCCCATGTTTCGTTCATGGTCTGCTTTGTCTTTCTATGGCTGTATGTTGGTGTTCTCAGATCAGTTTCCTTAGTTAGTTGAGTTAATAGTATTTTGATATTACTTTAAATAAACTGCATTTGGATTCATCTCTCCCTCATCTCTAAGTTCCCCACGTTACAGTTGTTGCCTTTTTTAATTATTCAAATATTCAATGATGGCTTCAATACGCACATCCATTTCTAGAAAAACCGAGTTGCTTAGAAAACCTCATCTTGCAAGCCTGGCTGAGGCATCAGTAGAAAAAGTTGCCATCATGCCATCCATTTAAAAAGTGTTTCAATAACCAAACCCAAAGCACAATCAACAGTGATGCTTGCTTTCTTCGACTGTAGCATTTTTGTGAACGATTAAAAACCGCTGATGAATAAAAGTGATGCACATAAACACATCTCAGATATTCTCTCAGCCGTTACGGGACTGCTGACTTTCCATCTCTAAATGTTACGGGCTCTGCTGACAGATTTAAGCTGGCATCACACTTTTCACACAATTTGGATCCACATGCAAATCTCAGACTAAGCAAAGCGCAGTCCCCCGCTGTGACGCGCTCATACTGTGTCCGTGAAGGTGGAGTGGCACAGCTCAGCGGGAGCTCTCCGTTTGCAGGGCCGGATAATGAACTCTAATTGCGAGGCTCAAACTGGTCCTTTCGGCTCGTGCTCCTGCTGGGCAGCTCTACGGGGCAGTTTTAGCCCCACTGCGACTCACTAATAGTCCTAAAGCTGCCTGCAACACTTCAAATGATCCGTTTATAGCGGTAATTAATTAGGAGACAGGTAGTTAAATATGTGGATTGAAGGTGATCCTCCAGAGATTAACTACTAATGACTCCAGCATTTCCTTATGCTGCCCTCGGGTCAGAATTAAATACTAACACACTGCCTATACTACCTACTGTTTTTTCCAAACAGTATTGATAAACATGTCAAACAGCAGTATACATGGCTGTCACATGCATGTTAAAGTCAGCAGGTGTCGTGCAGTTCATTCCCAAAATTAAGGACGGACATCTCAATTCTCTAATTGCACCACTAGCAGGCGAGGAATGAGGAGTGAGGAATCTCAGAGTCAAGAGCGAGGATACACAGGGGCATCCCTAACTCGCATCCTAAGGAACGTGAGGAAAGGAAATGAGGATGCACATGCATATTATATGTTCATGCATATTACATTACATGTTCAGGCATGTGTATTACATGTTCATACAAGCATATTATATGCTCATGCATGCTTATTACATGTTCACAAAGGCTTATTACATCTACGTGCATGCTTAATACATGTTCAGGCATGTGTATTACATGTTCACGAATGTGTATTACATGTTCATGCATGCGTTTTTCATGTTCAGGCATGCGTATTACATGTTCAGGCATGCGTATTACATGTTCAGGCATGCGTATTACATGTTCACAAATGCTTATTACATGTTCACGCATGCGTATTACATGTTCACACATGCTTATTACATGTTCATGCATGCGTATTACATGTTCACACATGCTTATTACATGTTCATGCATGCGTATTACATGTTCAGGCATGCATATTACATGTTCACAAATGCTTATTACATGTTCATGCATGCGTATTACATGTTCACACATGCTTATTACATGTTCATGCATGCTTATTACATGTTCATGCATGCGTATTACATGTTCACAAATGCTTATACATGTTCACGCATGCGTATTACATGTTCACAAATGCTTATTACATGTTCATGCATGCGTATTACATGTTCAGGTATGCGTATTACATGTTCACGCATGAGTATTACATGTTCACACATGCTTATTACATGTTCATGAATGCGTATTACATGTTCACGAATGCGTATTACATGTTCATGCATGCGTATTACATGTTCACACATGCTTATTACATGTTCACGAATGCGTATTACATGTTCATGAATGCGTATTACATGTTCAGGCATGCGTATTACATGTTCACGCATGCGTATTACATGTTCACACATGCTTATTACATGTTCACGCATGCATATTACATGTTCACGAATGCGTATTACATGTTCACGAATGCGTATTACATGTTCACGAATGCGTATTACATGTTCATGCATGCGTATTACATGTTCACGAATGCGTATTACATGTTCACACATGCTTATTACATGTTCACGCATGCATATTGCATGTTCACGAATGCGTATTACATGTTCACGAATGCGTATTACATGTTCACGAATGCGTATTACATGTTCATGCATGCGTATTACATGTTCACGAATGCGTATTACATGTTCATGCATGCTTATTTCATGTTCACGCATGCATGTTCACGAATGCATTTTACATGTTCAAACACGTATATTACATGTTCACGCATGCATATTACATGTTCATGCATGCGTATTACATGTTCATGCATGCATATTACACGTTCATAAATGCGTATTACATGTTCATGCATGCTTAATATATGTTCAGGCATGTATGCGTGCGTATTACATGTTCATTCATGCATATTACATGTTCATGCATGCTTATTACATGTTCAAGCATGCATATTACATGTTCACGCATGCGTATTACATGTTCACAAATGCGTATTACATGTTCATGCATGCGTATTACATGTTCACTAATGTGTATTACATGTTCATGCATGCTTATTTCATGTTCACGCATGCGTATTACATGTTCACGAATGCATATTACATGTTCACACATGCATATTACATGTTCATGCATGCGTATTACATGTTCACACATGCATATTACATGTTCATGCATGCGTATTACATGTTCACCCATGCGTATTACATGTTCATGCATGCGTATTACCTGTTCATGCATGAGTATTACATGTTCAAACATGCATATTACGTTTATGCATTCATATTACATGTTCATGCATGCTTATTACATGTTCATGCATGCGTGTTACATGTTCAGGCATGCATATTACATGTTCATGCATGCTTATTACATGTTCACGCATGTGTATTACATGTTCACGCATGCGTATTACATGTTCAGGCATGCATATTACATGTTCACGCATGCTTATTACATGTTCACGAATGCATATTACATGTTCATGCATGCTTATTACATTACATGTTCACGCATGTGTATTACATGTTCATGCATGTGTATTACATGTTCACGCATGCGTATTACATGTTCATGCATGTGTATTACATGTTCACGCATGCGTATTACATGTTCATGCATGCTTATTACATTACATGTTCATGCATGTGTATTACATGTTCACGCATGTGTATTACATGTTCATGCATGTGTATTACATGTTCAGGAATGCGTATTACATGTTAAGACATGCGTATTACATGTTCATGCATGCTTAATACATGTTCAGGCATGCATGCGTGTGTATTACATGTTCACGCATGCGTATTACATGTTCATGCATGCGTATTACATGTTCATGCATGTGTATTACATTTTAATGTTTTTTGTAGTTTACACGCAGATGATAACGGTATTATCTTCAAAATCTTGTCCTTTGAAACCCGTTTTAGTTCTATTTTTAGTTAAACAGTGTTGTGTAAACGGCCCTTAAGACAGGTGTCCATTTTAACCTTCTACCCCAACATTTTAAATGAAGCTACACACTCCATCGATTAGGGTTAGAAGAACTGTTACCAAACATAAACATAAACATGCAGAAACATAATAATCACTGCAATAATGATCCAATCAGAGACTCTAAAGCATTTGCCTATTTAAATCCAATCCTATTTAAATTGGCCGGGCATTGTATTTTATATATATATAAAAAATAATCAAATATTTTTCAAGCACTCTCTCCATTTCAGGGGATCTGATTTTGATGTTATGCGCACACACACTGCAGTCATAAACTTCAAGCACTGACACAAACACGCTGCAAAGCAACCAAACACAAAAATTATTCTACAATCGATATTGCTCTCTGGAGAGAGGTCTGTGCTATGAAAGCCTGCCACAACACGCTTTAACTCACTTTTATCGCCACCTCGCCGCTATTTGTTTATCAATAGGACATTAGACACGATTAACTCTCCTGCTGCGATATTACAGTCGCTCTTCAGCCTTGACTGCTTACTTTAAACACTGCTTGTGAATATGGGATTATAAATAGCACTGACATTTTAATAATCTGTTAAATAAGAACGCACCGCCTGAAAGAGGTAAAAGCGTGTGTTTTATTGAATGTGGGATGATGGATTGAAGTCTAAAGAGGCCCAGAGAAATTATTGTTATTGCTCTGGAAACTTTCACACTCTCCCGAGGAGATCTCAGGAGAAACATCTGAGAAGCAGGAGATTCACCCTCTGTTTAATCTCAGTGCTTTAGGACAAATGATTGAGATGATATATCATTTGTTAACTCGTTCACAGTGTTCCTGAGATCTCATTTGGGTTTTTTTTTCTTTCTTTTCTGACTGCTCAGCGGATGTATTTTCTGCACCATGACGAATAAAAGTAAAGTACCGAATTGTGTTGCCGTTTTAGGGCATTTACCCGGAGGCAGGTCTTCCCCGAAGGCGATGTGTTGTGTTCCTCCACTCACTTGAACCCTCAGAGAGTCCACATGCATTAGTGACATCTGTGTGTTTGTGATGGGTTAATGATTTCAGCAAGAGGTGGATGTTTAATGAATGAACTCATCGTTAATAATTGAAGGGCCAGGAATTGGCATCTAAACTTTTCCAGAGGGAAACGGGATGTGTTTCACTTTCACTGACCTCAGGAAAATGTGTGTGTGTGTGTGTGTGTGTGTGTGTGTGTGTGTGTGTGTGTGTGTGTGTGTGTGTGTGTGTGTGTGTGTGTGTGTGTGTGTGTGTGTGTGTGTGTGTGTGTGTGTTTGTTTGCTGGCGTACTCGATAGGATCAAAAAATTCAGTCATCTCATCATGTCTGTTACTCTGTGCTGACCCTTCATTTGTATTCTCTGCAATGCAGTAACTATCTATCTATCTATCTATCTATCTATCTATCTATCTATCTATCTATCTATCTATCTATCTATCTATCTATCTATCTATCTATCTGTCTATCTGTCTATCTGTCTGTCTGTCTGTCTGTCTGTCTTCTCTGTCTATCTTCTCTGTCTGTCTGTCTGTCCATCTATCTTCTCTGTCTGTCTGTCTGTCTGTCTGTCTGTCTGTCTGTCTGTCTGTCTGTCTGTCTGTCTGTCTTCTCTGTCTGTCTGTCTGTCTTCTCTGTCTGTCTGTCTTCTCTGTCTGTCTGTCTGTTTTCTCTATCTGTCTATCTGTCTGTCTGTCTGTCTGTCTGTCTGTCTGTCTGTCTGTCTGTCTCGATAGGATCAAAAAATTCAGTCATCTCATCATGTCTGTTACTCTGTGCTGACCCTTCATTTGTATTCTCTGCAATGCAGTAACTATCTATCTATCTATCTATCTATCTATCTATCTATCTATCTATCTATCTATCTATCTATCTATCTATCTATCTATCTATCTATCTATCTATCTATCTATCTATCTATCTGTCTGTCTGTCTGTCTGTCTGTATGTCTGTCTGTCTGTCTGTCTGTCTTGTCTGTCTGTCTTCTGTCTGTCTGTCTGTCTGTCTGTCTGTCTGTCTTCTGTCTGTCTGTCTGTCTGTCTTGTCTGTCTGTCTTCTGTCTGTCTGTCTGTCTGTCTGTCTGTCTGTCTGTCTGTCTGTCTTCTGTCTGTCTGTCTGTCTGTCTGTCTGTCTGTCTGTCTGTCTTCTGTCTGTCTGTCTGTCTGTCTGTCTGTCTGTCTGTCTGTCTGTCTGTCTGTCTGTCTGTCTGTCCGTCCGTCTGTCTGTCTGTCTGTCTGTCTTTCTTCTTTGTCTGTCTATCTGTCTGTCTGTCTTCTGTCTGTCTGTCTTCTCCGTCCGTCCGTCCGTCCGTCCGTCCGTCCATCCATCCATCCATCCATCCATCCATCCATCCATCCATCCAGTGCACAGTATCTATCTATCTATCTATCTATCTATCTATCTATCTATCTATCTATCTATCTATCTATCTATCTATCTATCTATCTATCTATCTATCTATCTATCTATCTATCTATCTATCTATCTATCTATCTATCTATCTATCTATCTATCTATCTATCTATCTATCCAGTCAATGGAAAGTCATAATAGAAAAACAAACGTGTGTGTATGTGTGTGTGTGTGTGTGTGTGTGGTTTGTCTTATCTCAGACTATCTCAGGTGACATCTGCTGTGTCAGTGTCCATTCTCCCAAGTAAACAAGGCCCTCATTAACTATTCATTCACCCGCACAAGAAAAGAGCGACCCACGCGTCTCCAGAGACCACAGGAAGTGCCCACTAAGGCGCTTTGGGTGAAATCGTGATGAACGGAACTGTGTGTCTCACCCGACGAGTGTCTGAGGTAGTGGTTTATATTTCACAGGAATGAAAGCGAGAAGTTTGTGGCCTATTTAACTACGCAGAAACTCTGATGACACAAGTGGAACAAAATAGAGGCCAGTTAAAGAAAAGACACACTGAAGTGTATTTAATAGCCTAAAGACCACCACATGTTTTTTGGGAATAAATAATATAAAAATATTGCCTAAATGTGGTGACTTTTAGGCAATATTTTTATATGATTTATTACCAAAAATCATTCAGAGCATCAACACAATGTGTTTTGCACAGGCAAAGTTTCTTCTAGTTCATTTCTGTGAAGACAAAAAACAAGCGCCGGCCTCCTCTCAGTACACACATCTCTTTACACTGCATTTTACAACCCTGCGTCAGCGTCAGTGTGTTTAGAGGACGGGGTGTCACTGCTGTCATTAATGTCTCCCGGCTCAATGAACAGTGAGCAGAAGCAGACAGACAGATGCAATTAAATATAGAATCATTTGTATATATTATCCATAAGTATCTACTACATGCATGATGCACAATGGTGACCGGGGCTAGTTGTCACAGGGGCTATGTTTCAATAACTATAAAGTTTTGGGTCAAAAGTCCAATTGCATAAACACTTTCCTCTAGCAGTTCAAACTAGGCAAAACAAGTGAACACAGTAAAACTACTCTATGTTTGTTGTATTAAGACATGGTTTCTCTCTATCTTATAAATAGCAAATTTCAAGTGTCAACTATACCAGGAAACTAGCCTGACGTCGTCATACTCAGATTCTAGTCGAACTTCCCCACATCAAATGTTGTGGCTGGGCATCCGTTTTAATAAGGAGATTCAACCAACTCTGAGTTTAAACTTGAACTCTGAGTCGACTTACCCTGAGATGGGAAACTGTGAGTTTTGGATTTCAGAACAGCTGAATACTTCAATCAACTCTGAGTAGACTCACCTAAAGGATTATTAGTAACACCTGTTCAATTTCTCATTAATGCAATTATCTAATCAACCAATCACATGGCAGTTGCTTCAATGCATTTAGGGGTGTGGTCCTGGTCAAGACAATCTCCTGAACTCCACACTGAATGTCAGAATGGGAAAGAAAGGTGATTTAAGCCATTTTGTGGCATGGTTGTTGGTGCCAGACGGGCCGGTCTGAGTATTTCACAATCTGCTCAGTTACTGGGATTTTCACGCACAACCATTTCTAGGGTTAACAAAGAATGATGTGAAAAGGGAAAAACATCCAGTATGTGGCAGTCCTGTGGGCGAAAATGCCTTGTTGACGCTAGAGGTCAGAGGAGAATGGGCCGACTGATTCAAGCTGATAGAAGAGCAACTTTGACTGAAATAACCACTCGTTACAACCGAGGTATGCAGCAAAGCATTTGTGAAGCCACAACACGCACAACCTTGAGGCGGATGGGCTACAACAGCAGAAGACCCCACCGGGTACCACTCATCTCTAGGAAAAAGAGGCTACAATTTGCACAAGCTCACCAAAATTGGACAGTTGAAGACTGGAAAAATGTTGCCTGGTCTGATGAGTCTCGATTTCTGTTGAGACATTCAGATGGTAGAGTCAGAATTTGGCGTAAACAGAATGAGAACATGGATCCATCATGCCTTGTTACCACTGTGCAGGCTGGTGGTGGTGGTGTAATGGTGTGGGGGATGTTTTCTTGGCACACTTTAGGCCCCTTAGTGCCAATTGGGCATCGTTTAAATGCCACGGCCTACCTGAGCATTGTTTCTGACCATGTCCATCCCTTTATGACCACCATGTCCCCATCCTCTGATGGCTACTTCCAGCAGGATAATGCACCGTCACAAAGCTCCAATCATTTCAAATTGGTTTCTTGAACATGACAATGAGTTCACTGGACTAAAATGGCCCCCACAGTCACCAGATCTCAACCCAATAGAGCATCTTTGGGATGTGGTGGAACGGGAGCTTCATGCCCTGGATGTGCATCCCACAAATCTCCATCAACTGCAAGATGCTCTCCTATCAATATGGGCCAACATTTCTAAAGAATGCTTTCAGCGCCTTGTTGAATCAATGCCACGTAGAATTAAGGCAGTTCTGAAGGTGAAAGGGGATTAGTATGGTGTTCCTAATAATCCTTTAGGTGAGTGTATAAGTTACCTCTCTTTCAGAAACTGGCTTGACTTACCCTGCTTTCTCGGATTCAACATACCTTCTATTCTGAAACGGAAAACCCAGAGTTTCCCTCATTTCAGGGTTAACATACTCAGAGTTGTCACTTCCTCCTTTCTGAAACAGGCCATGGAAACGTCTCGTTTAAACAAACAAACAAACAAAAGAGCATCAAATGTGTTCGCGGTTTAGCCACACGATGGCGCTCATAACACTCTCAATCGATGGTGCATTTTTTTCAGAAATAATATCCATATATTATATGTTTTTCCTATACAGTTGTAATGCAGTTCGTTATAAAAAAGAGTTAGTGTTCCTGGAATAAATAAATCAATAACTATGCATCAAGCATATTGAGAACCGTGTGATGTAGGGAAAATTTGCTGGGATTTCTATAAGCTATTTTATGCACAGACATCTGAATCAGAATCTGCCAGACCTTTGACTCGTTAATGTCATTAAAGGTCCTGAAATGTCGTGACTGTCCTGTCCTGTCCTGTCACCACTGCTGATTGACGTGGAGTTGCGGTTCCTCTTTCCTCAGACGCGCGTCACTCGGACAGACATCTCTCTCTGGTCACCGCGCGCTCTTCACGCACCAGCGCTCATCCCTCAAACATTCACAGGGAGCATTACAGGTGAGCCTCGGGTCAGGGGTTCATCTCCTACGGCGAGTTTCCTTTTCTTTTTCAGAGGAAAGTCCCTCGAACTCCTCCCTGCGCCACAGAAAACCCCTCAATAAAACACATGGAGATGAGAGATCGTGCACGCGCACTGGAACAACACTGAAGTCTCTTCCTCGGAACTTCGGTAAGATCAAATAGGAACGAGGAAACGTGAAAGGCAGCATAATAAGACAATTTCCGCCTCATAAATACATGTCTGGTAAATCTTAATTCATAATTATTGCACAAAACAACAAAATTATGACATACAAACTTACAAAGTCATAATTATAAGATAAAACTCGAAATTATTATTATATTCAAGTCAATAATGTCATACAATTCGTAATTATAAGATTAAAAAAAATCGAAATTGACATATTAAGTCATAATTATGACAAAAAGTCGAAATTATTACATACTAAGTCAATTATGCCTTACTAAACCATACTTATGAGATTTAAAAAATCGGAATTATGACATAAAAAGTCAAATTGTTACATTAAATCACAATTATGACATTAAATTGACATATGACAGTCATGATTATGACAACATTTTTAATAATTATTATATTATGTTAATTATGTCATACTAAATCATGATTATGGGATTTAAAAAATTTAATGATGGCTTAAAAAGTCAACATTATTACATATTATGTCATAATTATGACAGAAAAAGTAAAAATGATGACAGTCACAATTATGACAAAAAGTTTAAATTATTATATTCTGTTAATTATGTCATACTAAATCATAATTATGGGATTAAAAAAGTGAATTTGACATAGTCAAAATTATGACATAAAAAGTAAATATTATGACAGTCATAATTATGACATAAAAAGTAAATATTATAAAATTATGACAAAACATTGAAATTATTACATTCAAAGTCAATCAGGCCTATGTCATACTAAATCATGATTATGAGATTAACAAAATTAAACTATGTCTTAAAAAGTCAACATTATTACATATTATGTCATAATTATGACATACTATGTCAATTATGAAGTAAAAAGTAAAAATTATGACAGTCACAATTATGACAAAAAGTCGAAATTATTACATACTAAGTCAATTATGTCATACTAAATCATAATTATGAGATTAAAAAATTGAAATTATGGCATAAAAGGTGGAAATTATAACATACTAAGTCATAATTTTGCCTTTTTGTAATTATAACAAATTATGAAATTATATTTTTCTATTTTTATAATTTTTTAAGCATAATTTCCCCTTTATATCATACATCTGACTTGGTATGTCATAATTAAGACTACTTATGAAGTGTCATCTCATAAATATGAAAAAGCATGATTTTTCCCTTATGTGGTGGAATGGGGCTTCCATAGCATATTGTTTTATAAATGGAAGCCACATTCAAGTTATAAATGACTGTATCTCTTAAGAATAAGGTGGATGAATGGTATCAATATGGTTCATGTTCAGGAAATTATGCTACTCTGATGGTATTTTTCTATATAGATTAAGGCCTGTGCCTTATATATCCATACAGCAGCAGCAGGTTATTTTGCTCATTTGAATCCGTTTGGCCTCTGTAAGAATATAATGCTTTTACCTTGGGTGTGTTCCTCTAAGAAATCAATATTTATATCTGTCTTGTGACCACAGGCTCTGTAATCCTACCCCAGCAGAATGTCTTCCGCCTCAATGTGGTGACTGTAAATTCCCAGTTTTGACTCAAAGCCTTTGGTTTCCTCCTATGAGAAAGGTACACATTACTGTATTCCCAGATCGGCCCACCCACCTCAGTTCTGTTTTCAGAGGTCAGTAGGGGAAAATTAAGAAAATTCAACACTGACATCTATAATAAAGCATATGATATGATATGCAAATGTACGAAAATTATACCTTTAGGGGTACAGCTTGTCAGCGGGGCAGTACCCTTAAAGGGACATTTTTGTACCTTATTTACCAGTAAAAGTTGACTCTAGTACCTTAAGGCTACATATTATACTGTAAGGAACTAAAATGCACCTTAGGGATAGATAAAGTATAAAGATATCCTTTTAAAGTTACTGCCCTTGTGTCAAGCTGGCTTAAAGGTAAACAAATACAAATTCTCACAGTGTACTGTATATGATTCAAAAGTCTTCACACTGGACTCTGGTCAGGGGCTGGAGCCATCACTGGACTCTGGTCAGGGGCTGGAGCCGTCACTGGACTCTGATCAGGGGCTGGAGCCATCACTGGACTCTGGTCAGGGGCTGGAGCCATCACTGGACTCTGGTCAGGGGCTGGAGCCGTCACTGGACTCTGGTCAGGGGCTGGAGCCCTCACTGGACTCTGGTCAGGGGCTGGAGCCATCAGAGGACTCTGGTCAGGGGCTGGAGCCATCACTGGACTCTGGTCAGGGGCTGGAGCCGTCACTGGACTCTGGTCAGGGGCTGGAGCCGTCACTGGACTCTGGTCAGGGGCTGGAGCCGTCACTGGACTCTTGTCAGGGGCTGCATCCATCACTGGACTCTTGTCAGGGGCTGGAGCCCTCACTGGACTCTGGTCAGGGGCTGGAGCCCTCACTGGACTCTGGTCAGGGGCTGGAGCCGTCACTGGACTCTGGTCAGGGGCTGGAGCCCTCACTGGACTCTGGTCAGGGGCTGGAGCCATCAGAGGACTCTGGTCAGGGGCTGGAGCCATCACTGGACTCTGGTCAGGGGCTGGAGCCGTCACTGGACTCTGGTCAGGGGCTGGAGCCGTCACTGGACTCTTGTCAGGGGCTGCATCCATCACTGGACTCTTGTCAGGGGCTGGAGCCCTCACTGGACTCTTGTCAGGGGCTGGAGCCCTCACTGGACTCTGGTCAGGGGCTGGAGCCCTCACTGGACTCTGGTCAGGGGCTGGAGCCCTCACTGGACTCTGGTCAGGGGCTGGAGCCATCAGAGGACTCTTGTCAGGGGCTGGAGCCATCACTGGACTCTGGTCAGGGGCTGGAGCCCTCACTGGACTCTGGTCAGGGGCTGGAGCCCTCACTGGACTCTGGTCAGGGGCTGGAGCCATCAGAGGACTCTGGTCAGGGGCTGGAGCCATCACTGGACTCTGGTCAGGGGCTGGAGCCATCACTGGACTCTGGTCAGGGGCTGGAGCCGTCACTGGACTCTTGTCAGGGGCTGCATCCATCACTTGACTCTGGTCAGGGGCTGGACCCGTCACTGGACTCTGGTCAGGGGCTGGAGCCGTCACTGGACTCTGGTCAGGGGCTGGAGCCATCACTGGACTCTGGTCAGGGGCTGGAGCCGTCACTGGACTCTGGTCAGGGGCTGGAGCCGTCACTGGACTCTGGTCAGGGGCTGGAGCCATCACTGGACTCTGGTCAGGGGCTGGAGCCGTCACTGGACTCTTGTCAGGGGCTGCATCCATCACTGGACTCTGGTCAGGGGCTGGAGCCGTCACTGGACTCTGGTCGGGGGCTAGAGCCATCACTGGACTCGGGTCAGGGGCTGGAGCCCTCACTGGACTCTGATCGGGGGCTGGAGCCATCACTGGACTCGGGTCAGGGGCTGGAGCCCTCACTAGACTCTGGTCAGGGGCTGGAGCCATCACTGGACTCTGGTCAGGGGCTGGAGCCATCAGAGGACTCTAGTCAGGGGCTGGAGCCGTCACGGGACTCTGGTCAGGGGCTGGAGCCCTCATTGGACTCTGGTCAGGGGCTGGAACCGTCATTGGACTCTGGTCGGGGGCTGGAGCCCTCATTGGACTCTGGTCAGGGGCTGGAGATGTAACGGGACTCTGGTCAGGGGCTGGAGCCCTCACTGGACTCTGGTCAGGGGTTGGAGCCATCACTGGACTCTGGTCAGGGGTTGGAGCCCTCACTGGACTCTGGTCAGGGGTTGGAGCCATCACTGGACTCTGGTCAGGGGTTGGAGCCATCACTGGACTCTGGTCAGGGGTTGGAGCCCTCACTGCACTCTGGTCAGGGGTTGGAGCCATCACTGGACTCTGGTCAGGGGTTGGAGCCATCACTGGACTCTGGTCAGGGGTTGGAGCCATCACTGGACTCTGGTCAGGGGTTGGAGCCCTCACTGGACTCTGGTCAGGGGTTGGAGCCCTCACTGGACTCTGGTCAGGGGCTGGAGCCGTCACTGGACTCTGGTCAGGGACTGGAGCCGTCACTGGACTCTGGTCGGGGGCTGGAGCCGTCACTGGAATCTGGTCAGGGACTGGAGCCGTCACTGGACTCTGGTCAGGGGCTGGAGCCGTCACTGGACTCTGGTCAGGGACTGGAGCCGTCACTGGACTCTGGTCGGGGGCTGGAGCCGTCACTGGAATCTGGTCAGGGACTGGAGCCGTCACTGGACTCTGGTCGGGGGCTGGAGCCGTCACTGGAATCTGGTCAGGGGCTGGAGCCGTCACTGGACTCTGGTCAGAGACTGGAGCCGTCACTGGACTCTGGTCGGGGGCTGGAGCCGTCACTGGAATCTGGTCAGGGGCTGGAGCCGTCACTGGACTCTGGTCAGGTGCTGGAGCCGTCACTGGACTCTGGTCAGGGACTGGAGCCGTCACTGGACTCTGGTCGGGGGCTGGAGCCGTCACTGGAATCTGGTCAGGGACTGGAGCCGTCACTGGACTCTGGTCAGGGGCTGGAGCCATCACTGGACTCTGGTCAGGGGCTGGAGCCGTCACTGGACTCTGATCAGGGGCTGGAGCCGTCACTGGACTCTGGTCAGGGGCTGGAGCCGTCACTGGACTCTGATCAGGGGCTGGAGCCGTCACTGGACTCTGGTCAGGGGCTGGAGCCGTCACTGGACTCTGATCAGGGGCTGGAGCCGTCACTGGACTCTGATCAGGGGCTGGAGCCATCACTGGACTCTGATCAGGGGCTGGAGCCGTCACTGGACTCTGATCAGGGGCTGGAGCCGTCACTGGACTCTGATCAGGGGCTGGAGCCATCACTGGACTCTGGTCAGGGGCTGGAGCCGTCACTGGACTCTGATCAGGGGCTGGAGCCGTCACTGGACTCTGATCAGGGGCTGGAGCCGTCACTGGACTCTGGAGACGTCACAGCAGCAGCCGCGAAAACATCAGCAGCAGCGTAGCAGATTTATTCCTCCATGACCAACACACATGATCAAAACTGACAATTCATCAAACAGTCTGATGTAACCCAGCTATCAGGAAACGCTCTGGCAAGGCTTTCTAAAAGTTATGAACAAACGTTCTTTCGGTAACGTTAACAGAACGTTTGTTCAAAGTTATCTGGTCTTTAATAATGATCTAAAAAAAACATTACATTGTTCATGGAACTTTTTTCAGAATCATTTTAGTTAATCTAGCAACATTCCCATAATGTTTGGAGAAAGTTTATCAAATTTAATGTTTCCTTAAAGGAAGATATTTTGAAGAATGTTTGTAACAAAGCAGATAGAGCAACCATTGACTACCATAGTATTTTTTTCCCTACTATGGTAGTCAATGGTTGCTCTATTTGCTTGGTTACACACATTCTTCAAAATATCTTCTTTTGTGTTCAGCAGAACAAAGAAACTCATACATGATGACAGAATTTAAATTTTTGGGTGAACTATCCCTTTAACATTAGTATAACCAATAAAAACATTTTTTAAGAGTTTTTGAAAAACTGAACGTTCAGAGAACAATCAGAATTGACATTTTCTTAATGGGAAAGTTAGCAAAATATTCTAAATAAAAATCTATTTTAGCAAGTGTTTTAAACTCTCTGCTGCCTGTCCTGCTGTTTGCCAGTAAGGAAACCATAGAGAAAAAACAACTTAAATATCCCTCCTTTTTCATTATGGATCAGCGTTATTTGCCTCAGACATTTGTTTAATTAGTTGAGGGGAATTTTTCTCAGTGAAAGCCTACGCGTCTGACTCAGTTCAGCTTCTCGTTCACTTGTTGTTCTTCCGTCGTGTGGTCAGTCTGAAGCTCTGAGGACTCACAACCTGTTCAGTGCCGTCACATCTCTCTGTGGTTCACAAGATTATACCCCATACAAGCTCACATCAACACAAAACCTTCAACCTCAGAAGATGAACGCAAACCTCAAGCTTAACCCATTCATTTTACGTCACAGTGTGGCAACCGTGTTCCACAATTATGATGAAATGACAGCGATTCCACATAGCGTAGAGTGGTTGACCGCTCACTGCCCACGCTGGTGACGTGGCGGTATGCACTTGTAAAGACCATAAGCGGAAGGAGATTGTTTGTGTAGTTGGCACAGATGTCTTTTTTGCCTGTTGGTGAAGTCCAGCATATGGTTAACTCTGACCGCTGGGCTAGTAAAGCACACTGAATCTCTCACCACAAAACACTTCTGCAATGGATTCAGTGGGGATATTAGATTTGCATGACAAAGACACAGACAATATGATTTATACACTGTAAAAGAAATATCAGTAAGTCATGGCAACTTGTTTTTACATTACTTTAACTTGTTCAAATTATTTGAGCAATTTCAACTTTTTTGATTAGTTATATGACTTTTAACTAAAAAAATATAAGTCAGTTTAATATAAGTTAAAATGACTTCTACAGCCAAGTTGATTGGTGGAATGTTAATATATATTAGCGCTGTCAAATTGATTAATCACCTCTAACATAAAAGTTTTATACACGCACACACACACACACACACACACACACACACACACACACATATATATATATATATATATATATATATATATATATATATATATATATATATATATATATATATATATATATATATCATATAAACATAAACTTTTATGTTAGACGCGATTAATCGTGATTAATCAATTTGACAGCAATAATTAATATACACCAATCAGGCATAACATTATGACCTAATATTGTGTTGGTCCCCCTTTTGCTGCCAAAACAGCCCTGACCCATCGAGGCATGGACTCCTCTAGACCCCTGAAGGTGTGCTGTGGTATCTGACACCAAGATGTTAGCAGCAGATCCTTTAAGTCCTGTAAGTTGTGAGGTGTGGCCTCCATGGATCGGACTTGTTTGTTCAGCACATCCCACAGATGCTCGATTGGATTGAGATCTGGGGAATTTGGAGGTCAAGTCAACGCCTCAAACTCGTTGTTGTGCTCCTCAAACCATTCCTGAAGCATTTGTGCTTTGTGGCGGCGCATTATCTGCTGAAAGAGCCACAGACACCAGGGAATACCGTTTCCATGAAAGGCTGTACATGATCTCAACAATGCTTAGGTAGGTGGGACGTGTCAAAGTAACATCCACATGGATGGAGGACCCAAGGTTTCCCAGCAGAACATTGCCCAAAGCATCACTGCCTCCGTCGGCTTGCCTTCTTCCCATAGTGCACCTGGTGCCATGTGTTCCTCAGGTAAGCCACGCACACACACCCGGCCATCCACGTGATGTAAAAGAACTGATATGAAAGAAAACGTGTATATATAATATTAATTTTTTACATATTTCAAAAGCAGGCAATGTGCTGTGATGGTTGAGATTTCAAACAAGACAATGAAAAGAAAATTAAATGAAAGTGAAATATTTCACCCAAATATCAAAATGAAATAAGAGTGTTTTTTCATTTAAAGCTCTTGTGACATGATTTTCTCACACAATGTGAAGAATATCATTCTCATTACTTCAATGCATGAACAATACATATTGTTTGACTGGTATAGTATTTGCATTTTCAAAAATTAATCTTATTATGTATTTTATGCAATAAAGTGCAATATAATGAAGTGAGAGTGAGCACTGAGATGGGAATTACAAAACAGCAAAAATCTAAATTCAAATCTCCAGATGCATTAATGAGAATATGTATGAAAAACTGCAAACTGCAAAAATAAATCTTAGTGGTACTCAAAACAGGCTTAATTTTCTCTATGCAAAATAATTTTTTTTGGCTTCTGCACTCTCAGAAAAAAAGGTACAGTAGAGGTACAATTTTGTTCCTTGGGGAACAAAACGTATAACTATACCTTTAAAGGTACACAGCTGGTCCTTACAATTGTTTTCCTCTACTTAGAGCAGGAGTAGGCAAGTTCGGTCCTAGTGAGTCGCTGTCCTGCAGAGTTTGTCTCCAACCCTGAAAGACGTCTATAGAAGCTCTTATTGAATATTAACAGAGGTTTAGATGTTGACGTTTTATTGAAAATGTTTTGTCACCATTATTGTGATCAGTGTTTCATTTAGTTTGGCAGTGTGACTCTTGGCTTTTTATGGGAGTTTTTGATAGAGTGTTAACAAAACACATAATCTGTTCAAATCAAAAGAGGCCATAAACAAAACTTAACATGAAGAAATGTTTGACTAAACTCATCACTGACTAATAATATGAATAAATAATATTCGCCAACAATACTTTCTTGCCACAGATCAGAAATTCTGAATTTGGATTTTTAAACACATTCTAGGGGGAAAAAAGTTTAGATGCACAGATATCAAGAATCAGCATATGAATCTCAACAATGGTGACATACCTAATGCTGCAATGCATGCTGGGATCCATGAGTTTTATATCCATGAGTTTATACAGGACATCAGCTCTCTAGGACCGCACTTGCCTACCCCTGACTTAGAGCTACAAAAATGTACCCTTAAAGGGATAGTTCACCCAAAAATGAAAATTAGCCCATGATTTACTCACCCTTAAGTCATCCTAGGTGTATATGACATTCTTCTTTCAGACGAATAAAATCTGAGTTATATTAAAAAAGTCCTGGCTCTTCCAAGCTTTATAATGGAAGTGACTGTTGCTCTGTTTTTGAAGTCCATAAAAAATGCATCTGTCCGTCAAATAACTGCTCCACTCGGCTCCGGGGGGTTAATAAAGGCCTTCTGAAGCGAATCAATGCGTTTGTGGAAGAGAAATATCCATATTTAAAACTTTATAAAGTAAAGCTCCAGCCAATCGCCTTCTGTGGAAAAGTGTTGAAAGTGCCTTCTCGCAATTCAAGATGCGTACGTGACATCTGCATCGATTCGCTTCAGAAGGCCTTTATTAACACCCCAGAGCCGAGTGAAGCACGTTATTTAACGGACAGATGCATTTTTTATGGACTTCAAAAACAGAGCAACAGTCACTTCCATTATAAAGCTTGGAAGAGCCAGGACTTTTTTAACATACTTCCGATTTTATTCGTCTTAAAGAAGAATGTCATATACACCTCGGATGACTTGAGGGCGAGTAAATCATGGGCTAATTTTCATTTTTGGGTGAACTATCCCTTTAAGGGTCCCACCCTAGTGACGGCCACTTGTACCTTAAAAGGTAAAATTTTTAACTTTTTTTTTTTTTTTAAGAGTGTGAGGTGAAATGTGAGATTCACTTGCACTGTGCTCTGTGTCTATATTCAATGTTTGGCCCATGTGATTATGCATTAATCAATCAGTAATGAAGAATCAGTGTGTGGGTGTTTCCATTCTCGGGTCTATAAATATGCCATGGTTTAGTTGGTTTCACAGTGTGATAAACATAAAAGAGTCTAGACGGGGAATTCAGTGCATGTTCCCCTTTCAAAAGGTCTGTGGAAAGGTTTCCGAATGGCATTTATCATTTAAAGCCACTCAAAATGTCAAAAAGTCTCCTCTCGTTTGTGTAAAGTATTTCAGAATGAACGGCTAATTCTTTGTGATGTGCACAGTGGTTTTACTAAAAGACATTTATCACTCAGTTTACAAAAAATAAACGTAATTTCGTTAAATCAGATTATAGATTGCAACCAACATTTATCACTCAGTTTAGCCATTAATAATAACTTAAAGGGATAGTTCACCCAAAAATGAAAATTCTGTCATCATTTCCTCACTCTCAAGTTGTTTCAAACCTGTATGAGTTTCTTTGTTCTGCTGAACACAAAAGATATTTTGAAGAATGTTTGTAACCAAGCAGAGAGAGCAACCATTGACTACCATAGTAGGGGGAAAAAATACTATGGTAGTCAATGGTTGCTCTCTCTGCTTTGTTACAAACAGTATTCACTCTTTCTTCTTTTGTGTTCAGCAGAACAAAGAAACTCATACAGGTTTGAAACAACTTGAGGGTGAGGAAATGATGACAGAAGTTTCATTTTTGACTATCCCTTTAAGGGCACTGCCCTATTGTACTGTATTTTTAAGTACAATCAACTTGGATGTTCAAGTCATTTAAACTTAGATTACATTAAACTGACTACATAAAACGAGTTGAATCTTGTAGAAATCCTCTTTTGATGAGTTAAAGCAATATTTTGTCATAACTTATTGATCATATCATTTAGTTTTACGCTCTAGCACACTACGTAAAGCTGTGTCCCAATTGAGCGGCTGCATCCTTCGAAGTCCACAAAGTTCGAACCGAGCGATGTCAAATGGTACATTATACCCCACATAGGATTGTTCTTGTCGCCTAGCAACTGTGACGGCTGCCGTTGACATTGTACTGGACCTTTTTGAAAGTTATATTCAACTGTCCCCTTTGAAACTCATATTCAAAAAAGACGGACGCATTTAGGCCTCATTCGAATGGAGCCTTTGTCTCGCTGCTGCCACTCATTCGGCCTTCGAATCCAGCCTCTGAATTTGGACGCAGCTTAAAAATCACTTAGCCACATTGTGGCTTTTTTGCACTTAAACCGTGCAATATTACGAGAAGCCAGCTGGTGCATTTTAAGCAAGTGTTTATGCCGTTAACCTGCAGCAGTTTCCTTTTGACCTGCTCCGTGCACAGCCGACCCTGATTGATGACTGCAGGAGCCAGATAGGAACCAGCGGATTAGAGCCATCACTGCCGTGACCTCTGATGGTTCCGCCATGTGAGGTATGGCAGCCCGAGTCAGGTGACCTTTGACCTTTGAACATTTTTACTTTGTTCCAAATCTTGGAGAGTTGCTTTGCTGTCTGAGTATAGGACCTTAGCATGTTGATAACACACACAAATATCAGGTAAAATAGTTTATTCTTAATTTGATTCAACCATTTTTCAGCAATAGTTTACTAAATGAAGAAATACATTTGTAATTTGACAGCTTTAGAATTCTAAATTGTAAATGTTTTTGCAGTCTAAAAACCTCAAGTGTTCTTAAATGCTTTAGAATTTGTTCAGATCAAAGTATATTGTATGATGTCTTCAGAGAATCTGTTACGATGCCTTATTACACGGCTCTGTGGAATACTTGATTCTGATTGGTACGGTGGCCCAGTAGTGCACAACACAACGAAATATAAAAAGCAAACATACCGGTAAGTTCACAACACAACGAAATCAAGCCACAACACAACGGAAATGCTCCCGACCACTCGGGGGCACTCGGAGCGCAGTAAAGTTGCCACTGTGAATCGCAATCTTACAAAGATATCAATACCACAATTAGTTTTAACAGTATGTAGGCTAACCATTCTTTATCGACATGCAATATTAATTTAAAATCACCCACATGCATTATAGCTGCATATTTATGCTCGAGAATGCTTTGACCCGATACCACGGCGCATGACGCCTAAGGAAACATCTGCCAATTCCACCAAGTGGTTGAAACGTATTTTTTGTATTATTTAAAATTACTTTTAACATTAAAAAACAGACATGTTAAAATTCCACAGCTTGATGGTATTGGTAAAACTGACTTAGTAATGCACAACACAACATTGGAATGTGATCATTTAAAAAAAAAAAAAAAGAAGTAAATTATATGTTTCAACTTGGTGGAATTGGCAGACATTCCCTCAGCGCCGTGGCAGCGGGTCAAAGAGTTCTCGAGTATAAATATACAGCTATAATGCACGTACGTGATTTTGAATTGATATTTCATGTCGATATACAATTGCACACTTAAAACTGATCGTGAGTGTTTAAATATTTGTAAGACTGGCGAATCTATAGAACAATGCAAGGAAATCTAACTTTACCGCACCCTGAGAGTCCCCTATAGCGGTCAGGAGCATTTCTGTTATGTTGTGGCTTTTTCGTTGTTTTGTGGCTTTTTCGTTGTGTTGTGGCTTTATTTCGCTGTGTTGTGGCTTTTTCGTTGTGTTGTGGCTTTTTCGTTGTGTTGTGGCTTTATTTCGTTGTGTTGTGGCTTTTTCATTGTGTTGTGGCTTTATTTCACTGTGTTGTGGCTTTTTCGTTGTGTTGTGGGTTTATTTCGCTGTGTTGTGGCTTTTTCGTTGTGTTGTGGCTTTATTTCGCTGTGTTGTGGCTTTTTCGTTGTGTTGTGGCTTTATTTCGTTGTGTTGTGGCTTTTTCGTTGTGTTGTGGCTTTATTTCGCTGTGTTGTGGCTTTATTTTGCTGTGTTGTGGCTTTTTCGTTGTGTTGTGGCTTTATTTCGCTGTGTTGTGGCTTTTTTTCGGTGTGTTGTGGCTTTATTTCGCTGTGTTGTGGCTTTATTTTGCTGTGTTGTGGCTTTTTCGTTGTGTTGTGGCTTTTTCGTTGTGTTGTGGCTTGATTTCGTTGTGTTGTGGCTTTATTTCGCTGTGTTGTGGCTTTTTCGCTGTGTTGTGGCTTTTTCGTTGTGTTGTGGCTTTATTTCGTTGTGTTGTGGCTTTTTCGTTGTGTTGTGGCTTTATTTCGCTGTGTTGAGGCTTTTTCATTGTGTTGTGGCTTGATTTCGTTGTGTTGTGGCTTTATTTCGCTGTGTTGTGGCTTTTTCGTTGTGTTGTGGCTTTATTTCGCTGTGTTGAGGCTTTTTCATTGTGTTGTGGCTTGATTTCGTTGTGTTGTGGCTTTATTTCGCTGTGTTGTGGCTTTTTCGTTGTGTTGTGGCTTTATTTCGCTGTGTTGTGGCTTTTTCGTTGTGTTGTGGCTTTATTTCGCTGTGTTGTGGCTTTTTCGTTGTGTTGTGGCTTTATTTCGCTGTGTTGTGGCTTTTTCGTTGTATTGTGGCTTGATTTCGTTGTGTTGTGAACTTATGTATGCTTTTTAAATTTTGTTGTGTTGTGCACTACTGGGCCACCGTAGGTAGTACGGTCAACTCAAGTCAATATATGTGGCAAGTAGCTGTGTAAAAAGCGGGATAATGTAAAAACAAAAGGTTGTTATCGCAGAACAAACCCCTTCAAACTGATAACCATATGCTGGATGTACATTATCCTGTCTGGTGGGCAGCTCGCTTTGGGTTTGGAACGGAGCATGTGCAAGTTGATTTATTGAAATCGTCATGTCAAAGAGCGTTTTACAGCATGCAAAGCAAGTGAAATATTGACGTTGTCACTAGCCTTTTAAGGGTTTAACCAAAACATGTCACGGCAGAGAAAATAACCATGATGCTATCCAGAGGCCCGTTTTTTTGGGAGTTTGACGAAAAGCCCCATTGGGTCAGCGGGCAGCGGGAGCGGAGAGACCCATGGTCAAAGCAGGGGAATGTGATATATTGTGGCAGGAAGATTAAACCAGGCCAGCATGGCCTCAAGCCCAACCGACCAGCAAGAAAAACAAAGGCCAGAGAAGAGCATGCCATGGGGGAGGATGAGAAACACACCGAAATCTTCAAATCACATCCAATGCCCTGCCCGCCACTCTTCATTATTAGCACTGTCCACATTTGAGTCATCAAAACTAATATTGCAATTACAAAACGAACTCTCAAGCATTAGTTGAAAGGAGTCGTTCACCCAAAAAAAGAATATTCAGTCATTATTTATTTGCCTGCATGTTGTTTTTAAACCCAAATGCATTTTTTCCCAGTGGAAGAGATTATAAATAGCATCAAGGGCTTGAAATATTTGTATATACACTTCCATTCAAAAGGTTATACTGATCAAAAGTGACAGTAAAACATTTATAATGTAATAAATGCTGTTCTTTTTAACTTTCTATTCATTAAAAAATCCTAAAAAGAATAATTAAATAATAAGATAATAAAATAATCATCAATGTTTTGATGCAAATCATCATATTAGAATGATTTCTGAAGGATCATGTGACACTGAAGACTGGAGTAATGATGATAAATTCAGCTTTGATCACAGGAATAAATTACATTTGACTATATATTCACATAGAAAACAGTTATTTTAAACTGTAATAATATTTTACAATTTTACTGTTTTTACTGTATTTTTGATCAGCCTTGGTGAGCAGAAGAGACTTCTTTTAAAAACATTAATTAAAAACATAAAAAAAATCTGTTTAATGTTTATAAAATACATTTTTATACATTTTATACAGTTATATTTTATTCAACGTATTAAAATATATGTATATTAGTGCTTTTTCTCCTACTGTACTTTGAGCTTGACCACCGGTGGTTCCCGCACTTTTGTTAAAGTATATTAAAAATATTTGATGATGAAAATGACAGCATATTTTGGAATAACATGTGGGTAAGTAGATATGGGATTCTGAAAAACATACATTACTGTTGCCGTGTATATCTCCCAAGTGTTTGGGGAAAGTTTAGCACAAATGTAAAGTTTATGAAGTGTCACCTTTTCCTAGTATAAGTCACAGAAACAACTCCATCTCTTTTCTTAGCATCAGTCTCATGACCTACATTACAGCATACAGTGATTTACCGTCCTTTCGCTTTCTCTCTGTCTCTGTGACAGTCGCTCCGTCGCTCCAGTGGGACGTGTCCTACATGTTGGACCCGGTCCTGTAATCTGCTACCACTGAGCTGTTATCTGGAGAATAGGAGACCCCATTGTCCTTCTCCTCCACCCATGGTGAAACACTCATTTTGGCCTGCAGAGATGGGCTGTTGTTTGTTGTGCTGATTTTTCACGGTCACGGTTGTGCTCAATAAATGTCTCGAAATGAAGTCTGATCTGTATTCCAAAGAATACACAGAATATCTTTTATCCACAGTCTTACTGACATATCTCATTTGAAATGTATTTGTTGCTCCTAATACAACGTGAAGACATCAGTCTTTTTCTTAAAGGAATAGCACACATGAAAGTTCAGCCATCGTTTACCTGTCATTCCAAAACCATGTGACTTGTTTCCTTCTTCCATGCTGAGAGTGAATGAGGACAGATAATGTCAAACTCAAATAGTGACAAAATGCCTTTTAAAAACATATGATAGATTTGCATGATGAAACGACCCAGATGTAAATCAATATTTGATGAAAAATCAATGTTTTAAAATAGATTAACATTGAAAAGTGCACTGACTGAATTGTTCCCTATCCCCTATATAGTGCACTGACTGAATCGTTCCCTATCCCCTATATAGTGCACTGTCTGATCATTCCCCATCCCCTATATAGTGCACTGTCTGATCATTCCCTATCCCCTATAGTGCACTGTCTGATCATTCCCTATCCTCTATATAGTGCACTGTCTGATCATTCCCTATCCCCTATATAGTGCACTGTTTGATCATTCCCTATCCTCTATATAGTGCACTGTCTGATCGTTCCCTATCCCCTATATAGTGCACTGTCTGATCGTTCCCTATCCCCTATATAGTGCACTGTCTGATCATTCCCTATCCCCTATAGTGCACTTTCTGAATCATTTCCTATCCCCTATATAGTGCACTGTCTGATCATTCCCTATCCCCTATAGTGCACTTTCTGAATCATTCCCTATCCCCTATATAGTGCACTGTCTGAATCGTTCCCTATCCCATATATAGTGCACTGTCTGATCGTTCCCTATCCCCTATAGAGTGCACTGTCTGATCGTTCCCTATCCCCTATATAGTGCACTGTCTGATCGTTCCCTATCCCCTATATAGTGCACTGTCTGATCATTCCCTATCCCCTATAGTGCACTTTCTGAATCATTTCCTATCCCCTATATAGTGCACTGTCTGATCTTTCCCTGTCCCCTATATAGAGCACTGTCTGATCGTTCCCTATCCCCTATATAGTGCACTGTCTGATCGTTCCCTGTCCCCTATATAGTGCACTGTCTGATCATTCCCTATCCCCTATAGTGCACTGTCTGCTGGATCCCTACCCCCTATATAGTGCACTGTCTGATCGTTCCCTATCCCCTATATAGTGCACTCTCTGATCGTTCCCTATCCTCTATATAGTGCACTGTCTGATCGTTCCCTATCCTCTATATAGTGCACTCTCTGATCGTTCCCTATCCTCTATATAGTGCACTGTCTGATCGTTCCCTATCCTCTATATAGTGCACTCTCTGATCATTCCCTATCCTCTATATAGTGCACTGTCTGATCGTTCCCTATCCTCTATACAGTGCCGTTCACCATGTAGAAAATAGTAAATGTGTGAACAAGTGTCTATTTATAATGTAGGGGGCAGGGCTACAGATTCTAGAGAGCATTTGATTGGTCAGAAAATCTGACGAGAAGCTGAAGTGCAGAGTGCTGTCATCAAAATCATTGATCATTAATCATTGATCATTAATCATGATTGGCGGACTGTACGTTTTGAATGCTTTTATCTTCCTAATGTGAATTTTGTAATTGTTTTGGCGCACACTAGCTTATAGATGACAGTAGTAAGACTAGCGTACCGGTATTCATACTAAAGCCAAAAAAACGTCAATTTTGATTTCATGGGGACTTTAATTTCTGGGGGAACTAACAGGCTTTCCTTTGTGCCATGTACTCAAGACTGCTTAAATTCCCCACTGAAGGAAAGGCATTAAACACAAGCCCCAGTTTACTGCCAGTGCCAGGTTTTTCTCAACAACCTCTCATTCTTACACAGAAGGTCCAAGGTGGAGTGGAGGGAACATTAAAATTCCTGCTCCTCCTCTGGCACAGTAGCCTGATCTCAGATCAGTGTGGCTCGTTACCATAGCGCTGCCTGACTCAGTTCAGGCTCATATAGGTGGGCGTTCGTACTTTCAAAATCACGGCAATGAACGACGAATGCAGTCTCTTACGTCGCCGAACACCTTTAAGGAATGACGCGCAGACGATGACCTTTGCTCGACGATACAAGAAGAGCGCAGATGCCAGACACGGAGCGAGCGTCACCTGTCCGATGCGTAAAAGCGCACAATGACAACAAATTGCGCGCTCTGCGGTTCCGCCGCGCTTAATCTGATTCTGGACATGTGAAGGGCTCTGGATTAGGAGGTCGTCGGGTGATGCGAATCGCCCTCCTTTGTTCGCGCAGATGAGGGACTGACGTGTTCCCGGGGGATTTTCAGTCGCGGTTCAAACCCTGAGACGCTGGCGAGTCGGTCATACACACACACACACACACACTCACACACACACTCACTCAATGTTGCTATGACTTCCTGCATGCGTCCGTACTGTGATCTGATTGCTCCTCGCATGCTGCTGCTCATCTCGGCGCTGCTGCTGCTCGTGAGGTCCGATTCGGGTGAGTTTGGCTGTCGATTGTTACCCTTTCACTGGACGTTCACTGTGTTTACCCTGTCATGGTCCAGCCAGCTGCATCTTAAGATGATGTGCTCATGGAAATGAATGGGAATGTCAGTGTTTACACATGGGGCAAGTTGTCACGCGGTTCTCAGCTCGCTAGAGTCATAACTGTGTGTGTTGGTTTCAACTTGTGTCTAAAATTAAGACGTTTATTTGTTATTTAAATTGTCCAAATATTCTAATATCATTTTGGGTAGTTTGTTTGGTAACAAGAGGTGAAACACACACGAGTAGCCTACGCTATACATTCAGGCATGAGTCAAGTGTATAGGGTAGCCTACTA
The DNA here is from genome assembly GCF_949357685.1 of Gobio gobio. Lineage (NCBI taxonomy): Eukaryota > Metazoa > Chordata > Actinopteri > Cypriniformes > Gobionidae > Gobio > Gobio gobio. The sequence continues at coordinate 51,374,767 of NC_137104.1, read as the reverse complement.
GAAAATTTTTCATTAAATCAGTTTCTCTGATATTATTGTTATTACTTTTCATTTGTGCTGTTTCACTCTTGTTTACTGTTGCACTTCATACATTTTAAATACAGATATGTTGTGGAAAATGGCTTTATTTATTGCTTTAGATAGTATTTCATATTTCAAACACATTTTCAAACACACGGAAACCAGCTAACGGTGAACGTCCCCTAACGTTGTGGCAACGTTCTTCCAGTAACGTTAATAGAATGTTCATTAAGTGTTATCTGGTCTTTAATAATGTTCTCAGAATGTTATCACATCATTCATGGAATGTTTTGGTAACACTTTATTTTAAGGTGACGTAGTTACACGTTACTATACTTTACTATACTATAATTTAACAGTAAATTATGCATAATTACAAGTAACTAACCGTAATAAGTTGTACATGTAGTTAATTAATATTACTCAGTACTTAATACGTCACCTTATAATGATGTGTAACCAATGTTTTTTGGTTTCAAAAGTAACGTTCCCATAATGTGTGCAAAATGGAATGTTCCTGTAACGTTCACACAACCAAGAAAAAAAACGTTTTTTAAACGTTCAGAGGACATTAACGTTCAGAACTTATTGAGAACGTTAGCAAAATGTTCTTAGAACGTATTTTTGTTCCCACTGTAGCATCTTGTCCCATACTGTATGTGGCACATCAGGCCTCATGGTTGTGCACATTAATATCCTCCCATTCATGTGTTATGCTGTGATTTTTTCATTAAAGTCTTGTTTTTAAGAGTTTCTCTCCAAGCAGTCTGCTGTTGTGTTTCTGACGGGGTGTGTGTTTGACACAAAGCCCCGCTGAAGATCTGAACGCTTGCTCATTCATGTGTAAATGTCCCTGTCTCTGTGTTCAGCAGATAACCGTTGCCGGTCTGCCCTCGCCTCCACATGTGAAGACTGTCTGAGACGCGGCCCGGAATGCGCATGGTGCTCTCAGGAGGTAGTGTGTGTGTGTGTGTGTGTGAGAGATACTATTGTTGTATCTCGGCACACTGCTCGAGATTTAAGTGTGGGAAGTGCTCCTGTTTAGTCTATTAGTGATAAAACACTAGAGCCCTAATACCCAGAATGCTTTGGGAGCTTAGGTGATCGTGGGAAATTGAGATTCGACTGTTATTGACTCATTTGTGCCTAGTTTTAAGTTGATACTTCATAAAGTCTCTTAAGCAATGAATGAACAAATTTTAAACAAATACGGCTGTAAGTTTAACACAGTGTTGTTAATGTTAAACTAACTTTTAATTTTCTAATAGATAGATTAAAGATTCGCTATGTAACTTTTCCGTCCGCTTGAGGTCGCCTGTTCAAAACAAAGGTGTAGTTTGATGACGCCACGTTTGAGCGCAGAATCTTGGGACATGTGGTCTTCACCTCACAGCCGGTGGGAAAGAATCGGGATAGGACTCGGGCAGAAATCATGTTGATGGATGTGGTTATTAACGTTACTGTAGTCTGAAGCAGAAGCGAGTGTTGTGTAGCTGAGGAACCGCTGGAGCGATTGTTAATAAGATGAACGCAACACATGCCTCGTGAGCAGCGGGACTTTTATTACGACACAGTCGCCGGCACCACTTCCGCTTTTCCGGTCATGAGTATGAGGTAACGCAGCACTGTTTATCATATTAGACACATCTGAGTGTGTTGATGATGTGATGACGTTACTCTGTGCGTTATCTCTGCGGCTGCTATGACACTTGTTCACACTGCAGTGAGAGTAAAGCGTTTCTGCAAAATAAAACCAGAAACCGAGGGGAATGCAGATATGATGTCATTGACAGGCGACGCCCTCACACGTCCCGGTTCATTGGTTAAAATAGCAATTTTCTCACAATTTACAAATAGTTGGAAACATTTGGGATATTGTAAGTAAACAAAATATATAACACTGGCATAGTGATTTTTTTGGATATTTTACTGCAAACATGTTACATAGTGCACCTTTAATCACATCTAACATAACATTATGTATATATGTGTGAGTGTGTATGTGTATGTGTGTATACAATTTTTTTTTGTGTATAGAAAAATAAAAAAATTATATTTTTAATTTTCTCATCTATAAATAAAATAAATAAATAAAATATTATTTAAAATAAAAATATTAAAAATAACATCTTGAGTTATTGAAATAAAGCTGGAATAAAATAAAATATAGATATTTCGTTTTTAAAAACTAAAATAAAAAAAATTGAAAGGTTGCATTGGCAAGTAAATGAAATAAATATGTTTAATTTTTGTTACTAAAAGTACTAAAATGACTAAAATAAAAATAAATAAAAGCTATATATAAAGCACATGAAATGACAACACAAAAAATATAAATAAAAAATAAAGCACTAAAAGCTGAAATATAACTTAATTAAATTAAAGCTAAATAGATCTGACAAAATCTAATAAAAATAACAAAAGCACATAAATATTGACTAAAATGCTAAATATTAATACATGAATAATACTAAAAGAACACTTGTTTTTTGTTTAATATATATTTAAGCAAAATAAATGAATGAATAAAATAGATGAAAATAAATCAAATTATATGTACAATTTTGAAAAAATAGTAATAATAAAAAATAATAAATTAATAAATAAACGAGTACTTTCAAATCGATTAATCACGATTAATCGTATGCAACTTAAAAGTTAGTATATTATATATATATTTAGTTTATACATACACACATATATACACAATGTTATGTTCGATGCGATTCATCGATTTGAAAACACTAAAATGAACGTAAAAATTTATAATCCGAGGAAAACAAATTAAAATGTGTCAATAGAGCCATAAAAAATGTATATTAATCTTATATTATTTTGAGAATCTCACATTTTTTAATACTAGTTAAACAAAAAGATTTGAGAAGTGAGTCTACCTTAATTAAAACAATGTGAGAGTTTTGTGGTCCGGTCAGGCTTTAGTTAGTCCGTTTATAGAGCTTTAACTTTCTCCATCAGCGACATGTTTATTTTCTCAGGACAAGCGCTTAATTTAAATGCTTTCTTTGTAAAGAAAGTCATGCATATTGTGGTTAAGAAAATAAGTTCATTAAGCGGCTGTGGTGCTCGGCACCGGTCAGACTAATCCCTGACCGACATCTCAACAACAGTCTTTGAGCCAAAGAGCTTTCGCACGCTCCGTGTACTTTAAATAATGCCACCCGACTCAACGGTCGCCCTGTTTCTTGAAGCAGCAGACGTTTGCATTGACCCTTGACCTTTCTGATGGTTTGTTTACTCTGTCAGAGGTTTCTGGACGGGGCTCATGTAAGTCAGCGATGCGGATCTGAGTCCGACCTGCGAGACAGGGGCTGTGAAGAGGAGTTTATCGAGAACCCAAATGTGAAAGTGGAAGTGAACGCCACTATCAGCAGTTCACAGGTCGCACCGAGGGAGATTTCCATCCACCTACGACCAGGTAACAGCTGACCAGAGACCAGACGTGCCTGAATAAACCACTGAACTGATGCAGAAATGCCTTAGCAATCACCAATCACAAGAGCTGCACAACACTGGAAAAAACTCCCATTGTGATACTATATTGCAATATGACAAAATACAGGGAGTTTCACCAGATGACTTGAATAACTCAATTAGGAAGGAATGAATCCTTCTAGAATGATTGCAGTGATTTTGTCGGGGAGAGCATCTGCATAGAAAATATTTTTTAAATTAAATAAAAAAAAAGATCACTTTTTCTGAAGACTTTAAAGGACTCACTTACTCAACTTACTCAACTTACTCACCCTCAAGCATTCCTAGGTGTATGACTTTCTTCTTTCAGCCGAACACAATCTGAGTTATATTCAATAATATCCTGGCTCTTCCCGGCTTTATAATGGGAGGGAATGGATCCTTGTTTTTTAAAGCTCCAAAAAGTGCACCCATCCATCATAAAAGTAATCCATACGACTCCAGTGGGTTAATAAATGCCTTCTGAAGAGAAGTGATGGGTTTTTTGTGAGAAAATATCCATATTAATAGCTTTATAAACTATAATCACTGGCTTCCGGCAACGGCCGTTCACAAGTCGAGTTCCTGCGGAAGAGTGACCTCTGACCCAAAGTATGGCGTTCCTGTGGTTTGGCTTTTTTTTTTTTTTGGCATTGAAATTCTAATTTGTGACCGGTGACAATTCTCACCTAAGCTTATACTACACCATACATCCTACATCATACCATACGTCATATATCCTACATCCTACGTCCACGCCATACCTCATTCATCCTACGCCATACGTCCCACGTCATACATCCTACGCTAAACTCCATACATCCTACGCCATACATCCTACGCCCACGTCATACATTGTACGCCATACTCCATACATCGTACACCATACGTCCTACGCCATACGTCCTATGTCCACGCCATACGTCATACATCCTACGCCATACATCCCACGCCATACATCCTACACCATATGTCCCACGTCATACATCCTACGCCATACTCCATACATCCTACACCATATGTCCTACGCCATACATCCTACACCTTATGTCCTACGCCATACGTCCTACGTCCCCTCCATACATCCTACGTCCCCTCCATACGTCCTACATCCACGCCATATGTCATACATCCTACGCCATACTCCATACATCCTACACCAAATGTCCTACGCCATACATCCTACGTCCCCTCCATACATCCTACGTCCCCTCCATACGTCCTACGTCCACGCCATACATCCATACATCCTTCACCATATGTCCTATGCCATACATCCTACGCCATACTCCATACGTCCTACACCATATGTCCTATGCCATACATCCTACGTCCCCTCCATACGTCCTACGTCCACGCCATACTCCATACATCCTTCACCATATGTCCTACGCCATACTCCATACATCCTTCACCATATGTCCTACGCCATACATCCTACGCCATACTCCATACGTCCTACACCATATGTCCTACGCCATACATCCTACGTCCCCTCCATACGTCCTACGTCCACGCCATACTCCATACATCCTTCACCATATGTCCTACGCCATACTCCATATGTCCTACGCCATACTCCATACATCCTACACCAAATGTCCTATGCCATACATCCTACGTCCCTTCCATACATCCTACGTCCCCTCCATACGTCCTACATCCACGCCATACGTCATACATCCTACGCCATACTCCATACATCCTACACCAAATGTCCTACGCCATACATCCTACGTCCCCTCCATACATCCTACGTCCCCTCCATACGTCCTACGTTCACGCCATACATCCATATGTCCTACGCCATACATCCTACGCCATACTCCATACATCCTACACCACATGTCCTACGCCATACATCCTACGTCCCCTCCATACGTCCTACGTCCACGCCATACTCCATACATCCTTCACCATATGTCCTACGCCATACATCCTACGCCATACTCCATACATCCTACACCATATGTCCTACGCCATACATCCTACGTCCCCTCCATATGTCCTACGTCCACGCCATATGTCATACATCCTACGCCATACGTCCCACGTCATACATCCTACGCCATACATCATACATCCTATGCCATACCTCCCACGTCATACATCCTACACCATACGTCATACATCCCACGTCATACATCCTACGCCATACTCCATTCATCCTACACCATATGTACTACGCCATACATCCTACGTCATACATCCTACGCCATATGTCCCACGTCATACATCCCACGTCATACATCCTACGCCATACGTCATACATCCTACACCATATGTCCTACGCCATACATCCTACGCCATACGTCATACATCCTACACGATATGCCCCACGTCATACATCCTACGCCATACATCCTACGCCATACGTCATACATCCTACGCCATACGTCATACATCCCACGTCATACAGCCTACGCCATACATCCTACGCCATACTTCATACATCCTACGCCATACATCCTACGCCATACGTCATACATCCCACGTTATACATCCTACGCCATACATCCTACGCCATACGTCATACATCCCACGTCATACATCCTACGCCATACGTCATACATCCTACGCCATACATCCTACACCATATGCCCCACATCATACATCCTACGCCATACGTCATACATCCCACGTCATACATCCTATGCCAAACGTCATACATCCTACACCATATGCCCCACGTCATACATCCTACGCCATACGTCATACATCCCACGTCATACATCCTATGCCAAACGTCATACATCCTACACCATATGCCCCACGTCATACATCCTACGCCATACGTCATACATCCCACGTCATACATCCTATGCCAAACGTCATGCATCCTACACCATACATCCTACGCCATACGTCCCACGTCATGCATCCGACGCCATACTCCATACGTCCTACAACATACATCCTACATCCACGCCATACGTCATACATCCTACACCATACATCCTATGCCATACGTCCCACGTCATACATCCTACGTCCACGCCATACATCCTACATCCACGCCATACGTCATACATCCTGCACCATACCTCCTACGCCTCCTCCTAACCCCCCACACAATGCAGGGGTAATGTACAAACTATTTACAAACTATTTATGTTAAATTGGCTGACAACAATAAATATTTTTATTAGGAATAAACTGCCTCATATTTGAACTGTGCAGAGCTGTAGCTGAATAGTTAGGCCTACTACGCTACTGTATTTTAATGTTGGTCATTATGGTGTTACTTGGAGAGCCAAATATTTTCTGAGGTGGTACTTGGTATAAAAAGTTTGAGAACCACTGTCCTACGCCATACGTCCTACACCATACGTCCTACGCCATACATCCTACACCATACGTCCTACGCCATACATCCTACGTCCACGCCATACATCCTACGTGCCATACATCCTACTCCACGCCATACATCCTACGTCCACGGCATACGTCATATGCCATACATCCTACGTCGACGCCATAAATCCTACGTCCACGCCATACATCCTACGTCCACGCCATACGTCATACGCCATACATCCTACGTCCACGCCATAAATCCTACGTCTACGCCATACATCCTATGTCCACGCCATACATCCTACGCAATACATCATACGTCTTATGCCATATGTCCTACGTCGTATGTCTTGTGCCGTTCGTCCTACGTCGATGCCATATGTCCTACGCCATACGTCCAACGCCATATGTCTTATGCCATATGTCCTACTTCATACGTCCTATGCCGTTCATCATACACCGATGCCATATGTCATACATCCTATGCCATTCGTCCTACGTCGATATATCATGTAGACCTACCAAGAACACCTTAGCAAACCTAAAACACCTTAGAAACTATATAACAACGGGCTAATGTAAATGCAGAAGCAACTCCATGGCCAGCCAACCACCCAGAGTTTCCTTATTAAATGTAAAATAATGATGATGTAATTTCCTGACTTAGGCAGCGAGGCGAGTTTTGTGATTGAGGTGCAGCAGTTGGAACGATACCCTGTGGATCTGTACTATCTAGTGGACGTCTCGGCGTCCATGCAGGACATCCTGCACCGGTTGAAGACTGTGGGTCTGGCTCTGTCTCACCAGATGAAGGAACACTCCAGTGACTTCAGAGTCGGCTTCGGCTCTTTTGTGGATAAACCGGTGTCTCCGTACATCGACGTGAACCCCTCCAAACTTGTGAACCCTTGCAGGTGAACATACTGGATCTCAGGCTGCAGTAAGACAACCCATAGGAAAGAACAGTCACAACTGAAAACTCTAGTCTCATAATAATGAGCTCTTTAAAAAATAATAAGTCAGCAGTGAGATCAAGTCAGAGATGAAGTCAAATATTTCTCAACAAATGATCCAAGCTGCTATACACACTGAACAGCTCAATACTCTTACTGTAGGTCAGTGTTTTACTCACGTGTGTCTATTTTTTATTGTTGAAAGGGATTTTAGGAGAAACATGTGAGTTGATAGTTGAGTCCTTGAGTTCTTTTGTAAATATTATTATTACTGTGTATCGCTTACTGTGCACTTAATGCACATGGATTGAGATTGGCAAGTGTTTTTATATTTAAAAAAAATATTATTTTGTCTAGATTGTATATCTTGTGGAACTTTTTTGTTGTCTTTTTATGAAGGACGTCTTTCTTTCCTGGACCTTAACTTGACCTTAAAAAATGACTATGAACAGAAAGATCCAAAATATCCAAATGATTAGCTTTTTTTAGTAAACTGAGCAAAATATGGACAATTAGGACAATTGAGTTTCAGTTGAGTATTTACTTCAGAGTATTTTTTTAGTATTAGAAAATTAATAAAAACAGACACAAATGTGTCACCTGTTGAGAAATTGATGAGAAATGTTTGAGCTCAATCTCAGTGTTATTTTAGTATTATTTATAATTTTAATTCTTTATTTTCAGTATTTATATAATGCTTTTATTTTATATTATGCTAATATAAAATAGTTTTAATAATTAATTTTTTTGTTTTAGTAGTTTGTGCATTTTAATTATTTTTGAAAAAATATTTCTATATAGCTTTAATTTATTTGTAGGATTTATATGTATTTTAGTTTTAGAAATTTTAGAACTTATTGTTTACTTTTATTTATTTCAGTCATTTTTATTAGGTTTTGTTTTTTAAATATTTCCTTTAAGCTTTATTTATTTTTATTTATTTTTTTATTTATTTTTTTATCTTTTTATTTATTTATCTTTTTTATTTTTTTATTTTCTTATTTATATTTTAATATTTTGTAATGTTATGTGCATTATTTTTCTATATAGCTCTAATTTATTTTTTGAATTTACATGTACTGTATTTTTGTTTTAGAACATATATTAATAGATAGATCATTTTAATAATATTATATTATATTAATAATAGAAATCATTATTATTATTATTTATTTACTTGCTTATTTTTAGTGCTTTAATTAGGTTTCGTTTTTAAATATTTCTATTTAGCTTTAATTTATATTTATTTTTATATTATTTAGTTTCAGTACTTTATTTATTTATTCATTTCTATTTTTTGTAATTTTATTTGCTTTATTTTTCTATTCAGTAGCCTTCATTTATTTTTATTTTAGGTTCAATACATATTTTATTTCAGATATTTCTCAAGGCAACATTTCCAAATTTCATTTACGTTTTTTAAGTTTAAGTTCTTCCATCTAATATTTCTATTTTACAGTTTATTTAACCGGTTTTAGTTATCAATATCCACACTTATTACTCTTTTCTGAAACTCTAGAGGAGATACACATCAGAGTTCCTCAATTGAGATATTAACGCGAGATCTGATCTGTGATTTTGTCTTTCCTATGGGTATCCATAGCTCCAGGTATCCCGGACTGCATTCCTTAGTGATCTCATTCTGACTAGTGTGGGAATATAGTGAAGATGACATCTCTCCCTCCCTCTCTGGTCCTAGTGATTATGAGGTCACCTGCCGGCCCGCTCACGGATTCATCCACGTCCTGCCCGTCACGGAGAATATGACAGAGTTCACACGGGTCATTCAGGAGCAGAGGATATCTGGGAACATGGACACACCCGAGGGCGGCCTTGATGCCATGCTGCAGGCCACCGTTTGCCAGGTAAACCCAGCTGTTTTCCCAAGCATTGCTGTGTGTTTGCTAATAGATGGTTGCTAATGTGTGGCTGTAGTTGCGTTAGAGTTATATGGTAAGTGGTTCCTTTCTTGCTCAAGTCAGAAGTGCACCCTCAAATCTATTGTGACCAAGTGTGCCACACAAGTCCTGAAAAGGGGCGTAACATCATGATTGACAGCTGTGTGAGTCTGTGGGGGCGGGGCTTTGATGCCACGGCTCCGCCTCAGGAGCGCTTCTGCACTCAGGATCAGTCTCGGGATCCGAACGACATAATCGGCAACAACCGTTACTGGAACATTGACTTCATTTTTATACTGGTTTTTTTTACAGTTTATGATTGTGACTATTTTTATAATGTGATTTGTGATATTATTTGTTTATTTATGTTGTATTAATGGTGATTGTTAGGTCATTCCTTACTGGCTCAAATCCAAAGTATAAATTTAAAAAATAGTTATTATGAGTATTTATTTATTTATTCATGTATGTATGTATGTATGTATGTATGTATGTATGTATGTATGTATGTGTGTGTGTGTGTGTGTGTATGTGTGTATGTGTGTATGTATGTATGTGTGTATGTGTGTATGTGTGTATGTGTGTATGTGTGTATGTATGTATGTATGTATGTATGTATGTATGTATGTATGTATGTAATGTATTTATTTATTTATTTTAAAAGAAATTCATTTATTTTTTCTAAAAGAAATTCATTCATTCATTCATTCATTCATTCATTCATTCATTCATTTTAGTTTTTGTTTATAATTCCTTATTTATTATTATTATTATTATTATTTATGTTATTGTTTTATTATTTATTTAGTAATTATTTGTATTTAAAGTATTTAATTTTTTTTAAATGATAATGTTTTTGCAAAAGAGTCCTTAAGTCTAATATGAATGATATTATTATATTATAGTTTATTTATATATTTATATGTTTGTTTATTTGTATTTATTTTTAATAATACATTTGTAATTCTTTAATGGTGGTTGCTTACTTGTGACCACGCTCAAGTTTATTATCATATCATATTTGTTTATTTATTTTTACTATTTATTTCTTTATTTATTAATATTTCTTTATTTTTTACTATTTGTTTATTTATTTATTGCTATTAATTCATTTATTTTTACTATTTGACCATTTATTTGACTATTTATTTTATTATTTATTTATTTTTACTATTTGTTTATTTATATATTTATTGCTTTATTTGTTTGTTTGTTTGTTTGTTTATTTTACTATGTATTTAATTTATTTTTATCATTTGATTATTTATTTGACTCTTTGTTTATTTTACTTTTTTTACTATTTTTTATATTTATAAATATATTTATTGCTATTTATTTATTTATTTATTTTCTCGCTATTTATTAGTATGTTTGTTTACTATTTATTTATTACTTTATTTTTACTGTTTAGTTATTTATTTGACCATTTAATTATTATTTGACTATTTATTTATTCATTTTTACTATTTACTTATTTATCTAACTATTTATTTGTTTTATTTGACTATTTGTTTATTTATTTGACTGTTTATTTGTTTTATTTGACTGTTTATTATTATTATTATTATTATTATTTGCATGTTTTATTATCCTCCAAGTGAAGTTATAAATCATTAAAGTAAGTCACTCTCCGCGTGATTTGAGGAATTACTACATTAGCGCAGGGTGATTTACATACTAATGTTTGACACTTGGGTTAGTCGTTTGTTCGAGTCATTGCTTGCCTGATTGCCTGAGCAGAGACTCGGCACTAATGATTTGCCCAGGCCCTTCTCTTCCCCTCTGTGTTTCTGCATATATGGTCTTGGGAAGGATAAACCCTTAAAGACCCAGTGTGCTAGCATGACTGTTCCTGTGTCATCAGAGCATATCTTCTCTTGCGGTTGCTCCGGAGACTGCGTGTCTCAGGTCATTACGCCGGCTTTGCCTGGGAACGGGAACAATGCCTGAAGAGTCTATAGAATTAAGCTGGACCCACAGCGAGAGACACCGGGGCATTCATCAAGCAGGCCGAAGAGCTGAATCAGCCACATCTCTATCTCCTCTGCCTGTTTGCAGAGGATTATGTCATCTCCCAGTCATGAGGCGAGTTCCTCTCCATACGGCTGTTTGGAGTGAAGCTGCCCCGACCAGCTTTGCATCAACAAAGCCTCTTTTATGGTATCCAACTGTTGGGGTCCTTTCCGTGAATTACAGTGTGATCTGATAAACGCTCTGGAAAATGACCTTGAATGGGTTTCAGTCTTCATGATGTCCCTCTGTAGCGCCCATGCCTCCCTAAAGTCAGAAACTGAAACCAACATGCATGAAAGAGATGTTTTCTTTGGCACGGAGCGCGCTGACCTTGAACGCGATGGGTCTCAGGTGGAATATATCCGTTTCTACTTTTCTTTCCTTGTGTTGTTTTGCATGTGGCCGTGTTACACACAGCTTCTCGTTCATCAGTAACTATAGCGGTTGTAACTTTAAAAAGTAGTTCCTGTTGGCATCTCGGCGTGGGTTTGTTTCTTTAGCCAAACATTACTCATCCTGGCAGCCAAACATTCAGCTGGTGCAGTTTATCCGTTAGTAACACAGGCTCAAATCAAACCAGTTCACCCGCAAGTCTATATCATCGGTCATATTATGATATTATAGGTTTTTATTCTTATTTTTAAGTATAAAGTATTTGTTTATTTTTTGTGTTTATTTTTATTTGTAATCATTTGCTTTTTAGTACATATTTTGTCTGTTTGTTTAGTTTTTATTTATTTTTATATTTTTTCAATTGTAATTATTTTTTATTTGTTTTAGTAGCTACACTTTTTATTTATTTGTATTCGTTAATACATTTTTCTATTAATATTATTTATTTATTTATACCATGTTTTATCATTTACTATTTATTTATTTGTAGTATTGTATTTATTTTAATTATTCATTAATTAAAATAAATACAAATAAATAAATAAATAATTGCTTTTATTTGTTTTATTTTTATATTAATTTACTTTTTAATGTTTTTAGTATTTTATTTATATTTTATTATTTATTTGTTTTAATGTATTTTATTTTTATTTTTTATTTTTATTTTATTTAGCTTTATTTTTAGTATACTTTTTGTTTGTTTGTTTTATTAGTATTCTATTTGACTATTTAATTATTTGATTTTTAGTATATGTTTTGTTTGTTTGTTTTATTTTTAGTGTTTTTATTATTTGTATTATTTATTTTATTTTTAGTATTTTTTATTTATTTGTTTTAGTATTCTTATAGTATTCTTAATACATTTTTCTATTAAGAGTTTTTATTTATTTATTTATTGTAATTTTTATGTTTATTTATTTTATTTTTATTTGTTTTATTTTTATATTTACTTACTTTGTGGTGTTTTTAATATTTTTATTTTATTTATATTATATTATTTATAATAATAATAATAATTATTATTATTATTATATAACTTTAATTTATTTATTTTCATTTATTTTATTTTTAGTATTTTATTTGATTTATTTTCATTTTTTTGTATACATTTATTTTTTTGTTTGTTTTATTAGTATTTTATTTCATTAATTTTACTATTTATTTATTTGATTTTAGTATATGTTTTGTTTGTTTGTTGGTTTTATTTTTTAATTTGTTAAATTTGTAAAAAAAAAAATATTTTAGTGTTTTTATTATTTTTATATTTATTTCCATTTACTTTATTTTTAGTATTTTTTATTTGTTTGTTTTAGTATTCTTAATTAATTTTTATATTAATAGTATTTATTGATAGTATTTTTATCATCTGCTATTTATTTATGTTTAGTATTTATTTGTATTTATTTTAATTTGTAATATATTTATTTATTTATTTTTATTAGATTTATGTTTATATTTATTATATTTACATTATTTATTTATAGTTTATTTATATTTATACTATTGTATAATTTTCGTTGTTTATTTTCATTTATTTTATTTTTAGTATTTATTTATTTATTTTTATTGATTGATTGATTCTTATTTATTTGTTTGTTTGTTTGCATGTTTTATAAATCAGGAAAGTAACTCTTCTCCTCAAGACATGATTTAAGGCAGGGTCCTCGAGGGCCACCGTCCCGCAGAGTTCAGCTCCAAACCCAAATGAAACCCCTAAACCAGCTAATCAGGGTGTTCGTGGTGTAACGGGTCGCTGAGGTCAGTGTGTTGGATCAGGGTTGGGACTGAAGTCTGCAGGACGGTGGCCCTCCAGGAGCAGGGCTGGCTACCCCTGATATAGAGAATGATTCATTCAAACATTACTCATCCTGGAAGCTAAACGCTCAACTGGTGCAGTTTGTCTTGTATTAGTAACACAGGACATATGGATGCTATATATGACTTAATCCTCTGACTGCTGAGTGTACTTTATACCAAACACACACTCGTGCAGATTTGTGAACCTTGATTCATCCCTGCAGAAAGACATCGGGTGGCGACCAGAAGCGAAGCATCTGCTGTTGGTTATGACAGACCAGCCTTCTCATCTGGCTTTGGACAGTAAACTGGCCGGCATCGTGGTTCCTCATGACGGCCGCTGCCACCTAGAGGATAACATCTACTCTCAAACCGCTAGTATGGTAAGAAAAACAACTGCACTTGACACACACACAAAACACCAGGGGTCTATACCATGAAGCCGGTTTAGCTGGCTAGCCAGATATGTTTAAGCTTAATTTGTTCCAATCCTGGGTTTTAGGTACCATTAAAGTGGTTTGGCTTTTAGCAGTCTTCATCTCCATAGTAACTTACGCTCCACAGCTAACCTGCTCCAGGGCAGGTTATGTTCTGGATAAGAGATCTCAAAATGAAATTGGACCAATCAGCTGTGAGCAAAGTGACACGCCTCTGATGCAATAAAGTCACTCCCCCTTTTTCTACTCCAAATTAAAGGTCACTACATAGCAAATGGCTATTAAAGACTTAAGCCTCTGGCTTTTAACAATGCTTATTTATAATAATAATAATAATTTTGAATTATTTAAAAATAATTTATGTAATTATTATACCCTTAATCAATTACACATGTATAATTTTAGTAAATCAATCATTAATATGCGTTTTGTTAATATTAAAATAAATAGCCTATATAAAGGTCAAACAAATAAGCTTTAAATTCAATAACTAAATCTATAAAAAATTACGTGAGCATAAATGTTCCATTCTCTCTATATATCAACTAAAATAATTTCATAACTTTTACTTGCATTGACGTATAAGATTTTTCTTAAAGTTGTCCTCGACAGCTCTTTTCTTCTGTGTAAATTTGTTTAAATTCTTAATATTTTTAAATCTTGTAATATTCTGCAGAAGAGTGAAGTGAATCACACTGCTTCTCTCGTGAGAAGTGAATCTCAGTTTCACTGATCCACAGCGTGTGATTGGCTGTTCACTGCTGATGTCACAGCTAAACTCCTAAACTCAGGATCAAAGTCTGAGTTGACAGAGAAAGCTGATGATCAGCATCATGAGACCAACAAAGCCTGAATAGATTGGTTTGGTTTTGTCAACTCGAAACTAATCCTGTAACCCTGAGTTTGTTAAACTACCATCATGGTACAGGCCCCAGATGCAAAGCTGGTGCTTATAGTTCCGGCCTGTGACCAGTTCCATCTGTCTATTTCCTCAAAAATGCATTTATCTATTCATAAAAGAGGTAAATATTGTAAAAACAAATACATGTACTGTCTGTGGCAATACTACGGTACAGTGAGGTTATCAAATAGTAATGTTTGTATATTTACGGATAATAATAAGATGATATTCATCATAATAGAATGATTTCTGAAGGATCATGTGACACTGAAGACTGGAGTAATGATGCTGAATTTTCAGCTTTGATCACAGGAATAAATTCTAGTTTATTATATATTACAATAGAAAATGGGTCTTTTAAATTGTAATAATATTTCACAATATTACTGTTTTTACTGTATTTTTTGATCCAATATATGTAGACTTTTCAAACCTTTTAAGCATTGCATTACCACAATACCATGTCCAAAAAACATTATAATATTTTGTTGATATATACCATGATTATCATATTCATATACCATGATTATCATATTCATATACCAATGTATGTTATTTTAAAGAAAACATTTTTTGCACATTATTTTGTCCTTTGTTTAAACTTATGTGTTTGTCGTGATGATTTACCGATGGAAAACTTCATATCAGATGTATTTTCTAAAATTGCACACGTATTTGGCTCCACACGGCTTCTATCAGCTCCAGAATCTGCGATTTCTCAACAAGCAATAGCAGATTTGTGTTGCTGTCGTTGTTTTTAGGAGCACCCAACAATCGGTCAACTGGCTGAGAAACTCCTGGAGAACAACGTTTACTCCATCTTCGCGGTGGACGAGATGCAATATCAGTGGTATGAGGTAATTTCCCCCACACCGTGAGTTTGGGTGTTGCCTTTTACAGAAATCAATTCATTTTGAAACAGCGATTTCAAGAATGCGGTCACTGATTTATAGGAACACACACAGTGACTATAGTTCATTCAGAGATTATAGTGCTGGTTCAACAAATCGGGAACACTTTTCAACAGGGTTTTGTTTGTTAACATTAGTTAAAGGGGTCATCATGACATGGATTTTTACTATTTTAATATGTTTATTGAGGTTCACTTATAATGTACAAAAAAATGTATATGCAGAAAAACAATAGTTTTCACCCTTCAGGGATTATAATGGCTTTTATTTGCTTACAAATGTCAGCCATTAGGCGATAAAAAATATGCCAGTGGGCGGAACCTATGGTGCGATTATGCAAAACTATTGGCCGATATCTTGCTCTGGAGGCAGTTATATGCAAATACACTATACTCACTACTAAATATTCAGCTCTCAACTGTTAGTGGTGTTATAACAAAGTGGAAGTAATTGGGAACAACAGCCACAAAGTGGTAGGCCACGTAAAATCACAGAGCGGGGTCAGCGCATGCTGAGGGTCACAGTGCGCAGAAGTTACAAACTTTCTGCAGAGTCAATAGCTACAGACCTCCAAACTTCCTGTGGCCTTCAGATGAGCTCAAGAACAGTGTGTAGAGCTTCATGGAATGGGTTTCCATGGCCGAGAAGCTCATCCAAGCCTTACATCACCAAAGCGTGGGATGCAGTGGGGTAAAGCGCGCCGCCACTGGACTCTAGAGCATGTGTTCTCTGGAGTGACCAATCACGCTTCTCTGTCTGGCAATCCCATGGATGAGTCTGGGTTTGGCGGTTGCCAGGAGAACGGGACTTGGCTGACTGCATTGTGCCGAGTGTAAAGTTTGGTGGAGGGGGGGTTATGGTGTGGGGTTGTTTTTCAGGGGTTGGGCTTGGCCCCTTAGTTCCAGTGAAAGGAACTCTTAATGCTTCAGCATACCAAGACATTTTACTCAATTTCATGCTCCCAACTTTGTGGGAACAGTTTGGGGACGGCCCCTTCCTGTCCCAGCACAAAGCGTCGCTCCATAAAGACATGGATGAGCGAGTTTGGTGTGGAGGAACTGGACTGGCCTGCACCTCAACCCGATAGAACAGCTTTGGGATGAATTAGAGCGGAGACTGAGAGCCAGGCCTTCTCGTCCAACATCAATGCCTGACCTCACAAATGCGCTTCTAGAAGAATGGCCAAAAATTCCCATAAACACACTCCTAAACCTTGAGGAAAGCCTTCCCAGAAGAGCTGAAGCTGTTAGAGCTGTAAAGGGTGGGCCGACTCCATATTAAACCCTACGGATTAAGAATGGGATGTCATTAAAGTTCATGTGCATGTAAAGACAGACGTCCCAATTGTAAAAACACACTGTAAATAGAAACCTTTGCCGATCAGAAAGTGGTACTCTGTACTTTTGACAACCCTACCCAGGAATAAGTCTGCATTGTTTTCTGTAGAGCATATGTTTTATTTTAAAAATGACTAATCTTTTCCTCTGAGCAGGATCTACTGGACCTGATTCCTGGAAGTTATGTGGGCCGACTCTTAACCAACGCATCTAATCTTAAAGATTTAGTAGTTGATGCCTACAAGGTAAACAACATTACTTTCTCTTTCACTTGATAAACACTTTGTTGTCTCCATCCACTCAAGGACAATTGGATGATAAGTGCAAAAGTTCCCGAACATTTCGAAACGCTCACAGTGGGGCTTTCAGTTTACCAGTACAGTTCATGAGTTTCAGTTCAGCAGAAAAAAACACCGGCCGTGATGCCAGAATCTGTTCCGGCATGCGTTTAAGGAGAGGAATAATCTCAACGTGGGCACAACAATGCATTGTCCTTCCCAAAATCCACTGATCCCAGTGAACAGAAGCCTGCTTTATAAACGGCCTCTGATTACCGGGGCCAAAAATGCACAAAGCTGCTATTTTTAGCCTGTCCTTTTCCCCGTGAACCTGCTTATACAAGGCCGATAATACACTCTTAAAAAGGTTTTTTATTGGCATCAATGGTTCCGTTAAGAGCCTTTAACATTCATGGAATCTTTGCATTCCACAAAAGGTTCTTTGTAGTGGAGAATGTTCTTTAGAACTGGTTCTTTTAGGACTGATCACTTAAAGGTTCTTTATAGTGGAAATTCTTTCTTTAAACTTTTAAAATGTTCTTTACACTAAGAAAAACGTTCTTCGGGGAAACAACACAGCTTGATATTAACAACCGCCAAATGCGTGTGTATTTTTTATTGTACTAGCCACTTTGGCGGGTTGAATTTAAAGGATTAGTTCACTTTTAAATAAACTTTTGGTGATAATTTACTCACCCCCAATTTCATCCAAGAAGTCCATGTCTTTCTTTCTAAAGTCGAAAAGAAATTAAGTTTTTTGATGAAAACATTCCAGGATTTTTCTCCATATAATGGACTTCAATGGGCTCCAAACGGTTCAAGGTCCAAATGACAGTTTCAGTGCAGCTTCAAAGGGCTTTAAACGATACCAGGCGATGAATAAGGGTCTTATCTAGCCAAACCATCAGTTTCTGCGAGAAACCGAGCAGTATTTAAGCTATTATTTTACCTCTCATCAGACAAACGTGATCATGTCTGAGCTCTGCCATAACTTCCGCTAAGTGAGGTCAAAATACGAGTGCGGTCATAGATATATTGATCGTAGATGCCTCATTCTATTGATCCGTGCAAGCGCTAATGAGTCATCTACGTATACATCTATGACTCGTATTTTGACCTCACTTAGCGGAAGTTATGGCGGAGCTCAGACATGATCACGTTCATCTGATAAGAGGTAAAATAATAGCATAAATACTGCTCGGTTTCTAGCAGAAACTGATCGTTTTGCTAGATCAGGGGTTTTCAAACTGGGGTCCAGGACCCCCAGGGGCCCTCCAGAAGGTTTTAAGGAGTCCCCAGAAAATTTCAGAGAATAAAAAGACAAAGCAAAAATGCATAAAGTCTACTGAATATTCTAACGGTTTCATTTCTAAATGTTTCTCTCCTTTCTTGTCGTATACATTCCAGAATTGTATATGTTTGCTTTGTATCTTTCTAGTGAGTTCTTCTCACCATAGTCCCGTTTATCTCGCTCACTGGGGTTGTAAGACTGGGGTTGTAAAAGTTTTCTTAACACAGTACGTAAGCTGCTTAAATTTATTATGAAAGGTGCTTATATAAATAATTTTGAATTGAAAATGTTCTTCCTCGGGTTTATACATTCAACATTAATAGCCAATTTAAGCTGGGAAACAATATGTTTTTATGTATAATGTCAAGCTTACTATTTATTGAACAGTTTAAATGTTTTTTCGTACATAAAGATAGATGGATTTTAGGAAGGGGGTCCCTCATAAAGGTTCATCATGTTTGGTCCTTGGCATCATAAAGTTTGAAAACCCCTGTGCCAGATAAGACCCTTATTCATCGTCTGGTATCGTTTAAAGCCCTTTGAAGCTGTACTGAAACTGTAATTTGGACCTTGAACCGTTTGGAGCCCATTGAAGTCCATTATATGGAGAAAAATCCTGGAATGTTTTCATCAAAAAACTTAATTTCTTTTCGACTTTAGAAAGAAAGACATGGACATCTTGGATGACATGGGGTTGAGTAAATTATCAGCAAAAGTTTCATGTGAACTAATCCTTTAATATATAGGTAATATATATATATTTTTCAATTGTAGTCTTTTAAAAAAAGCATCTGAAATAATAAACTAAGTGCAATGTAGTGTCAAAAATATAGATTGTTTATTATATATCGAAACTGAAATATCTGAAATGCTACCAATGCTCATTTTCCTCAGAATAGACACACGAGACCAGCGTCTCTTTCTCTTTCTCTTATTTCTCTGACAGCGAGTGACACACAAACCCGCCTCCCCTCACTCACTCGCTTCATTTGCTCCGGATGAATATTGTTGCTGTTACGTGGCTTAAATTTCGGTGTAATTGTAATGCTTTATTTTCCAGTTGGAAAACTTCTCAGTTGATTACTTACTTGTTCAGATGACATTTTGCAGGGAAATTCTTATTTCGGTCTTACTTCAAGGTGTAGAGTCTGTGATTCTGAAGTACAGTATCCACACTGGTGCAGTGAATGACAGCCTCATAAAGACGATGATTCTGCGAATAACTGCAATTGCAGGTTTCAAACAGAGATGGCGACAGAGGCAAAACTTACAGACTGTAACTTTAAAGGGGTGGTTGATTGCCCCTTTTTACAAGATGTAAAATAAGTCCCTGATGTCCCCAGAGTGTGTATGTGAAGTTTTAGCTCAAAACACCCCACAGATAATTTTTTATAGCATGCTAAAATTGTCACTTTTTGAGGGTGAGCAAAAACATGCAATTTTTGTGTGTTCCTTTAAATGCAAATGGGCTGCTGCTCACGGGGCGGAGCTTCAAGAGCTCATGTTAGCAGCTCCGATTACCTCACGCAAACACACAATGAAACGGTTCAGCCTTTTGTGTTCAAACCATAGACTGTAAAAAAATATGGACGTTGTGTCCGTGACGTCACCCATAGGATTCTGATGAGCCGTTCTGAAGCGCAAAGTATGGACGCGCTGGCCGTTGCCATCTTGGCAGCGCGTCATCGTGCGTCACTCCCGGATAACAGAAAATGGGCAAAAAGGCGGGACGTGGGCGGAGCTTAAGTGACGCGATGCCTAACAGACAGCAGATAAATGGCTATCCACCTGTCACTCGAAATGGCCACGGCCTTAATTATGCAGAATTTTAAGGCTTTATATAATGTAAACGAATGAGTTATAAAAAAATTCACCCCCCTCACAGTCATCATGAAGGGCAAAATGAGCCGTATAGACCAAAAGCACAATTTGTACCAGACTGTAAACATGTTTCATTCTGCTCTAAAGTTGGCCATTTTAACATGAGCTCAATGAGATTCTGCTCCTTCTGGAGGCTGTCTCTAGTGGCCAGACGATGAACTGCAGTTTGAGGCACTTCCGTATTGGCTTCAAGAGAAACTGCGGGAGGTTGCCGCTTGGTTCAAACCGGAGTCTGACAATGATGGAGAGACTCAAGAAGAAGAGACAACATGTAGAACGAGACAGGACGCTTCTGAATGGATAGTTGAAGAATCTTCAAGTCATTGATTAACATATTCTGTCATGATAATCTATAACTTCTCAACATGGCCTCACCCCCTTTGTTGTGTGTTCCCGGGGGCAGGGTTTATGTAAATTTTAGGGTTAGTGATGTCACTAGTATTCACATAAACACAGTCAGTTATGTTTTAAGTGAATGTAAACAGTTGCATGTGTAACAGTGTAATGGATCTGTGCGTCAGGTCTTAAAGTGACAGCAGCCTAATAAACCTGCTGACACATTATCAGATAATATTACAAATGTCTATATAGCAGTTGATATCGATGTCAGAATTGTGGCCAGCGATAATACTGAGTGGCTAGTAACTTTGAAAAACCACAAGCCACAGAGGCTGGTGAGCAAAAAAAGTGAAAGTCGAGCCCTGGGAACCAAAAATGCTTCTTCTATCTGTGAAACCTTTGTTTTTAAGAGTGTTGTTGAGACAATGGGGGTCTTTCTGAGCTACTCTCCCACATGTGCTCTCTCTTTCTCTTGCAGAAGCTGCTGTCAGATGTGGAAGTGCAGATCGAGGTGGAGGACGGCCAAGCTCACCGGTTCTGGGTGAACGTGACAACCTTTTGCCCCAACGGATCCTCTGTTTCTGGAAACACTAAATGTTCCAGCGTTCAGCCCAAACAAACAGTACGAAACCCTTTAATGTAGATACATCTGTTTTCAGCTCAGGGAACAGAGATGCTGAGTTTGATATCAGAAATGCTCAAACTGAAGCCAAAAATATTATTTACTCACCCTCGTGTTGCACAAAACCATATGATTTTTATTTTCTAATTAAAAAAAAATACACACTACAGTCTTGACACTAAAGACATTTTATAATCTTACATAAGATTCTATTTCAAATGAATGCTGTTCTTTTGATTTCTGAAGGATCATGTGACACTGAAGACTGGAGTAATGATGCTGAAAATTCAGCTTTGATCACAGGAATAAATTACAGTTTACTAAATATTCAATTAGAAAACTGATAGTTTAGTAATATTTCACAATATCACTGTTTATACTCACTTTTGAGTAGCACACTCGTTGGCTTAAAACGTTTCAGAAAGAGATATTTTATAAACAAAACTCTGTATCTGCTGCGTGCGTCAGTAGTTTTGTCTCTTCTCAAGGTCTTCTTCAAGGTCACGGTGGGGATGAGCTCCTGCCCGGCGGCGGGTGAAGATCAGGAGGTGCTGATGTCCGTAAAGCCTGTCGGATTCAACGAGTCCGTTAGCGTACGGATCCGTCAGGTCTGTGGGTGTGGCTGCAGTGAGAGGGGTCGTTGTCATGACGACCCGAATCCTTCGCCCTGTCCCGCAGAGACTGTGGGCAACTCGACGGACGGTTGTAGAGAGGACCGAGCCAAACCTGTCTGCAGCGGAAGAGGAACTTGTAAATGTGGGAGGTGTGTGTGCGACTCAAGCAGATTCGGGAACATCTACGGAAAGTTGTGTGAGATGGACGACTTCTCATGTCCATACGAGAGAGGCCTGGTGTGTGGAGGTGAGCTGAGATATATTTCAAATATAGAGATAGATATCAAATTTGGAATTAGGAAATTACTCTCTTAACCAGGGGTGATCAGAATCTTATATATTATTTTGTATTATGTTATATTATATTGACTTGCGCGCACACACACACACACACAAATATATACAGTATGTGTGTGTGTAGGGATTCTTTTTTTTACACATGAATTATTCATTTGGTAATTCCTTCTTTTGGATAAAATAATGGATACAAATATTTTGGAGGTGAGCTATAATTTTTTATGATAATGTAAAAATTATACGATTATAAATATTATACCAAAAATGTTATTTTATATAAAGTTTGGAATTAAATATCTATACATCTGTCTATCTATATCTATACCTTACAAATGAAAGGTACTCATTATCTAATTTTATTTATTATAAAAATTGTATACTGTTTAAATAACTATATATATATATATATATATATATATATATATATATATATATATATATATATATATATATATATATATATATATATATATATATATATATATATATATATATATATATATATATATATATATATATATATATATATATATATATATATATATATATATATATATTTGGTAATTAAACATTTTGGATAACATTTGGGGGTGGGAGTATAAATTGTATAAAAAGATAAAAATATTATTTCACTGTAAAATTATTTTATATAATATAGCAAAAAATATATTTTTGTTATATATTTTATATATATATATATATATATATATATATATATATATATATATATATATATATATATATATATATATATATATATATATATATATATATATATACTCACCATATATATAATGTAATATATCATATTTTTTTATTTTTAAATAGTTATATAAAATATTAATATATATACACATATATATATATATATATGTGTATATATATTAATATTTTATATAACTATTTAAAAATAAAAAAATATGATATATTACATTATATATATGGTGAGTATATATATATATATATATATATATATATATATATATATATATATATATATATATATATATATATATATATATATATATATATATATATATATATATATATATATAACAAAAATATATTTTTTGCTATATTATATAAAATAATTTTACAGTGAAATAATATTTTTATCTTTTTATACAATTTATACTCCCACCCCCAAATGTTATCCAAAATGTTTAATTACCAAATATATATATATATATATATATATATATATATATATATATATATATATATATATATATATATATATATATATATATATATATATATATATATATATATATATATATATATATATATATATATATATATATATATATATATATATATATATATATTTGTTATTAATTTTGGGGGGTAAAATATGACATTTTAAATCTAATTAAAATGTTTTACAATTTAATATAAAATATTGTAAAATATAATTTTGAGATGTAAAAATACATTAAATAATCAATTGATAATGCCTACTTTTTATATAATGTTGTGAAATAAAAAAAGTTACAAATGAAAGGTACTCATCTAATTTTATTCATTATGAAAATCTATATTGTTTTAAATAACAAAGATAAATGTCTTGAATGGACACATTTCTACTGGTATATATTGTCATGCAAATGCGTGTTTTTCTTCTTCTTCTCTGTTCAGGGCGCGGGCAGTGTGTTTCAGGAGAGTGTGTCTGTCTTCCTGGCTGGACGGGTGAGATCTGCAGCTGTCCCGTCTCCACAGAGACCTGCGTGTCAAACGATGGCTTGATTTGCAGCGGCCTGGGACAGTGTGTGTGTGGCAAGTGTGTATGTGACGACTCGCGGCGATCTGGAGCGCTCTGTGAGAAGTGCCCCATGTGCTACAGCTCCTGTCAGTCTCACTGGTAACCGCTGCTTCTCTTTTGTTGAAGAACGCTGTCACTGATTGGTTAGAACACCTGTCAATCACACAATTAAACACTCACTAAAGAACTATGGTGGTATTTACCCTTTCTAAAGGGGGCGGTCCGGTCTAGTCTTTGCATTCTATTCCCTTTCATTCATGCGCATATAAACGCAGGAATGTAAGCAAATGTGTAGAAGTTTTGTCTTCCGCTGAATGCACAAGTTGAACTTGTGCATTTTAAACATAAAGGGATGTAAACGTCACAGATTGAACTCTTAGCTCAACACAAACAATACAAATGCTGCGTCCGAAATCGCATACTGTCTGAGTAGATACTACAATTTAATTTGAATTTTAAAAGTATGTTCTATATAGTATGAATGTGTGTAGTAGTAATGAAATCCAGACGTACTACATCCGCCATATTGTCATTATCATGTGACCTACCAGTATCAGTTGCGTCGCTTCACCTTCATTCATAAATGGCCTCACGGGATAGTAAACTGTCCATCGTATGCGCACCACAGGTAGTAGTTTTTTTAATGCTATACACTCTTTTGGTCTACTGTTTTTCACATTCTATATAGTAGGGAAGTATCCGATCTCGGACACAGCAAAACTTTATATCGCGCTGAACTTTAAGTATGCAAAATTATATCAGAACTGAAATTGCACATGAAATGTGAAGAGGTTGTGTAGCATTTGAATTTATTGTTGAATACTGCATTCTGTTTCACGTACAACTCTTCAAAATAGTATACAGTATATGTAGTCTGCAGTACACTACTCCATTCCGAACATAGCCAGATAGTTGAAATAATAATGAAATCATTTTTGCATACTTAAAGTTTAGCATGATCACCTCTTTGGCTGTATTCGGAATGGAAAACGAGTGAACGGCATATTGCATGGCATGTAGTGTATACTATTTTTAACCCTCTGGGGTACTTCAGGTGCAAAACAGACAAAAAAACACACACACACACACACACACACACACACACACACACACACACACACACACACACACACACACAAAAACACAATTAGCTTTTGGAATGGCACGCGTTCATTTGTGTGTGCGTGTGTTTTTGTGTGTATAAGTGTGTGTGTGTGTGTGTGAGTTTTTTTGTGTCTGTTTTGCACTCTTGATGTTTTAGAGATTCACCCCTTCACTGTTGAGTCCTTTTTTTTCCTGCATCATGGCTGATTTGTAGATTATATGCACAAAAAAACTCTGTATTTTCATATTTTTGCCAATTTCCCATTCATTTCCTATGGTGGTAATTTTTGACCCGAAGGTCCTGAGTGTGACTATTTTTTTTTTACGACCACTTAGACTTTTCAAATCCTGTCTATCTATTATCTCAAAACACCAAAAAAGAAAATAAAAAATATTATTGAACAAAAATATATTTCATTGATTTTACTCAAATCTTTTTTATCTTAATCCCGCCCTCCGGGTCATTTTTGACCCGAAGGTCCTGAGTGTGACCCATAAAAGAAGTACCCCAGAGGGTTAAAGGAACACTCCACTTTTTTGAAAATAGGCTCATTTTACAAGTCCCCTAGAGTTAAATAGTTGAGTTTTACCGTTTTTGAATCCATTCAGCCGATCTTTGTATCTGGCGGTAGCACTTTTAGCATAGCTTAGCATACATCATTGATTCTAATCAGTCCATTAGCATCTCATTCAAAAAATGACCAAAGACACTTTCAATATTTTTCCTATTTAAAACTTGACTCTTCTACAGTTACATCGTGTGCTAAGACCAACTAAAAATTAAAAGTTGCGATTTTCTACACCTATATGGCTAGGAACTACTTTCTCATTCCTGCGTAATAGTCGCGGATCTTCGCGGGCCGTACCATGGCTGCAGCAGCGCAATGATATTACGCAGCGCCTGAAAGTAGCCCAGCTAGGTAACTTTCAATGTGACCGGCACTAAGTTCGTGTAGTTGCAGAGAAAGTTTCAGTCTTGCAGCCGACAAATTGTGTTGTGGATTTACCTGTGTGTTTAGCCATGGTTCTGTGTGTTGTAAAGGGCTGTGATAGTAAGTCGAAGGTGTAACTACCACCATGTTTCACAGAATACCAACGAATCATTGCGCCGCTGCACCCATGGTACGGCCGCGAAGATCCGCGACTATTACGCAGGAATGAGAAAGTAGTTCCTAGCCATATAGGTGTAGAAAATCGCAACTTTTCATTTTCAGTTTGTCTTAGCAAACGATGTAACTGTAGAAGAGTCAAATTTTAAATAGGAAAAATATTGAAAGTGTCTTTGGTCATTTTTTGAATGAGATGCTAATGGACTGATCAGAATCAATGATGTATGCTAAGCTACGCTAAAAGTGCTACCGCCAGATACAAAGATCGGCTGAATTGATTCAAAAACGGTAAAACTCAACTATTTAACTCTAGGGGACTTGTAAAATGAGCCTATTTTCAAAAAAAGTGGAGTGTTCCTTTAAGGGTTGTGTGTAAAATAGTATGCTGTATTCAACAATAAAGTAGTATGCTACACAAACTCATCACATTGCATGTGTAATTTCAGTTCTGAAATAATTTTGCATACTTAAAAGTTTACAGTATGTATTGTATATAATGTTTAAAGGAACACGCCGACTTTTTGGGA
>NC_137104.1:51345991-51347314 GCF_949357685.1 Gobio gobio | reverse complement strand
TATGATGTGTAAACACAGCAGTTTTTATATTAATATATAAACCCTCAATCACACACAATCATTATTTTCCACAGTAATGGGAATGTGAATCAATGTATCACATTATTGTGATTTTTGCAGTGGAAATATGCTTAATTGTAATGAATTGTAAGTTATGTATTTTATTTTTAATTTATTTTCAATCTCCTCTGTGCTGTTTTATTCCCCCAAAGGACATTTTATTGCTCATATTTTCTCTTTCATCGCTCGGGAGGCTTAAAGAGAGTTACTTTTTGTTGGAGTCTAAACTTTGTCTCAGATGTTCCTCCTTAAATTAATTTGTAGAAATAAAAATACATGTTCATGAATGTGAGTCAGTGGAGAGATCAGAGCTCAGATCATCGGATCATTTGAAATGTTTGAGTTCATATCGAGATCTCTTTTGGCTGCAGACTTTGGGATGTTGGCAAATCGAAGAACTGTTTGAGATCTCTTCTGAAACTCTAGATGAGACGAGTGTGAGATTACTGGGCTCTTTTCTTTCAGGAGAAACACTTCAAAGGTCTCATTCTGATCTCACTGCTATCTTGGGAAAATTACTGAAATGTTAAACATATGCATTTCCTTCCACTTATCTTTAAAATCCCTAATTACTTTAAAAATAAATGCCATGATTAAATAGTGTCAGGCGGATAAAGAGATTCAGGGAAAGAGTTTGTTTAGGACAAAAGAATCCAATATTTCATTCATAAGCTAAACATCAGCCAGATGTGCAGTTACAACATCAACACCAGCTGGAAAAGAAGCTCCCTCAGGCCTCGCGCTGATCACCACACCAGCTTTACACTGCTGAGCATGCAGCCAATATATAGATCCCGTCTTCCGCTTCTCCATGCGCTCGCAGTTGGGAAATCCAGTAAGTTTGGCTCGGATCCAGTCCAGCCCAAACACAAAAGAGATAAAGTAGCATATTGACATTTTAACAGGTTTCCATGGAGATCTGGAAGCAGTGCTGAATGCAGGTCCACACACACACACACACGCACAATGGCTCATGCTGTTTCCAAGAAACAGTGAGGGGGTGTGGGGTGTGTCCCAAACGCCATTCGAGTGAGTGACTTTATAAGAGAGAATGTGCACTGTCAGGAGACCAAAACAACCAGCTGGAGAGAAAAAATATCTCTATTGTTTTGCCTATACAATAATAATGAAATTAACCCTCCTATTTAGGGCTGTTCAAATTCTAATTAGATTTTTTTTATTTGAATTTTCTACACTAAAATATTCGAATTATATTTGAATTTGAAAGGCATAATTTCAATTAGGGGGAAAAGCTTTTGGCTT
>NC_137104.1:51270991-51338491 GCF_949357685.1 Gobio gobio | reverse complement strand
CTGCATAAATAATAAATTAAATATAGATGAATCATCATTAAAGCTAAAATTTTCTCTGTTCCCATTGTTCTTTGATGAACATTAATGACATCATCATCAGTGCTACTGTCACTTTAAGAACAGCCACGGATCTCACGCGCTGTCCCGCGCATCTCATTTCCTCACAACTCTTTAAGTTCATTTAAGACGTTATTTAACTAATTTAAGACTCCTAATATGAGAATACTCAAAATCCTCTGTGTTATTGTTTGTTCAAGAGCAAAAGAGAACTCGATGTGAGCAGTAAACTGACACGAGTCTATCTATGCGTCGAGTGTGTGTGTGTGTGTGTGTGTGTATGTGTGTCAGTGTCCCTTGATTAGCTGACATGAGACGCATCCACACAGACAGGACACTGACACACACACACACACACACACACACACACACACACACACACACACAGAGACAGGACACTGACACACACACACACACACACACAGAGGACATTGGCATATACAGCGCCTTCTCTTGTGTCGTGATGATCATGTAACGCTAAGCAAAAATGGATATAAAAACGGACGCTGCGTTATTTGCGTTAAATATTTTTAATGCGTTAAGCTGAAAAAATTAATCGCCCGCGTTAACGCGTTAATTTGCCCAGCCCTACTAAATATAAATATTTTGTAACATTATAAAAGTCTTCACTGTAACTTTTGATCAATAAAAGTATTAATGTATGTGTTGATGCAGGACTCATCATTCATCCCCACGACCAATGAGAAGACGATAACATACAGGCGGGACCGTCTGCCGAACCACCCGGTGGAGATGCACTCGCACATGCCCAAGATGCCCCTGAGCGACGTCTGGCAGTGACGAGGGTCAAAGGTCGCTCCAGAAATGAAGCACTACCCGAAGGAAAACACAATCTCTTTAAGCACTTACTTCACAAGAGCAATAACCCGTGTGGGTTTTCCGAGGGTGTTTATTTTTTACGTTCAGGTGTTTCCTTTTCATTCCGTTTCTAATTTATTATATTGAATGGCATTAGCTTTCTCTCGCCCTGAAGCCACACAGGCTGAAGATGTAAAGGAAGAAAAGAGATGGTACGTAAAAACACTTTAGACGCGTTCACCTCAATAGACTCGGCCAGTTACCTGTGGAGTTCTCCGGTCTGTTTAAGATTGTGTGTGTGATATTTTGACTTGTTTTACTCTAGTTGTCAGTACACTACAGACTCTGGCTGTGTTCAGAACTAGCTTACTATCATACTGCTCCTACTGTTTCTGCAGTATGCATGCAGAAAATACACAGAAGACTTGATGCATTTGAGATTACACTCTCCCACAATGATGGACATGCATTATTTGGACTTCTTAATTATTGGACTTAAACTAAATTAAAAGCTACATTATTTATTTATGAAATTGCATGCAATCTGCATGCAAAGATGTGAGGTCATGTGACCCCAGTGTAGCGTACTGTTTGAATGTTTGTTTGTTTGTTTGTTTGTTTGTTTGCATAGAGCATGCGATTTTCACAGTGTGCTTTAAGCAGTGTGCCAGTATTCAATTCTAAACATAGTAACTGCATCTGAAATCTCATACTATATAGTAGGCGAAAAACAAGAGTACGGGCCTGTCCAAATACCCACACTTGTGATCTTGGCCACTTGAGAGCATAAGAATGTGACAGGAAGTGAGTGTGCAAGACTATCCCATGTCTGAAAAATGCCAAAGCAAGGTACACTTGATGCACAGTATCTCTAATATACCGCTTCAGAGCGTACATCCGGTCATTCATCACACTCAGATACTTGCGTGCCTCGATTTTGCATCATGTCTAGTTGAAGTTCAATTCCAGTATAAGTTCAATTAATTAGATGATACATATAATTTGTGAAACGTAAAGTGTTGCACATTTTATTGGTACAAAGACTCCAGAGATTGTGGGCCCTATCATACACCCGGCGCAATGTGACGGCAGGCATGACGCAAGTGTTTTTTGCTAGTTTCAGTCTGACGCAGTTATCATTTTCACCTCCAGCGTCACGTTGTTTAAATATCAAATGCACTGGCGCATCTGTTCAGCCATGGGTGTGCTGGTCTGAAAACCAGGTGTGTTCAGGCGCATTGTTGGTGTGTTGCTATTTTAGGAACTGAAAACGACTTCGACTGACCAACACAAACCTGCTCTAAAGTCAATAGCGCAGTATTTTTTTGTGTTGTTTAAAGGGTGTGTTAGTAATATGAGCCTATAGGCGGGTGCACGACGCGCGTACACTCTCCTGATTACACACACAGGGATGCGCAGAAGCACACACACATTTTGAATATTAAAAATAAAAGGATTCCTCTTTGGAGAAACGTTCAGTCTTTCCTCGTTAAATAGTGAATCCGCCATGGTGCGAGCGCAACTGGCTTTTAAAGGGAATGGGAGATGAGACTGGTTTATTGCACGTTACGCCCAAAACACACCCATGACGAGGTACAACCCTTTTGGACCATGTGCCTGACGCGCAGACAGTTTTTCCCGTCGTTAAACTAGGAAAAGTGTATTCAGACACGCCCTAAGTGCACTTGCGCCGTGCGCTTCAGACCGTGCGCTCAGATCGATAAAATAGGACCCAAAATGTAGTTTGTAAAACGTTTGATAATGAAGCACCAAAATCACACAGTGTCCCACTGAGTAACCAAAAATCTTAAGTTGCTTGCAGTCTTCACGCCCACTTGAACACTTTGGCCAAACTCTGGAAATACATTGTTTAAGTATTAGTGCTGTCAAAATTAAATTAAAATTTAACGCAATTAGCGCAGCATCCGTTTTTTCTATCATCCTTACTAACGTTACATTACATGATCACACTCTTATTCACACAAATGCTTTTAAACCTTTTAAGCGCAACAAGCCAAAAGAGAACGCGCTGTCTTTGAATGTCCTGACATATACACACACACACACACACACACACACACACAAACACAACGCACATCATGCGCGCCAGTATCAAGTTTTCTTTCACGCTTAAACGAACAAGAACACTCAGCCAAAATGCTTGTTTTGTCGAATATTCTTATAAGAGCAGTCTTAAATGAGTTAAATAACGTCTTAAATAAAGAGTTGTGAGAGAATGAGGTCAGATCGAGATCCTCTTCATGTGCGGCAGATCTTAAAGTGACAGCTGCGACTAATGATGTCATCACAGAACAAACATAACAGAAAATCATAGCTTTAATAAGGATTAATCTTTGTGTAATTTATTATTTATGCAGTGCAGACTAAATACATGTATTCCATTTCCTAGCTGATAGAAAGTCCACAAGCAAATATAACATTTATTATAATGGGTTTATGTGAAGATTGTTTAAAGTTCACTTAAATTAAAAGTTTTTTTTTTTTTAAGCCAATTGTACTGTAATGTTGAATGTCTATCAATAATGTTTTAAAAAATCGATTTCATAGAGACATCTGTAGCCTATGAGACTGGCCTTCAATCATAAAAAGCTGCCTGTACAACAAATAATTAAAAATATATATTTTTGATTCAAAAGTCTTTAAGTTGTTTCTACAACCATTTGGAGTGTATCTGTGAAATTATTACAATATAAAAAATATTTTAATCGCGATTAATTACAGAAAAAAGGTGGGATTCATTTGTTTATTTTCTCGATTGACAGCACTAAGCAGGCTATACAAGTGGTCAAGTGCAAAAATCACAAGTGTGGGTATTTATGGGTATTATAAGATTCTGAAGTGCGCATGCGATGGACACTTTACAGTCCCATGAGGCCACGGGAGAGGTGAGGCGACACAACTGACAGGTCACGTGATAATAACAACATGTCGAATGTAGTACGTCCGGACGCACAGTCATACATTCATACTAGATAGAACATATGTTCAAGCTGTCGTGAAGTAATTACTTATTCAAAATAAGTACCTGTTGTAGAGAGAATGTGATTTCTGACGCAGCCAGTGGTTAGGAAAGCCCCGTCCCGTTGACTGGGATTAGTCTGCCACCTAGTGTTCAGCACGCGAATAACCATTCCTAACAATTTTGTGAGTAGCAGTGGGATTTTCTTAGTTATTTTTTATTTTTTTGTAGATTGTGAACATGGCATTCAGGTTTGTTGTACGTGTTAATATTTAAGCAGAGATCTCAGAATAGTAAATCATTTTTCTGCACTATTCCACCAGCTCAAATTATGCTGCAAAATGCCCTGGTACGACTGGAGTTTAAGGAAGTGTCTTCCTACACTAGTTTACTGTATTGAGTTACCTGCTGGTCGGTATTTATATCTGTTGTCGTGTACTACTGAGGCTCCGTTTTGTCCAACGGACAAAGACCAACGGACCCATAATGCGCTGCATAGTCACCATAGCATTCCTGTGGCTCTAATAGATTCAGTTTTAACAGTGTTTACATTGGGAGAACATTTAGCAAATATTTATTTGTCCTTTTTTTGTTAGAAAATAAATGCCTTGTTGGATTTATTTTGTATAGTGTGAACCTGGTACAGCAATACAGTGTGTTAGCATTTGAAACTGCACATTTTTGATTGTGTTTGCACTTGGGTAAATCAAACACAGTCCTCACACCAGCCCTTCTGTTATGCTTTGTAGTTGTTTTCATTAAAAAAAATCAATAAACATCAGTTCAACAGTTCAATTGTGTCATACTTAAAGTGTATTATTGGGAATTCATAATATTTTGATTACGTATACATTATTAAGATTATAAAGACATGATAATTATAATGGTAAATCAAATTATTTTAACCCTCTGGTGCTCTTTGTTTAGGGTCGCATTGGTTGTCTTCCCGGTCATAAGTGACTGGACACCTAAAAATTAAACTTCCTCCACCCCAGTAAAACCAATGCAATTTATTTTTCTTCAATAATATTTTTTTCTTTTTAATTTTGTTTTTTGAGATGATTTGATGGTATTTTTTAATATTTATGCAATAATTATGGTCTATTTTTGCCAACAAAAATTATACAATTTTTATTTATTTTTTATATTATTGCAGTATTTCAGTTTAAAATAGAGACTAGGCCTTCAAAATATTTTTTAAGGCAGATTAGCGCCCTCTTTTGGAATTATTTAAGAAATCATGCAACCATGGGTGTAACCACTAGAGGTCTCTATGGAGAGGCTTGAGAATTCCCTAGTTCTCTTTTGAACACATTTAATGAATTGTTTTTTTTTTTTTTTTTTTTTTTTGATGGATTTGAATATATATTTAAAAAATCTCTATGACTATTTATTAGAAAGTTTTAGATATTTTTTTCTGTGAATTTGTGCTTTTGCAGATTTCCCACTCATTTCCTATGGTGTCATTCTTCAAGTGGGAGTATTTTTTTTACGACCACTTAGTATGCTCGAATCATGCCCTCAATTTGTTTGTGTGTTTACATACCTAATGTTAGAAAAGTCACCAAGTTTCATATCATTCTGATCAAGCTGTAAATTCCAAATGTGGTTCATAGGTTCAGTTTTTCATAGGTGTGTGTGTGTGTGTGTGTGTGTGTGTGTGTGTGTGTGTGTGTGTGTGTGTGTGTGTGTGTGTGTGTGTGTGTGTGTGTGTGTGTGTGTGTGTGTGTGTGTGTGTGTGTGTGTGTGTGTGTGTGTGTGCGCGAGTATAAGTGTGTGTGTGAGTGGATGTGTCAATATCTCACTCTTGATGTTTTAGAGTGTCCCCCCTTTACTGCTGTCCTTTTTTTCAGCATCGTGGCGGATTTGTAGATTTTACACACAAATATTCGGACAATTTTTGTGTTTTTGCCGATTTCCCATTCATTTCCTATGGTTGGTCATTTATGACCGAAGAACGCTACTTTTTTTTTTACGACCAATTAGCATGCTCAAATCATGACCCCAATTGTTTTGTGTGTTTACATACCTAATGCTAGAAAAGTCACCAAGTTTCATATCATTCCGATGAGGCAGTGATTTTTTAAATTTCAAAACAGAAAATTTTCCAGTCAGAAATGACCGAAGAGCACCAGAGGGTTAAAGCTGCAGTCCGTTAGTTTTGCCTCTTTATCGCCATCTCTGTTTGAAACCTGCAATTGCAGTTATTTGTGGAATTACTATCTTTATGTGGGTTGTGCATTGGCGGCTCCTCAGTGCGGATGAATCTAATGTTTTGAGGATGTGTGGCTGTCAGTCAGCGTAACAGTGTGGATACTGTACTTCAGAATCACAGACTCCACGTCTTGAAGTATGAACAAAATAAGAATTTTCCCCACAAAATGTAATCTAAGTAAGTAGCATGTCTGCCACTTTTGTTCAGACCAACAGAAAAAAGCATTAGCCTACAATAATTTGCTCTACTAACGAATCGCGCTACTAACTGTGATTAAATCTAACGTTCTCTTAGCTCATATCACGTCAAACCGTGCAAATTATTATAATTGTTATACTTTGTTCTCAAATTGTTAAAGTCCTCATGAAATCAAAATCGATCTTATTTAATTTGTTAGCCCACATTACAGGTCTTAGGGTGAACAGTTAATACACAGAAAAAAATTGTTTGCCGCGGTAATCTTTAATCAAAATCTGAAAAGTAACTTCCGGTCTTGAATGGCGTTCCCTTTCCGATGACGACTATGCGCCGGCTTGGGTTTGAATATCCTGAACCACTCCCCTCCATCCGTTAGTCTGCTATGAGCGCGAGATGGAGAGGAGGAGCGCTGAAGTGAAACCCTGCCCTCTATTCAATATTCCGTTTCACCTGGAAATACGTCATAGCACTGAAATAAAGTCAGTTGCAACTTCCGGTTCACTGGGACTTTAATGTTAACAACATCAGCATTGCGTGACTGTGTATTTAGTGTGTATTGGCGTTACGTTACCTGTAGCCATGTCCACACTAAAACGTTTTCGTATTTTTCTCTCCGTTTTGGCCTTCCGTCCACACTGAGACAGCGTTTTAAGTCAACGAAAACGTAGCTTTTTGAAAACGCTCTCAAGTTTTGAACTGAGTTCAGAGTGAGATTTTGGCGACAGCAGCAGGGGTTTGGGTGGGGACGAGGTTCTGATCGGAAAAATTTCCATAAATAAATAAATACTATTTTTTACATTTAATTAAACTTTTCTGTGTGTGTGTGTGTGTGTGTGTGTGTGTGTGTGTGTGTGTGTGTGTGTGTGTGTGTGTGTGTGTGTGTGTGTGTGTGTGTGTGTGTGTGTGTGTGTGTGTGTGTGTGTGTGTGTGTGTTCTTGCATTTCTCTATTTCAAAGAAGTCATGGAAGTGGCAAATTAATAATCCATAATTTTTTTTTTCAGAATTTACTGTGTTGTAAATATCATTTATTCTGAAGCAATATTCTCACCAGTGTTCAATCAGCTTTGACATATTTAAATCTGCATATCTTTACCTGCATATTTTACCTTTTATGAAGGGCATTTTCCCATGATCTTATTAAATAAAGGCTATGCTTCAGCTTTCATTTTATATTCTTAAATTTGATCTATAAATTAAATTAGAATAAGATACTGTAGGGCTGTTGCCAATCAAATTAAATCATTTACACTGAATTTTTTTAAAATATACAAATAAAAAATGTTGGAAAGAAAACATTAAACTAAACCACCAGTAGGTGGCAGAATGTAAACGTTGTTGTTGCGGGAATATCTAAATCTTACCCGGATACAGCAATGCTATTTTCTGATTGGCTGTTCGGTAGCTATATTTTTTATTTGATTGGTTGGTGCGTGGCAGGGCCTTCTGAACTATGTGGAACTCACTTGATTCCTCTTAATAGCTGCGCAACTTGGTGGGCATTATCCTGGAAATTTCTCTGCGTGAGAAATACAAGGTGTGAACGGGTTGAAATGTGTGTGTCTCACGCCCAATGCAAGAGACTTGAGAGCCCTGCACTCTCCAAAGCGGACACATTTGAAAGCGCCAATAGATGTACCTATTGTTCCAGTTATGTGCTATTCACTTTCACACCGTTGCTAAAATATGTTACTTTGCACACTTCTTATCACAGTACTGCAAGGATGACAGAACGCTAGGCTACTCGCATTTACTGTCCTGTGGGAAAACATGAGTTTTAGACCAAACATAATAATGGTTGACCGAGTGCGACCTGGACGCATCAGTGAATGGGGAGATATTTTGCTAAATAAAATGATCCTGCCAGAAGAATTGTGTAATAACTTTATAATGTCTAGATCATCTCAATGAGCTTTTATGATGTTTTACGCATGCGCAGTAAGTTGATTTTGGCGTTTACGGACGTTTCAGTGTGGATGAGAAACGTTTGGAAGTGTGGACGGAGAGCGTTTTGAAACAAAAACTCTGTTTTCAAATCTGGTTTAATGTAGCCTTATGTAAAGTCTCGTCTTCTCTTTTGACTACGGCCATGTCCACACTGAGACAGCGTTTTAAGTCAACGAAAACGTAGCTTTTTGAAAACGCTCTCCAAAGCGGATACATTTGAAAACGCCGTCGTAGTGTGGACTGTGAAGACGGAGGTATTTGAAAACGAGTCATGTGACGAATATTGTGCCTGTATTATGCTCTGTATAAAATGTTACTTCGTGCACTCTTCTTATCACAGTCCTGCAAAGGTGGCACACAATATACTCACAGTTGGCAAAACACGACAGCAGTTGTGCTTTAGAACAAACATGTAATGGTGAGTGAGTGCGATCCTGGATGCGTCAGTGAAAGGGGAGATATTTAGCTTAATAAAATGATCCTGCCAGAAGAATTGTGTGATAACCTGATAATGTCTTGTTCTGTCTCTCATCTCGGTGAACTTTTATGAGGTTTAACGCATGCACAGTATGGTGAATTTAGCGTTTCCCGGTCTTTCGGTGTGGACAACAAACTTTTGGAAAACGCTTGATAATGCTAGTTATCTACATCAGGGGTTTTCAAACTTTATGATGCCAAGGACCCCCAAATATAACCTTTATGAGGGACCCCCTTTCTAAAATCCATCTATCTTTATACATGGAAAAAAAAAACATTTAAACTAGATAAATAGTAAGTGTGACGTTATAAATATAATATTGTTTCCCAACTTACATTGGCTACAATAAATGTATGCAAGTACTGCGTTAAGAAAACTGCCTTACAACCCCAGTGAGCGAGATAGAGGACTATAGTGAGAAAAACTCACTAGAAAGATACAAAGCAAACGTATACAATTCTGGAAAGTATGTATACAGCGAGAAAGGAGAGAAACCGTTAGAATATTCGGTAGACTTTATCCATTTTTGCTTTGTCGTTTTATTCTCTGAAATTTTCTGGGGACTCCTTAGAACTCTCTGGAGGACCCCTGGGGGTCCCCGGACCCCAGTTTGAAACCCCCTGATCTACATTAATTGATAACGTCAAATAATGTAGACGTAGCCTACGGGTGAATCTCCAGTTGTCACTGATTATAGTTTGGATCTTTCTGGATTACAATCCGCCATCAAAATGATACATTTAATTATTCCGGCTGCTGTGAGAAAAGGCTATAAATGATAAATGATCCGCCACCTGCAGCATCCTCACATGCGACGGCCTACTAGACGGACTCCTTTTATGTATATTTACTAGGGCTGTCAAAAGATTAATCGCGATTAATCGCATCCAAAATAAACGTTTGTGTTTACATAATATATGTGTGTGTACTCTGTTAATTATTATTTATATATAAATACACACACATTCATGTATATATTTAAGAAATATTTGCATGTATATACTGTATATACATTTATATAATCTATAATATATATAAATATAAATGTTTTATATATAAAAATATTTTTTTCTTAAATATATACATGCTTGTGTGTGTATTTATATATAAATAATAATTAACAGAGTACACACATATATTATGTAAACACAAACTTTTATTTTGGATGCGATTAATCGCGATTAATCTTTTGACAGCCCTAATATTGACGTAAAGATATGCTCTAATTTCCCGCGGAAATCCACCAATACCACTCAAATTATAATAAGCTTACCGTTGTGAATCGGGCTAAGGTAAGGAGATACTTTTGAACTGGCTGGTT
Source organism: Gobio gobio (assembly GCF_949357685.1). Taxonomy (NCBI): domain Eukaryota; kingdom Metazoa; phylum Chordata; class Actinopteri; order Cypriniformes; family Gobionidae; genus Gobio; species Gobio gobio. Next base: position 51,328,478 of record NC_137104.1, on the reverse strand, counting down.
ATGTAGCCTACTTGCTCAAAATTTTATTTTGGATCATTTTTAACCAAAAAAAGTAACAGACTGCAGCTTTAAATGTATATAATTGATTAAAATCGTGTTGCTGTTTTTTCTGTTGTACTGGAATAAAATCAGTCTGCGGGATAAGATGAATAATGTCTCTTAATATCGTTCCTATCCTAAACAATTCTGGTCAAAAGGTGAGCTGGAGGATTGGTGTTTGAGCTGCAGTTCCTTCAGTGAACACTGCGTGGCGCCAAATACTCATAAGCAAGTGAAACGTCACCGCTAAGAAATAAAACTTTGATGTTTGGCATTACATGCGCGATATTATTATGTTATGACTGTATGTTGACATAGTCACTTCCAAACACACATTTTGTGCCATCCCCTTTTTAAAGTCATTTTAGATCATGATAATAAAAAAATAAATACATAGGGCGTCATTAGATATTAAAAGGCGCTATATATATTTGTTTATTTCGTTTGTGGCTTAATGATCTTAAAAACACTACGCACCCCTGTCACATTATGAGCGTCTAATCAAAACCATCTGGTAAAACGTGATTTGTAATTTACGTGCTCTAAATTATTTTCTGTTTATTTTGCATTAGCTGTTATATTTGCAGATTTGTATACAGTATGTGAAGTCATCTTTAGCTCATACATTCCTAATAACGTTAGCCTTAATATGTGCGCAAACATGTCAAAACGCTTTGAATGCACATAACGACGGGGTTTCTTTGTTTTGTGATAAAACTGGATTAGTGTTAGTGTTATTATCAACCATACTTCCTCAGAAACAGTCCATATAGGCAAGTCAAATGTGACTTTATTACCTTTAAAGTAAACGGTCAGTAAATACAAACACATGCTCAATTAAATAATCATACAACAAAAGAGAAACAAACCGATCGAGATGATTCGATCCTGAAATTATAAATATAGATTCAAAGTGCGACTCTGATAGACTTCAAAGCACAAATCAAACTCGATGATAAATAGAGTTTCAAGACAAATCCTATGTACAATTTCACTTTGCATTGAGAAGAGTTCATTGATATCCACTGCACGATGAAAATAAGACCAATGTACAGAAATCTCCCAATTACGCGTGCATTTTAAAATCTCAAGGAGCACAAAATAAAACCGATCAGTTGGCAAACACAGAATAATAAGACAAATGTGCGGCTGCTGAGAAATCAAATGCTTAAATGTATGTGTAGCTAATAAAGTGCCTCAATAGACATGGAGAATCTGGTCACATATGAAAGTTCAGCAGTGTGTTTCATCTTCATCACGAGGTTATTTTTCATCACTTTATCCATAAAGGACTGGTTTAAATATCCAAGAACACCTGAGAGAGACCTTCTGCTGATTTACAGTCAAATATGATAAAACAAAAGAGCGATAAACCCACTGGCCTTTGCGTGATTTCCCTGCGCACCCACATGCGAACACTCTTAAAAATAAAGGACCTTTTGAAGACATTAGGTTCGCCAAAAAACATACTAAGAACCACTTTCTGTATAGGTTTTATGAGTTTACTCTTAAAAATAAATGCTCTTGGCATCGATGGTTTCCATAAAGAACCTTTACATGCCCCATGGAATCTTTACAGTGGACGTTTTAAAATCGGCTCTTTTAAGAAGAACATTTTGAGATTTAAAGAATGATATGGTTCTTTGGACATCATTTCTTCGGGTCAGTGTTTTGGGGTTCTATCGCCAAAATACGAATGCATTTGAGAATGTTTTAAAACATGTTTTGGTTCTAATTGGAGCCTTTAACTTTAAGAATGCATATGTGTGTGTAGAGTTCTTTTCAGAGGCCGTTCTGCACGGGTTCTGTGGTGTGGATCATTTCCGGGGACTGGCAGGCTGGGCTGCCCGGTACACTCTGTTCGCTGTCGGTATCGCTGCCCTTTTTAACCCCGTTTGACCCGGGCTCGCAGGCGCTGTGCGTTTTCACGTGTTTACTGAGATGGTCGCTGCGCATGAAGCGCTTGTTGCACACCGGACAGGCGAATCTCTTTTCCCCGGTGTGTGTGCGTAAATGCCGCTGGAGCTCGTCGGACCTGGTGAAGCGCTTCCCACAGAACAGCCAGTTACAGACGAACGGCCTCTCGCCGGTGTGCCAGCGTAAATGCGCTTTGAGGTGAGAAGTCTTTCCGTATACTTTCCCGCAGCCCGGGATGTGGCAACTGTGGAGGCCCTTTCTGCGCAGACTGGCCCCCGCGGGCCCCAGCCTCTCCGCCTCGTGGCAGTTCGGACAGTCGCAGGTCGCTCTGCCCGAGTAGCGCCTGGAGGATGAGCGCGGAGACCCGGCAAGCGGTACCACCGGGGACCCGGCTAAAACTGCGCCAGTGGCGCCGGGACTGGTATCTGGGTAGGTGGCGGATAAAACCGGTTTGAATCCGTCCATCAGGTGTTGCCCACCGGTAAGAAGATGCGGAGATGGACTGGCACTGAATGCGGAGTGGGTTATGGAGGAGTAGTCTGAGTTGTACCCGCTCAGGGGCGAATGCAAAGAGGTCTGGAGCGCGGCGCCGTTCGCGCTTTGAACATCAATCCAACCGGTGCCCATATCCCACCAGGAGGACCCGCTACCGGTGCCCACGTCCCCGGCGGAGATGCCGGCATGCGCGGATTTGAACCAAGTCTCATACGGGTGCGCGACGCTCATCCTCGGGTAAATCCCCTGCAGAGTGTCCACTTTCGAGATGAACACCGACTGCGCGCTCGGGTCCGGGGAACTGTTCGCGACTGAAGTCTGAAACACGGGATAGTCGTTTGCAAACGGACTGGTGGAGGTGTTCGAGCCCGTTAAGGAGAACGAGCTGTTGGCGCCGAATGTCTCGTTCCGTTGCGCGCCGAACGGGGAGAGAGAACAGCTGCTGGGCGCCGCGCGCTTCCACGGGTGAAAACCTCCTTTTCCAAACGAGCCGCTGTCCGAGGAGGGACTCGAGCTCCCGATTTTGTTACAGGTTGCTGCTAACATGGCCAATGGAGTGGATCCAACCCTCGGTTCCTCCTGTGACCATAAAAACGCATGGTTTACAAGACAAATCAAGGACTTTGACACGTTGCAAAATATGCGCATTTTAAAGCATAATTCTGTAATATGTCTAAAAACAGTTGCACGCATGCCACACATATTGTTTTCAGAGTACGATAATAATAACAATGCAATGAAAATATAACCATTTTTAGCTTTAAATGCATGCGACATTTTAAGCATTGTTCTTCAAAGCAAAGTTTAGCACAATATATTCTTGCATTAAACTTTTCAGAATCTAAAAAAAATAGAGAACGTTTTTAAATTCAGTTTAAGTTCATTCAAGACACCAAAATATACCGAAACATCAAGAACTTTTCATCTCCAGAAACGATTTTTTAATTGTATTTGGTGAACAACAGTAAAGTCTTCGAAGTATTAAGATAATATTAGTTTTAAGAAACACTTTAAGAACGAATGTAGCTTTCATTACGCACGAACTAACAATACACTTGAAATAATCTTCGATCGCTCTCGTTTCAGTTGAAAATCCCAGCCAACATTTCCCAGAAGGACACGCGAGATGTAGCCATACTCACCCCAAGAAGTGAAGTTGCCATCACCTGTGAAAGGTCTTTACATTTATAAGTCCCTCGGCTGTTTTGCAGACTTTTACCGCCCACCGCTGCACAAGTGCGCTCGGCTCGGCCTTTGAAGATCCACCGGATCCTGAGCGACCAATCAGAGCGGCGGAAACTCTCGGGAATGCTGCGTTCGGCGGTGATGTCATCGGCGGAGCTCTCGGTGACGTGTTGCGCTGGGAATTGTTTACAAGTGGGAAGGGCGGGCGCGGGTGAACCTCTCGTGGACCTTTTTTAATTGTTGGGGATACCCATGTGAGGATAACTAATATTTGACGCTAATGAGATGCGCGCGGGCGTCTCTTAATGTGTTTTTCGCTGCGCAAAATGCAACGCTAATAGGTCATCTGAAAATGAAATATTAAGCAATGAAGGATTCATTTTTGACTGTTTTTAGGCTATTCGTCGGGGATTGTGTGCGTGCGTGTCGGTGAGGGCGTGTCGGGGAAACTCGAGGGGTGGAAGTGGGTGTTGCGCGTGCATGAGCAGCAGCTTCACACACAAGAGGAGATGAACTTCATCCACGAGCTCAATCCTCTTTCATCTCAATCACAACAGAGATTCATGCGCGCTTAATCCACAGGCAGTCGCGCGCTGCTGTCTTCTGGTCATCCCAGTTTCTCCTGTTTATGGGAAGCATCGGTGCATTTTAGGCTGTTCAACATTAAATCACAAGTGTTGCAACATATCTAAAGTGCAACAAGTCTGATTATCAGTATGGCTAATGCTTTATTTGGTACGATATTCTTTTCCAATGCATTCATTAGCCTACAAATTATAGGCTATTATCAGCATGACAATTTAAGCGCAATAAGAAATTAATTGTTCATTTTGGGTTTCAATGGAAGCAAGAAAACCAAAGCACACAAATTGCTGAATTTGATCAGTGCTCTAGAAATATTTGTGTTCAAACTTTTAATTAGTTTGAACGTTCAAAAATTAAAATGTTCAAAATTAGATTTTGAATTCCAGATATTCACGCATGAAATGAAATGCACAAAAGTGATGTAATAACAGTGTTTCACGCGCGCGCGCTCAGAGGGAGACACATCATCATGCGGTGCACGTGCGCGCCATGCGTTTAATTTGACTTTCAAATGTAATAAAGAGGTGAGCTTTAATCACACCAAGATTTTATTTGTTTGATATTAATGTTCGATCATTAGAGGGCGGCGGGGAAAGTTAATTAATAAACATCAGGCGCGCGGCGGGATCAATTCGGGTTTCGGGTCAGAATTCGGTTTTATATCATATAACCACGCAAACAAACTATTTGAGTAGATTTATTTTATTTGTGCTTTATTCATAATTGATTTAATTCCATACAGTCTTTTTTTAATTTCTGGAAATGCGACCATACAATGACAGATAAATCAAAAATTGATCTTAATTTTAAATTTATCGAAATAGTTTTCATATGGAACATTTGCTTTATTACATACTTATAACCTGTTTTATTTAGGAAACTGGACAAATGGTCTAATTAAGGGAAAGACTGAAACTGACGTCTGTTTTCTATTTAGCCGTGCGACTTTATCTTTTCTCCTTTTATACAAAATATATAATATAATCGGTCAAACACATATTAGCCGTTTAAACTTCACGCACTTTTTTTAAAATAAATAAATAAATAATTACATTTAAAAAATAAAATCAGTGTGGTAAGTTCAGTCAACCAGTGGTGCTGAAGTTAACCGGAGTTCAGAGGTCATGATACAGTAGACCTGCACATATGTGTGTGTTGAACAGATGTCTCTCTCTCTCTCTCTCTCTCTCTCTCTCTCTCTCTCTCTCTCTCTCTCTCTCTCTCTCTCTCTCTCTCTCTCTCTCTCTCTCTCTCTCTCTCTCTCTCTCTCTCTCTCTCTCTCCGCATTCTTTCCCACACGTATATGTGCAGAAATCCCGTGAGGAACCTGTTCTCATAATAAGCGCGTTAACACGGACCATCGAGCACCGACAAAACGCACCGACCGAGAGAGAGAGAGAGAGAGAGAGAGAGAGAGAGAGAGAGAGAGAGAGAGAGAGAGAGAGAGAGAGAGAGAGAGAGAGAGAGAGAGAGAGAGAGAGAGAGAGAGAGAGAGAGAGAAGAGGGGGGACTTTAATTGTTTGCTTGTTGGTTGTTGAGAGAACATAAAATATCTCCCAGAAATGCACAGCGAACCCTTTTAATATCCTGCAATTACATACATGACAATTAAGGCCAATCATGAGAAATCAATGTCTATTTTGCATTTTGTGCATCAGCAGATAACAAAAACCATGCATGCACTTTAAAACGGAAAAGATTTAATAACACAAATTAAATATATTTTAAAAACCGTTTCTTTAAACGGCAACATCATTAAAAAAAAAAAAATCCACTGAGTATTTATTTCAGGCATGTTTTTTCCTCTAAGAAATAAACCTTATTCTAGTAAATTAAAAGAATTAAACTCCCATTCTCAGAAAAAATCAGTTCAGACTCATTTCATAATGCAACATTTCTCTGTTTCAAGAGCTAAATCAGTGTCATCCTCTTCACTGGACATTGTTGACATTATTGTGATATTTTGGATCTGCTTTTATGACACTTTGTCTGAGCATGGCCTGTCTGTCAGTCAGGGTGTGTGTGTGTGTGTGTGTGTATGGATTGTTAAACAGGTTAGGCAGCTGTGTGATGTGTTTGTGTGTGTTCACGCAACCATGAGTTTGCATGCTGTAGCCACACTCTGAAGCAAGTTAAATCTTAAATCTCTCTGTCAAGTATTTTTGCTGATGTCCTCTTTTAGGTAAGCATAAATTAAATAGTTTTTTTTTTCTTAAATGTTTAAGTTTTATAGTTTATGAGTTGGTCTGAAGTGTTCATGAATCACTTTATATGAAAACAATCGCGTGTCTTCTAGTAGAAGCTAAGTAAATGTTTGTGTCTTTGTATATTTGTGTGTGTGTGTGTGTGTGTGTGTGTGTGTGAGCAGGATTGACAGTTTCCTCTTATTATCCTCTAGAGAGGGAGTGTTTGTCCCGAGGACATGCTTGCGGAAGTTATTCGCTGTCTGTCATCATGAGTGTGTGTGAGAAGAGATGACAGACAAGAGTTACAGTAACAAGAAACTCTTTGATTGTACACTCTAAAAAATGCTGGGTTAAAAACAACCCAAGTTGGGTTGAAAATGGACTACCCCAGCAATTGGGTTGTTTTAAGCAAACATTTAACCCAACCGCTGGGTTAAAACGACCCATTCACTGGGTTAAAACAACCCAATTGCAGGGTTAGCCCATTTTCAACCCAACTTGGGTTATTTTTAACCCAGCATTTTTTAGAGTGTATTTATAATACAAATATAACATGACTTCAAATGTCAAAAAAGGAGACTTATAGGCAGAGTGTTAACGCTGCTCTTTTCCATACACTCTTACAATTAAAGGTTCCAAAAGAGGGTTTTCACCAATACCATATTTGACATCGATCTGAAGAACCTTTTTCCTCATTAAAGAACATTTTGTGCATGGGAAAGGATGTTAAAGGCTCATATGGAACGATAAAAAATCTTTTTAAGAGTGAATATTTTTAGGAATATGAGACACAAATGAGATTCATGGGGAAGATTTTATAGTGAAGAATGTCTGTTTTATTACTTTAGAAGTCATTGTTGATGGTGTTTTGTGGGGCTTCTTTCAATGTCTTTGTAAAGAGCAGATGCCTAAAATTTCCTTCTGTTGATACAACATAATCTGAATTTTAAGGTTTGGCTAAACTAACCAAACATTAGCAGTCCAGTGTTATTTTAGTACCATTGAGATACTATTATAGTTTTTTTGTGTGTTTTTTTTTTCTGTTCTCATTTTAATCTTGTTGTCTTTTTTGACAACTAGCTGAAATAAAATAAATGTTATTTTATTTCAGTTAAAGTTCATTTTATTTCAAGTATTTCAAGTTTTTTATGCTTTTGTTATCTACTGAAAGAAAAGTACTTGAAAAAAAAAGTAATACGTTTTTCTTTTGCAAGTCTTTGCACGCAGATTTAGAAGTAAAGTTCACATATGAAGTAAAATCTAAAGAAAATAATAGATTTAATTAGCCAGTTAAATTTACTTTGCAATACTCTGTTTCAAGAGTATTGTACTCAAACACACTGTTAAAAAAATTATATGATCAATAAGTTATGACAACTTGGTAACACTGTACAATAAGGTTTCATTAGTTAACATCAGTTAGTTGCATGAACTAATAATGAACTGCACTTATAAAGCATTTATTCATCTTTGTTAATGTTAGTTTCAACATTTACTAATACATTATTAAAATCTTGTTAACTAGTTAATGCAGTGTGAACTAACATGAACAAACCATGAACAGTTGGATTTTTATTAACTAACGTTAACAAAGATGAACAACAAATGAATTGCTCATGGTTAGTTCATGTTAGTTAATACATTAACTAATGTTAACTAATGAAACCTTATTGTAAAGTGTTACAGACTAATTTACATTGCTTTAACTCATCAAAATAAGTTAAGCAAACGTTTTACAAGATCCAACTCATTTTTTAAGTCAGTTTAATGTAATTTTAAGTTGAAACGACTTAAACATTCAAGTTGATTGTACTTTAAAATATAAGGCAGCAACTTCTTTTTACAGTGTGAATTAAGCCATGCTTTTAAAGTGTATGCTTTACTTGGAACATCTAAATAAATAATACAGTAGATACTGTGTAAAACGTATCTCTACATAACATAAATAACGTGAGCAAGTTACTAAACCTAACAACAAAAGCAATGATAAAAGCGAAAAAATGCAACCTTATTACTTATTCATGCCCCAGTGCATGATGGGAACACCACACTGTAAAAAAATATTGTTGGTTTTACTTAAAAAAGTAAGTAACCTGGTTGCCTTAAAATTTAGAGTTCATTGAAATGAAAAATTTGAGTTAATACAATGAAGGAAATTGGTTTAATAAAGAAAAACTGTAAATATTATTGTATCTGAACCACATAAATAAAAAAAAAATGTTGTGATAAATCATAGCACAATTTGACATGTTTCACTGCATTATTACAAATAAAACACAATAACGCAATATACTTACAAAATCTTTTAATAATATTTGAATAAAGAGTGATGTCGATTCTCAAATGTTCATTGAATTAACTCAATTTTTTTATTTCAATGAACTCAAAATTTTAAGGCACTTACTTTTTAAATATTTTTTTTACAGTGCAGTATCAGAAAGTTGATTAAGCTTCATTTTATAAAGTTGATATTTACGCTTGAATTTCTACAAGCTTAAATTGAGTACTAATATAGAATTTACTTAACTTATTCGGCTAGAAATTACCGTAGTGTTTACTTCACCACAGAGTCATTGTTATGGGTGTATAATAATAACCCTGGTGGTTCATTCTGAAGTGCTGCTATCATTAGATCAGATGAAAACTGTCTGTCCCGCTCTGATCATCCACTAGAAGGCCACAGACGATGCTTCATTAGAGCCCAGACCTGCAGATTTCCCAGAGGAATCCATCACTCTCTCTCTCTCTCGCTCTCTCTCGCTCTATTAGGTTGATTTGTCGTACGCTAAACACACTCTGCATTGTTTTTAATCAACCTCTTGTCCATCAGCAGACGTGATAATTTATGCCGAATCGACAGAAAAGACGGAGACGGATTTTGCGAGCATTCCGGAGTCTTTGAGGTCACAAAGGTCAGGCATCATCATCGTGTGTCTTCTGGGTAATGTAATTAGTGTGGCGGAGAGGTCTAGACTTAATCGTCTAAGTTCATTTATGTACATATGCACACTTACATGATGAGATGGCATGATTACAGAGATAACGAGGAAACTCAAATGTTGCTCGTTCATAGTTCAGGGGATGGTATTGTCTGATATAAAGTATATATTTATCTCACTGATGACTATAGACACCTTTCTATCCGAACCAGCAATAACTTCTTGAGCAGTTTGAGCTCCAGTAGCTCGTCTGTTTGATCGGACCACACGGCCCAGCCTTCGCTCCACACGTGCATCAATGAGCCTCGGCCGCCCATGACCCTGTGGCCGGTTCCTTGGAGCACTTTTGATAGAGACTGACCACTGCAGACCGGAACACCCCACAAGAGCTGCAGTTTTGGAGATGCTCTGACCCAGTCGTCTAGCCGTCACAATCTGGCCCTTGTCAAACTCGCTCAAATCCTTACGCTTGCCCATTTTTTCCTGCTTCTAACACATCAACTCTGAGGACAAAATGTTCACTTGCTGCCTAATATATCCCACCCATGTAAGGTAAGCAGTGCCCAAGTCTCTGAATAGTGGTCTGCTGTAGGGCCCATTAAATCCTGAGTGAATCTAAGAGAGAAAAAGACAGATCCCCAGGGAATCATAGAGATGACAGGTTGAATTATGGGTCAGCAGCGACAATCACATCCCCCATCATAACATGATCATCTAAATCAGAAGCCCTGATACCACTTTGAGTCAACCACTGCCTGCGTCCTTCCACCACGCTGAAGTATGTGTGTTCACAAGGCTTGTGGAAGTTTATTATTATAGGTATGTGTGTGATTTTGTACATGAGGCTGTAGCGTAGGCTATCATACTGGTGTGTGTGTGTGTCGCTCTGGTTTAATCAAAGCTCTCTCACCAGCCTCTTATTGACAATCATTCTGTGGATGTTGTAAGCAGTTGCTGTCCAAGGTTAAATGAAATTGCAGTACGTCAGATTTTCTTTGTGAACTGAGCAAAAGCGAAAGATGGATAGATGGGTAGAGAGAGAGAGAGAGGGGGGGGGGGGGGGGGTGGCAATAGATAGAGAAAGTGAATCTTCCTCTAGCCGGTGATGGATGTGAACCCTGATCAACACAAGAGCGCCATTTAGTCGTTCATCAAAGGAATAATTTAGCCGGTCAACACATCTGCAGTATGGCAAACATAGAGTGCACATGTATGTTTGTTAGTGTGTGTGTGTATGTGTGTGTGTTTGTACAATCAATAACATTTCAGATCCAATGTATCATTGGATAATTAGTAGCCAGTATTATATAACAGGATTATGCATATCATAATTAAATTGCTGGCTGCTTTGGCAAACAGTCTGCAATAATTCTGGAGCATCAGTAAATAAGTGAGTTAGGGGTTTAATGAATAAGGACATACTAAATTAGTTTTTAACTATAAATTAGGGATATTAAGCAACCAATTTTTGCAGGTTTAATCCCGTGAATTAACTCTGCACATTTGTATACGAAAGAATAAATCAACATGAGTTGCTCCAAAACATTGAACCGTTAGCCGGAAGTTTAAAAGTGTGAATCAAAGTCGTTTTTTTGTGATTAACATTATACAACGGACCCTTTTCACATTTCCGGTTTCTCAGAAGCGGAAGTCGTCACTTCTATAGTGGTGGATGAGAGACTACATTAAATATATATTTTTGTGCTCCCATTTGTTCAAATAGCAAAAGAAAAACTCCACAAAAGTGTTAGAGAGAGCCCACAGCTGCTGTATTATGCTGCGTTCCAGGTGTAACGGAGGCCAGCTAGTAGTTGCTGTGTGAGTAAACCTCACTGCCCTGATCTCAAGAGACGCTCTAGTAGTGTTGCTTTCGTCAACGAAAAGTATGACTAAATATCGTCGTCAACGAACCTTTATCACGTGACGAAAACGAGACGAGATGCAACCTACATGCTGGTCATGTGACGATGACTAGAATTACAACCCCAAATCAGAAAAAGTTGGGACAGTATGGAAAACGCAAATAAAAAAAAAAGTTTACTTTGACTTGTATTTCATTGCAGACAATATGAACACAAAATATTTCATGTTTTGTCTGGTCAACTTCATGTAATTTGTAAATATGCATCCTTTCCTGTCATTCAGACCTGCAACACATTTAAAAAAAAGTTGGGACAGGAGCAATTTAGGGCTAGTAATGAGGTAAAATGGTTAAATAATGATGTGATTTGAAACAGGTGATGTCAACAGGTGATTGTAATTATGATTTGGTACAAAAGCAGCATCCAAGAAAGGTCTAATCCTTTAGGAGCAAAGATGGGCCGAGGATCGCCAGTTTGCCAACAAATACGTGAGAAAATTATTGAAATGTTTAAAAACAATGGTCCTCAAAGAAAGATAGGAAGAGATTTGGATATTTCACATTCAACAGTGCATAACATAATTAAAAGATTCAAGGAATCTGGAGGAATTTCAGTGCGTAAAGGACAAGGGCGCAAGCCTAAGCTGAACAACCGTGATCTCCGATCCCTCAGGCGGCACTGCATCAAGAATCGTCATTCATCTATAAGCGATATCACCACATGGGCTCAGGACTACTTTGGCAAACCTTTGTCAAGTACCACAATACGTAGTTACATCCACAAATGCCAGTTAAAACTGTACTGTGCCAAAAGGAAGCCCTATGTTAACAGTGTCCAGAAGCGCCGTCGACTTCTCTGGGCTCGGAGGCATCTGGGATGGACCATCACACAGTGGAAACGTGTACTGTGGTCAGATGAATCAGTATTTGAGGTATTTTTTGGGAGGAATGGACGCCGTGTGCTCCGGACCAAAGAAGAAAAGGATCATCCAGACTGTTACCAGCAACAAGTCCAAAAGCCAGGGTCTGTCATGGTATGGGGTTGTGTCAGTGCCCTTGGCAAAGGTAACTTGCACTTCTGTGAAGGCACCATTAATGCTGAAAAGTACATAGAGATTTTGGAGAATAATATGCTGCCTTCAAGAAGACATCTTTTCCAGGGATGGCCATGCATATTTCAACAAGACAATGCAAAACCACATTCTGCACACATTACAAAGTCCTGGCTGCGGAGGAAGAGGGTACGGGTACTTGACTGGCCTGCCTGCAGTCCCGACCTGACTCCAATAGAGAATGTGTGGCGCATTTTGAAGCGCAAAATGTGACAACGTAAGCCCTATTCGGACGGTTATTGTTTCTGCTGCGGTCGTAAGGTGTTTTCATCATTTACAGGGGCTAGTCAGTGATTTTATTGTCGTCTTAATTAAGAATATCAGTGTTTTTCTCCCACCACCCATGTAAAAATCCCCGGGCCGAATGACCTAACTTACTGTTTGACAAACACCAAGGTCATGTGGTGCCGTCTGAATCCACATCTCTGAGTTTTCTATAATATATCACTTCAGAATTCACTGTTTATATCCTTTTTGACCACTGCAGGCAAGGTACGGTTACGCTTTGCTGTAATTTGGATGCATTTTAAAGATCTAGACTTTTATTACTGAAATGCTGGCAGGTATTTACAAGAGCAAGATATTTCATCACCGCTCAAAAACAAAAAGAGAAAGAAAAGCACGTAAACATTAAAAATGTGCCGTTTTAACAGCAGCAAATATACATGTTAAAATAACCGCAGCATTTTGTTTACCGCATATTAAGAGGCTGTATTCACTTATTTCCGCTCATTTCTATGTGGAAAAAAATGACATCCTTTACAGTGAGGAAAATAAGTATTTGAACACCCTGCTATTTTGCAAGTTCTCCCACTTAGAAATCATGGAGGGGTCTGAAATTGTCATCGTAGGTGCATGTCCACTGTGAGAGACATAATCTAAAAAGAAAAATACAGAAATCACAATGTATGACTTTTTAACTATGTATTTGTATGATACAGCTGCAAATAAGTATTTGAACACCTGCGAAAATCAATGTTAATATTTGGTACAGTAGCCTTTGTTTGCAATTACAGAGGTCAAACGTTTCCTTTAGTTTTTCACCAGGTTTGCACTGCAGGAGGGATTTTGGCCCACTCCTCCACACAGATCTTCTCTAGATCAGTCAGGTTTCTGGCCTGTCGCTGAGAAACACAGAGTTTGAGCTCCCTCCAAAGATTCTCTATTGGTATAGACTGGCTAGGCCACGCCAGAACCTTGATATGCTACTTACAGAGCCCCTCCTTGGTTATCCTGGATGTGTGCTACCCAGCCTCGACCCATCTTCAATGCTCTAACTGAGGGAAGGAGGTTGTTCCCCAAAATCTCGCAATACATGGCCCCGGTCATCCTCTCCTTAATACAGTGCAGTCGCCCTGTCCCATGTGCAGAAAAACACCCCCATAGTATGATGCTACCACCCCCATGCTTCACAGTAGGGATGTTGTTCTTGGGATGGTACTCATCATTCTTCTTCCTCCAAACACGTTTAGTGGAATTATGACCAAAAAGTTCTATCTTGGTCTCATCTGACCACATGACTTTCTCCCATGACTCCTCTGGATCGTCCAAATGGTCATTGGCAAACTTAAGACGGGCCTGGACATGTGCTGGTTCAAGCAGGGGAACCTTCCGTGCCATGCATGATTTCAAACCATGACGTCTTAGTGTATTACCAACAGTAACCTTGGAAACGGTGGTCCCAGCTCTTTTCAGGTCATTGACCAGCTCCTCCCGTGTAGTTCTGGGCTGATTTCTCACCTTTCTTAGGATCATTGAGACCCCACGAGGTGAGATCTTGCATGGAGCCCCAGTCCGAGGGAGATTGACAGTCATGTTTAGCTTTTTCCATTTTCTAATGATTGCTCCAACAGTGGACCTTTTTTCACCAAGCTGCTTGGAAATTTTCCCCTAGCCCTTTCCAGCCTTGTGGAGGTGTACAATTTTGTCTCTGGACAGCTCTTTGGTCTTGGCCATGTTAGTAGTTGGATTCTTACTGATTGTATGGGGTGGACAGGTGTCTACAGGTGGGAAGTCACGGGTTTGACTGCTGTTCCAGTGCATTTTCTCGGATAGAAGGTTGGAAAAACACGGGTTATGGGTTGCCTGGAACGCGGCATTAGAAACACCCTCACAGCAGTTATTTTTATATATTTTATTATTTTATTTACATGTAGTTGTATAGTAATAGTAATAGTAATAAATATAGCCTACATACATTTAAAAAATAATAATATAAAAAAAGAATTGCATTTAGGATGTTAATGAGCGTTAAAACCTGTCATCACAGTCTGTGAAAACGTAATTTTTTTTAAGTTTACAAGCTAGGATCTGTTGAGTTTCGTTGCGCGCGTGTTTTGGTGTCTTTAGCACAGTTCCACAAACATCTTCACGACATTTAAAACTAAACAGACGTTTTTGTTATAGTTGAGACACGTCAGTAAAGTAATACATAATGAAAGTAACTTACTTACATTTTGTCGCTGTCCGGTTGTCAAGTCTGACGTCACGCGGCAGCGCTTCCGGGTCCAATCTCATTCCACAAGAAAAACAACAAACGGCACTAATATACACACACAATGTGGTGTAATACTACAAAAAATATATATATAATCATAACCTCTATCTCCATACCAAAATTCCAGATGGCCAGACAGTGATTAACCTTTTATAAATCTTTAAAATATTAATGTCTGCAACAGCACAGAGACTGTTGTGTAGACTGTAAAGTTAAAATGTTTAAGTTTTTAAAATGTTTGATGTTTAATATGAATAAATAGCGCTCTTAAACTGCGATGGCATTCTCAAGTGAAACGAGTTGAGGCTTGGACCGATCGTAACTGAAAGCGCTCGAGAGGTCTTTTGTTGCTATGGATACAGTCATTATCTTATTTCGACAGTTTTTTGGCAGCACGCGCTCTGAAAACCTAAACTTTTGTGTAGTAAAATGTTTGAATATGCTGTTGAAATCTTCTGGATGTAATATCTAGATAATTTACCGTTGTTCTGTGGATAAATAGGATAATTGCGCGTGCTTGAAAGAGTTCCCCTCACAGATTTCGCCCGGGGTTCCGTTGGTCACGCGAATTTGCCGCGTTGACCCACAGAAAGTCTTTTGAAAGTGAATTGTGTGATTTACACAGCGCTATAACATTGACAATAGATAAAGGACCCTATTCATTGACATTTCACTCAGGTGAACGCCTAAATACCCTAGCTAGGCAATAACATGCAGACTCATCAGGTAAGCTCTATAAACAAACACATGAGATACATAACTAAGATAAAACTGCCAAGATAGGAATCTGTTTTTGTCTTACAGACTTCCTGATGGAGCTGATAGCAGTACTGTGTAGATGCAGGAAAGGCCATCAAACAGATACTAGTTTATGGAATCAGTTAAGTAACATTTATTGCTTAATGAACAGCCAGTTCACAATACTATAGGAAGTTGACAAAATGCAGAAGTTAATGAGAAAACTTACAAATGAGTCTGGATGTCAGAATCCATCACACATTCAATCAACTGATCTTAGAACAGTTATGCAGAATAAAGCTAGCCCATCAAAATACCACAAGGCTCTCAATGCCAAACAGATCTCAGCTTCGTTGACAAGTGTTATTTACATCTCAATAAAACTCATTGACACCTCAAAAAGACTTTCGGATTCATGGCGGTAGCCCTTTTTGTTTTCTCACACTCTTAATTAAAGCTTATTGAGAGGATGAGTTGCATTGAGTCTTATTGATTTGATACAAGGCTCCTTCTGGGCTACCGAGTCGAGCTCAGAGACTGTTGCGGTTTATGTTATTTATTCTCATTGGGATGGATGAATTTATGGATGCTCTGATTGATGGAAGGATGGATTAATAGGCTGATTGAAACAGTTTTCCCCGTCACATTCATCACCTCGTTTTACAGTAACATCAATGGTGGGATGTTCATGCATAGTGTTGCTAGACACGTCTCGGGTCCTGCTGTTACGTTCCTTAACCAATAAATTCCACCTGAGGTCAGCAGACGAGGTCGCGGAGGAAGACTTAAACACGTCTAAATTAGCCGAAGCCTTTTATGTCTTTTTATTTGTCCTCAGGGATGTGCGGTCTGGTTAGGACAGTGTTTAGGACAGTAGTGGACAGTAAGTGGACGATGGTCCCTGTGGGATCTTTTCACCCATTAATACAGCCTCTCCTCTCCTCTTTTGCCCCAGTGACCTCTAGGTAATAAAACAATATTATCTGTCAGCAGAGTGAAGGAGGGGGGCAATTAGCGGCTTTTGTCCCAACGGCGTGTTTAGAGACGAACCCCGAGAGGTTAAAGTTTCTGATTAAAGACCCAAATGAAGAAGACACTGTCTTGTTCGCCCTCCTACCGCTGCCTGGTGGTCGCATGCAGGTTTTAACGTCTGTCCTGTGCTGGCGATTGTTTATCCCACCCGGCTGTGTTTATCAAAAGGGGTTAAATGACATAAGTGGGTTAATCCGTGAAAGCCCTGTGCTTTTTCACATATGTTCTTTGTCGGCGTGGCCTGTGAAGGCCTCAGTATTAGCCTCATTCATCCCACAGCGGTGAAAGGAAATGCTTATGAATAGAAGCGATTCTCACACTAAAGAAGAGAATGCGCCATCTGAAACCCTGATATTAGCTGCTTTTGTGGTTAATCCTCTCTAAGTGTGTGTGAGAGAAAACGACAGCTTCTCAGGTGAATGTTCTGGCACAGGTTTACAGCTTTGTTTCTCTCGTTTCACTCTGTAGTTGATGCGTGTGGAAATTTTATTTTCTATAACAATGATTATATAGTTAAATACCACTAGGGCTGCCACTAACGCCTATTTTTATATTGATTAATCGATCAACTAATTTGTCGATTAATCGATTAATCTATCGGCCAATTTATCACAATCATTTTCAACAATTTTACTTAAAAACGATCATTTAACTTGCAACGTAGTGTACTATAAAAAAGTATAAATGTAAACAAGCCCTTGACAAAATGTAAAACTAAAAGAGTAAAAATGTAAAAAGGTACAAATTTGTAAACCAACATAACAAAAAAAGAGAATATCATCAAATACTTTTTATGTAGAATAGTGTTGTGACGATACCAAAATTATGACTTTGGGATGTTTGCAACAATTACATTATTATTAATCATGTTAACACTAACCACTATTCTGAACAGGTTGGGATGACCGAAATCTTATTTCCTGATACGAGTAATGTAATATTTTTTAAATGTAATTTTATAATTACAATATATTGACAAGATGTCCCTATAAAGATGGCAGTATCCTAATTACTTGTCCTTGCGGGGACTTTTTTTTTTTTTACTGTAATGTAAAAATGTAGAAAGTTTTGTGTGATTGATAGGTTTATGGGTAGGGTTAGTGTAAGGGGAGAGAATATACAGTTTGTAACCATTATGCCTGCTTATACCCAGAAAGATAGTGAACCAGACATGTGTGTGTGAGTGTGTGTGTGTGAGTGAACAGAGCAGAGTAGAGTATAAAGGAAAGGAAATAGTCAATGACAATGTAACATCAGACTGATCAGAAATGCATCAGAAGAAGGGAGACAGATGGCATCAAATACAGCATTTTACATTACAGTATGTATGCATTTGATACTGTAAACAGATTACCATGGTAGAGACACATTACTGTAACTCACCCTTATAAAGCTCAACTACAGTAGATTCAGTCATATGGTACAGTGAGAGCATTACTGTATTGGCAGCAAACTCTGTTCTATAGCCCAGAACCTCATGGCTGTGTTGTAACTTCATCACACCTTTTGATAACACACTGAATAGATAGATACTATTACAAACATTATAGATTAAATAACATAAATTAGGTAATGTAAGCATATTTTCTTATGTGGCATCTGTAGCCTGTGTTACTGTAGATAATTCAGCAACAAGGGTGATTTGAAACATGTATCTTGCATTGTTTGCTGTTGGATGAACTGATTGTTAAAAGTACTAAACTGACAGAAGATCATACTGTTGTGTTTCAGTGATTAAACCGAATGTTCTCATTACATATTACAATAATCTTGTGTTTGAAACAATGATTATGTGGACTGAAGATATGTGCCACTGAATGAAAGCATTACATCAGGTTTTGAAAGAATGACTAGCTGTTACAAGTGTGATCAGTTTAGATTTTTATACTAAGAGTTTTGAAAATGTACACCTTACTAGTGAAAATAGTACCAAAGCAAATAAAAAAAACTGTAAAGTACCGTTTCGAATACAATTTAATATTGTACCCAACTTACCCAGTCGACTAAAATAGTGACGACTAATTATCAGCGTCGTCGCAGTCGATTGTATCGACCAATCGCGACAGGCCTAAATACCACACCAAAGCACAAAAGCGTGCTGCACTTTTGTCGTCTTTCACTTTAAAGGTGCTGTATGTAAGTTTTTACACTTTACTAAAGCATAAAAATACCATAATATGTTTGCAGATATTTAGGAAACATGCTAAATTCACCTACACTCTAAAAAAAAAAGGTTCTATATGGCACCAAAAATGGTTCTTGGCTCGTAATCATAGGGGAACCTTTTTTAGTGCTATATATAGGGCTGCACAATGTATCGAAATTATCAAAATATCGCAAATGTACATATCGCAATATGCATATTGCAACGGCACGCAATATCTGAATGATTTTAATAGGCTACTTCAACATTGTGAAAAGTGTACGTTTTAGGTCGGCGCATATAGCAGAGAATAGACTGAACACTGTTACTTATGTGACTTGCTTGACGTTAAAAAGAGTTATTAAACGCAATAACTTGCGAAAATAACTCCTTGCAGTCTCGTGCTGTCTGACACACACACTGAAACGTGCGCACAAGCCATTCTTTTTTTCGTGTCGTGTTACACACTCGAACTGTCAAATACACACACAGTTGTGTCAATATGGCTGTCTTGATGAGTATTCATGTAAACCCAGTCGCTTATGCTTTAAAGCAGCACTAGGTAACTTTTCAACCTTTATAATATATTTTCAAGACTCTTGTGATTATACATCGACTTACAATAGGTTGAATGACACGTCTGCCATAGCCTGACGTGGTCTGTATCGTTTTTAATCGTACTTTTAAACTTCGGGTTTCGGGTAGTAACCCGAGAACAAAAAGAACTACAAAATTCGACTGCTTTACGGCATATACGTCACTTCCACCACCACCACTTCCTTAAATTCGGACGTGCGAGCCAAACTATCATTTGTTTGCCGAATGTTATAGTCATGGCCGAAGCAGCACAGAAAAATAAGAAAGCAAAGGTTTTGTCGGAGGAAAGCAAAAAGAGGAAACGAGAAAGTGATGGGATTAAAGGCAGGACGAGGATCAACATGGGCCGGCGTTTGCTCGTTGGCGTGAGCTGAAGAAGGAGGGGCTACATTCTTGCAAGTAAATACATAAGACGTACAAAATCATATTTTAGGATACCTAACATGTCTGTGATATTGGTTTATTTGTCTTGCCTCAAGCTATAATGCAAATCGATTTTTCAAATTTGCAGATTCATCTATGGTAGCTTGATATTATAATATTGACGATATATGGTTATTACCTACCACTCAAACATTGAATTGAAGTATCATACAGATTCTGTAAAATGGGAACCAATAGACTAGGCTACTATAATGACGCTGGCTTGTAAACGTGAGCATCGCGATCATTTGGCGTTTGAAAAAAAATAAAACCCATGAAATGATATTCATATGACATGCTGAAACATATGCCACTGTACCTGGGATGAAGACATTTCACACGCGTCGCAAGCAGAACACGCATGTGAACTCCTGCAGTGTTCAGGGCTATCATAGTTGTCATGTCAACAAATGCACGTGCGATGCATCCCCTGATGTAGAATGACAGAGTTTACGACAGTAGTAGAGGACAATACTGTTTCCCAACTGTAGGGGGTCCCCGAGAGCAAAACCTACCTAGTGCTGCTTTAAATGCTTTAAATTTAGATTTCACACACGTAAAGCAATATCGTATCGCACATCGAATATCGCATTATTTAACAAGGATATCGCATATAGCATTTTTCTTCGATATCGCACATCTATCTATCTATCCATCCATCCATCCATCCATCCATCCATCCATCCATCCATCCATCCATCCATCATCTATCTATCTATCTATCTATCTATCTATCTATCTATCTATCTATCTATCTATCTATCTATCTATCTATCTATCTATCTATCTATCTATCTATCTATCTATCTATCTATCTATCTATCGTTCAATCTTTCCATCGTTCCACCGTTCCATCGACCATTCCATCAATCTATTATTCTATCTATCTATCCATCCGTCCATCCTTTCGTTCTTTCTATCTTTTGTTCTATCTCATGAACATGCACTGAATGGTAATTTATTGACTTCAGATAACTGAGACATTTGTGGAAGACATTAGCTGGAAGTAATATCCCAGTTTATGTGTGTGTGTGTGTGTGTGTGTGTGTGTGTGTGTGTGTGTGTGTGTGTGTGTGTGTGTGTGTGTGTGTGTGTGTGTGTGTGTGTGTGTGTGTGTGTGTGTGTGTGTGTGTGTGTGTGTGTGTGTGTGTGTGTGTGTGTGTGTGTGTGTGTGTGTGTGTGTCATCTGTTTTCAGGAAGATGGAGAGATAGAAAAACAGAGATGAGAGATAAGCTGAAAAGACTGAGAGTTTCTATTGTTACCTTGGATTGAGGAGGATTAGATAGTGTGTGAATGTAAATCTTGTCATTCAGAAGTTGTTCTAGCAGTGATTGTGTGTGTGTGTGTGTGTGTGTGTGTGTGTGTGTGTGTGTGTGTGTGTGTGTGTGTGTGTGTGTGTGTGATGGAGATCTGGCTTGATAAAGACTCTCTCCTGCTCACCAATGCCTTTCATAAATAAAGAAGTGGACAGCAGCACTTTTGTTAACATGTGCCACATTGGCGCCCTTGACTTCCACTTCAGAAAATTGTTGCCCCATCAGACGGCAGCCAGAGAAAGCTGACAGGTAATGGTTAACGTGATAACTGCTCCGATTTCATCAACTGACTGCTCTATCTCTGTCTCGCCATCTCATTGTGGGTGTGCTGTTTGGGGGGAAACTCTCAGAAAGATTACTCGCAGCGCAAGAAATCAGATGAAAACCACGCTCGCTTCTCTGATGGAGGAGAAAAAGAGAGATATTTAGACATCACCCATCACAGAACCAAAGATGAAACGATGCCGTCCAATCTGGCAAAGCAATCGCACTCGCCGCGCCGTCCTCATATTTTTACTAGTGTAGTAAAATGGATTGCATCAAACCCACTGTATTTAGCCATGATTTATGGTACTGTTCAAAATCGGTGTGCATGGCAAGTTTACCAGCACAAGTGCCCGTCCTCGTGTGAGTGACAGCTGCTCCATCGCCATGGCAGCAGAATCTCGTGGTGCTGATGCGGTTGTCATGGCACCTGGAGGAACACTCAACTTTTCAAGCAGGAATGCTAAAATTGAAAGGTGTCTAAACTGTTATTATGTGCTATTTGGTGGTTGAACGTGTGCATCAAAGCGTGAAGAGAGAGGAAAAAAAAACGGGAAAAAAGCAGATAGGATGTGACGGATCACCCTCAAGCCTTTCAGCCATGCTCAAACTATTGCACCATATACAATAATGATATTAAAATGATGCATTTTGGCAATGTGAAGACATGAATTATGAGTATTGCTTTGATTGTTGTAATCCTTCTGAAAGAGCCCTGACCAAATTGTCTACAAGAAAAAATATTTACGATAATCATAAATGTTTCTTAAACAGCAAATCGTCATATTAGGATGATTTCTGAAGGATCATGTGACACTGAAGACTGGAGGAATGGTGATAAATTCAGCTTTGATCACAGGAATAAATTATATTTTACTATATATTCACGACTGTCATTTTAAACCGTAATAATATTTCAGATTTTTTTTTACTGTATTTTAGATCAGAAGCCTTGGTGAGCAGAAGAGACTTCTTTCAACACTTTTTCTACACTTAAAGGGTTAGTTCACCCAAAAATGAAAATAATGTCATTTATTCCTCGCCCTCATGCCGTTCCACACCCGTAAGACCCCCGTTCATCTTCGGAACACAAATGAAGATATTTTTGCTGAAGGCTCAGTGAGGCCTCCATAGGGAGCAAAGCAATTTCCTCTCTCAAGATCCATGAATGTACTGAAAACATATTTAAATCAGTCCATGTGGGTGCAGGGGTTCAATATTAATATTATAAAGCGGCGATTATATTTTTGCGTGCGTAAAAACCCCGAAATAACGACTTTTATAGTGATAACCAGTTTCAAAACACTGCTGCATGAGGCTTCGGAGACTGAGTGTATCGAATTACGAGTCGATTCAGTGGCTCGGATCACCAAAGTCACGTGATTTCAGCAGTTTGACGGTTTGACACGCGATCCAAATCATGATTCGACTCGCTGATTCGATACACTCCAAAGCTTCTAATTCATCCCAAAGGTGTTCTATCGGGTTGAGGTCAGGACTCGGTGCAGGCCAGTCAAGCCTCCAGACCAAACTCGCTCATCCATGTCTTTATGGACCGATGCTTTGTGCCAGTGGCGTGCACAGACCACCTCAGGGGCAGAAGGACCAAAAAGGGCACTAAAAAAATAACAAGAATCAAATTTATTTTTTACATAATTTAAATGCATTTATTTATGACATAAATCACCTGTATTTAAAGCAGTACGCGTCTGTCTGTTGTGTTTTTAAATATATTTAAAAAAAGGGGGGGGGGGTCGGTCAATTTTGTTCCCCACTGGCTTTCAATATATGGTTAAAACCATTCTTAAAAATATTCCATATTTCCATGGCATTCCATGAAAAGACATTGATACAAATAGAATGCATAACACATCAAACAAAAACAGGGAAATTATGATAATATTACTAAATATATATATAATTATTTACTTTTACTCTGCTAAACAAAACAGTGAGAATCAAGCAGGTAATTATGTTCCGTTTTGTTGATGTTTTAAACCTGTATTGTATTTGCTATCATGAAATAGGTAACATTTTACAATAAGATTTCATTAGTGAACTACATTTGTTAACATGAACTAATAATAAACTGCCCTTCTACAGCATTTATTAATCTTAGTTGATATTAATTTCAGCATTTACTAATACATTATTAAAATAAAAATTTGTATATGTTATATTAGTTAATGCACTGTGTCAAGTAACATGAACAAACAATGAACAGCTGTATTTTTATTAACTAACATTGACAAAGATTAAAATATTAATATACAATAACAAATGTATTGCTCATGGTTAGTTCATGTTGGTTAATACATTAACTTTACAAATGAGACCTTCATGCAAGTGTTACCATGATATCAAATATATAAATTCCATACAATTTAGAGTTTGACATGGGCTTTTTCATTTCATTTCACTAGATGTATTTCCCCGAGCTAATAACACGAGGACGTGCTATGGTCTTGGATAAAAACAAATTGAATGACATTGTCAGACTCAGAATGCTGCTGTTGAACTCAAGACTCGAGTTATGCTTTTATTATAATTAAGCATAACTTGCATGCTCCCGCAACCTTTACAGTAGCGTGGTGGTAGGATAAATATACATTTTCTGTGTTAGCTTACCTGCTGATCGTGTAGTTTGAAAACTCGTGTGGCTCATTGCTGTGCTGTGTGCAGGCTGCGTGTAGGCCTATAGCCAGTCCTTCCAGAAAAATGCAGCTTTTTTTTGTGATTGTTGCGGGCAAAAATCCTTGATTATGCGGCACGTTTTCTTAGAAAATGCGGGATATTTATGCAATTTTATTCGATAAAATTGCGGGAACTTGCAAAAACTGCGGTTTGATGAAAAAGAGAAAAAAAGCACTACATCACACAAAGTGCTGGGAATATTTAAGTTCTCATCTTGTTTTATTGAAGACCTTAATAAACACATGGCTCAAATTTACAAAACATTGAGTCAAACAAGTTCTGTAGCTTTACAAAAGGAATATGCTACAACTTTTGAAAAAATTAATAACTTCCTGTTTTACAGAGGTAACTATACAAAACAGACATTTGAGTTCTTCCAATGCACAAAGTGCAATCACTTAAAGGGTTAGTTCACCCAAAAATGAAATTTCTGTCTTTAATGACTTACCCTCATGTCGTTCGACACCCGTCAGACCTCCGTTCATCTGCAGAACACAAATGAAGATATTTTAGTGGAAATCCGATGGCTCAGAAAGGCCTCCATTGGCTCAATGGCACGGTTCACTCTCAAGACCTATAAAAGGTACTAAAGACGTCGTTACAAAGTCCATCTCACTACAGTGCTTCTACAATAACTTTATAAAGCGAAAATAATAGTTTTTGTGCGCAAAAAAAACCCTAAATAACGACTTATATAGTGATGACCGATTTCAAAAAACAGCATCATGAAGCTTCGAAGCGTTATGAATCAGCGAGTCGATTTATGATTCCAAACCGCTGAATCGACTCACTGATTCATAACGCTTCGAAGCTTCATGAATCATGATGCTGTGTTTTGATGCTTTGCGCGGTTTTTTGCTGTTATTTTTGTTGGCAAATGGGAATTTGCGTGCTTCATCATGGTTTCACCGACATCTATGGTTTCACCACGGGGTTTGCAGCTTTTCGATGACGTTCACGTCGGGTAATTACGTCATTTCAAAACGTTCCCATGGCAATAGGGGGAAATGGCGGCTCTTAGTAAACGAACGTTTTTCAACTTTCTGCTAATATATATTACTTTTTTCCATGAAGCTCTACACACTGTTCTTGAGCTCATCTGAAGGCCACATGAAGTTTGGAGGTCTGTAGCGATTGACTCTGAAAGTTTGTGACTTCTGCACACTGTGACCCTCAGCATGCGCTGACCCCGCTCTGTGATTTTACGTGGCCTATCACTTCGTGGCTGTTGTTCCCAATTGCTTCCACTTTGTTATAACACCACTAACAGTTGAGCATGGAATATTTAATAGTGAGGAAATGTCACGAATGGACTTACTGCATCAGTGAGTCGATTCAGCGGTTCGAAGCGCCAAAGTCACGTGATTTCAGCAGTTTGGCGGTTTGACACGCGATCCGAATCATGAATCGACTCGATGATTTGATACACTCCGAAAGCTTCATGAAGCAGTGTTTTGAAACCGGTTATCACTATATAAGTCGTTATTTTGTTTTTTTTTGGTGCACCAAAAATATTCTCGTCGCTTTATGATATTAATATTGAACCACTGTGCTCACATGGACTGATTTAAATATGTTTCTAGTACATTAATGGATCTTGAGAGTGCAAATTGCTTTGCTCCCTATGGAGGCCTCACTAAGCCTTCAGATTTCAACACAAATATCTTCATTTGTGTCCGAAGATGAACGAATGAGGGTGAGTAATAAATGACATTATTTTCATTTTTTTGGGTTGAACTAACCCTTTAATCCCTTTATTCTATAAATTGTACGTTGCATACTATGTTGAAGGTTGAATAAATCATAGCCGGTTGAAGAAATCTGTGATGATTTTAAGCAGACGTGTTAGTGATGTACGGACACTTAGATTTGCTTTCCGGGAGAAAAGCACTTTGGCAGATTCATGACAGATTCCACACAGTGATTATTGCATTAGAAACACTCTGATAGAATCACATAAAACATGTCATTTTAAGAACATGCTGAAAAATGTCAAGAGGGTAAAAGAGACGCTGAATGACCGTGTGTGTGTGTGTGTGTTTTCAGGAAAAACAGCTGTGGGAACCTTATAACGCGTTAAGTATTTCAGCGCTTTCAGATGGTGAAATTGGGCGTATAATCTCTCTGGCACACTTTTTTATTTCACCGGCGTGTGGATTGGACTCATCACAGAACATCTGGTCCGGCTTGATTAACACTCGCTCGCTTCCATTCGGCTGATCACAAACCACCTACCAAAGGTTTGTTGGACACAGTCATAATTCGGTTTTCATGATCATTCTCACCATATCACTGACCTTTGTTTTTGCTCTGTCTGTTTATATGTAAATGACCTCTGTTATATATAATCTTTTTCATCTCAGATTAAAGCCACTTTTAACTCTGGGACAAGCAATATTTCATTCTTCATTTTGAAAGGGGGCTAGTGCAGCTTTTAACCTTCAAAGTGCTCCATAGGTTTACCTTTCAACATACTGATTCTTGAGATAAGGGACCAAACATGTCCCAAACACAAAATCCCTATTTATGTTAAAAAGTAAGAATGTCAACACAATAAAAATACTTAAAAAGTAACATCTAAGGGAAATTTGTAGACTCGGGACATTCATTGCTTATTCTTTTAAATATTTTCTTTAGTATTATTTTTAAAAGCACACTCTATACTTGGAAATACATGTTATTGAACCTGTCCTCAGCATGAAGACCATCCAAGCATTCATCCACCCATCCATCCATGCATCCATCCATCCATCCATCCATGCATCCATCCATCCATCCATCCATCCATGCATCCATCCACCCATCCATCCATGCATCCATCCATCCATCCATCCATCCATCCATGCATCCATCCATCCATCCATGTATGCATCCATCCATCCATGCATCCATCCACCCATCCATCCATGCATCCATCCATCCACCCATCCATCCATCCATCATGCATTCATCATACATGCATCCATCCATCCATGCATCCATCCATCCACCCATGCATTCATCCATCCATGTATGCATCCATCCATCCATCCATCATGCATTCATCATACATGCATCCATCCATCCATGCATCCATCCATCCACCCATGCATTCATCCATCCATGTATGCATCCATCCATCCATCCATCATGCATTCATCATTCATGCATCCATCCATCCATGTATGCATGCATCCATCCATGCATCCATCCATCCATCCATCCGTCCATGTATGCATGCATCCATCCATGCATCCATCCATCCATTATGCATCCATCATCAATCCATCCATCCACCCATGTATCCATCCATCCATACATACATATGTCCATCCATGCATCCATCCATCATGCATTCATCATCCATCCATCCATCCATGCATCCATCCATCCATCCATGCATTCATCCACCCATGCATCCATCCATCCATGTATTTATGCATCCATCCATCCATCCATATATCATCCATCCATCCATCCATCCATCCATCATGCATTCATCATACATCCATCCATCCATCATTCATCCTTCCATCCATCATGCATCCATCCATGCATCCATCCATCCAGCCATCCATCCACCCATGCATCCATACATCCATCTATCCATGTATCCATCCATCCATCCATCCACCCATCCATGCATCCATCCATGTGTCCATCCATCCATGTGTCCATCCATTCATCCATCCATGCATCCATGCATCCATCCATCCATCCATCCATCCATCCATCCATCCATGCATCCATCCATCCATCCATCCATCCATCCATGCATCCATCCATCCATCCATCCATCCATCCATCCATCCATCCATGTATCCATCCATCCATGCATCCATCCATCCATCCATCCATCCATTCATCCATTGTATCCATCCATGCATCCATCCATGCATCCATCCATCCATGCATCCATCCATCCATCCATCCATCCATCCATGTATCCATCCATCCATGCATCCATCCATCCATCCATCCATCCATCCATGTATCCATCCATCCATGCATCCATCCATCCATCCATCCATCCATGTATCCATCCATCCATGCATCCATCCATCCATCCATCCATCCATCCATCCATCCATCCATCCATGTATCCATCCATCCAAAATAAGTGTTTAAAATGCAACAAATAAAAAAAAAATCACATTTACATTAAAAAGGCAGAAATCTTTAAGATATCAAATAATACAAGAAGTAAATATTGAATTATATTTTCCATTAAAAAATAGCTATAAAAGTTGTGTCCTCACCTTGCGCCAACTCCGTCAGGATTTTGTATAATTCTGAATAAATCAGGCAGTGTCAAGGGCAGCTTTAACTCGCTGTTTCCCGCTCATTGTGGATCTCACAGTCTTGGGACACATAGTCTTGGAAGTTATAGATTTTTTAATATTTTAAACGAACAATATTGAAGTGTCTGCGGTCACAGCCTTAACATGTCAACTCTAAATATAATAAATAAATCTTGTTTTTTAAGGCAGCTACAACTGAGGAAAAAAACGAAATTGTACAACACGTGATTAAGGTGGAAAAACCTTCAATTTTGCAGACATTCAACATCCATTCCATCCATTATTCCATCCAACTCCGTCAGGTTTTATGTCTGATAGTTGACAAATTCTCTCAAAAAGTCTGTATAATGTGATTTAATAAGCATTTTTCATATGGGGAATTCTTCTAATGCTGTTTCATGATTCTATTTACATCTATTGTATATTTGGCCTCAGCTCAACCTTTGTCAACTCTGTCAGTATTTTACACATCAAGTGAAGGTTTTTGTTCATTTTGGAAGAAATGTCTTATTCTTTTTTCAATTTATTGTGTAAAAATTTTCAAACATCAATGGAACTGCATAATGATATGTCCTAATTACCTAAGAACATTGGGGATATATGTTTAATATTAAAAGGAGGGAGGAGAATTAGGGAAACTGGGTTGTTCATAATAGTGTGAAAACAAACAAAAAATAAACAGAGAATGTATTTTATGATTTAGATCCTTTGCTGAACACCAGTATTACATAACTGAAGATTTGACATTGTTTTTGGACGAATTAAATTAAATTAGCATGCTTGTTGGTGCGTCTGAGGTAGTTGACACAAGTTATGGACTGAATAAATATCATTTTTTTGAAAAAATTGTAGAAAAAAAAACGGTTCCCTTACATGGTTCATTATCCGAGACCTTTGTCTACATTTTTAATAATGTTGTGTTTTTATTTTTTGACATTTTAAAACATGTTTTGTCCCTTATCTCAAGAATCAGTGACTTGCAAGGGTAAAATAGGAATAGTGACAGGGGAAAAATAACAAGATAGCCCACAATTACCCTAAAAATTGAGTGTGCAAAGCCCATTACTTATTATTATGAATATGGTCTTCACCTCTGTCATAACTCTCAAATCTCATATGCATATTTAAAGTGCTGCACCTGACATGCTGATTTTGAATATGCGCATATGCAGATGAGTACGAGGAAAGAAATTCAGTGACAAACTTACAGTTCAGAAACTTCAGGAAACTTGTGTGCGAGGTTACATGAAGAGAATTTACATTTCGGGGTGAACTATTCGTGTAATATCTTATTTTTTGTGCGCATTTTTGCATAAATCTCAAATCTTGTATGCAAATTTAAAGTGCTGCACCTGACATGCCACATTTGAATATGCAGATGAGTATTGAGACCTACAGCAAAGGGAATTAAATTCAGTGACCAACTTAAAGTTCCATTTGTATGACAATAGTAAATAGAGCGCGAAGTTGAATGAAGAGAATTTTTATTGAAATTTCATTTAATATAATATAATATGCACTTTTATGCCTCCTGAAGGGTTAAAGCAGAACACAGAGGAAAGTTGAGTGAAGACGAGGGACAGAAACTTCTGATCATGGTCATTTTGCTTTTTTGAGTGACGTCAAAAGTGCAAACTCTGGAAAATGTCAGAGCAATTGCCATACATTCAGTACCAAAGGTATTCTGGGTAATTTCAGCGGTTGTTCCATGTCCATATCCATACATACATCCATTTGCACAGATCTCGAGGCCTTTCTCTCTCACTGTCTGTGTTTGTTCCCCATCGGCTGTTGACTTTTTCCCTATGACATTTGAGGACCATGTGTGTCTAGCACAGTCTGATATTTTCAACTGTGTGTCATTTGGTCTCCACGTGGGTTTAAAAGCTCACAAATTGCATCAAAAATTGCACACAAATTGCATCCGATTGCCAACATGTTGAAAAGGTAAATTGCAAATCTATTTAGAGCGCTGACCAGCTCCCCGGTGTGGTGGAAGTTCTGGTCTAATTGGTCACCGGCTCTGCGTTGTGTGCCGGTAATGAGAGCAAGAGAGCACTTACTGGACTGGACACTTATGCCTTTGTTCAGTAGACTTAATCTTTTCATATCTGGACGTTATTTCTTTATTGGGTGAGAGTTGCTTTTCATGCAGTACAGCCATTTACTGTAAGTCTGAGTGGAGGTCATGACGGTTATATGCACATATCTCAGACATCTGAATGACATGATGGTCTTTTAAAATAAATATTCTTGGTTGTAGATCAATCTGTCACTGTCTGTCCATCCATCCATCCATCCATCCATCCATCCATCCATCCATCCATGCATGCATCATCCATCCATCCATCCATCCATCCATCCATCCATCCATCCATCCATCCATGCTTCCATCATCCATCCATTTATCCATCCATCCATCCGTTTATCATCCATCCATTTATCCATCCATCCATTTATCCATCCATCCATGCATCCATTCCATCAATCCACCCATCCATCTATACACGTATCCATCCATGCATCCATCCATCCATTGACCCACCTATCCATCCATCCATCCATCCATCCATATATCCGTGTATCCATCCATGCATCCATCCATTTATCCATCCATCCATCCATTCACCCATCCATCAATCTATCCATCCATCCATTCATGCATGCATCCATCCATTTATCCATCCATCCATCCATCATCCATGCATCCATTCCATCAATCCACCCATCCATCTATCCACGTATCCATCCATGCATCCATCCATCCATCCATTGACCCACCCATCCATCCATGCATCCATCCATCCATCTATCCGTGTATCCATCCATGCATCCATCCATTTATCCATCCATCCATCCATTCACCCATCCATCAATCCATCCACCCATCCATTCCATCCATGCCATCCATCCATGCATCCATTCCATTCCATCCATCCATCCTTCCATTTATCCACGTATCCATTCATGCATCCATCATCAATCCATCCATTTATCCATCCATTCCACCCATGCCATCCATCCATGCATCCATTCCATCCATCCATCCATCCATCTATTCATCCCTGCATCCATCATCCATTCCATCAATCCATCCATATATCCACGCATCCATCCATGCATCCATCCATCCATCCATTTATCCATCCACCCATCCATCCATCCATCCATCCATCCATGCATCCATTCACCCATCCATCCATCCATCCATCCATTCCATCCATTCATCCATCCATCCATCCATCCATCCATCCATCCCATCCATCCATGCATCCATTCCATCCATTCCATCCATCCATCCATCCATCTATCCATCCCTGCATCCATCCATCCATCTATCCACGTATCCATCCATGCATCCATCATCAATCCATCCATCCACCCATCCATCCATTTATCCATCCAAATCCATTCACCCACCCACCCATCCATGCATCCACCCATCCATCCATCCATGCATCCATCCATCCATCCATCCATCCATCCATCCATCCATCCATCCATCCATCCATCCATCCAATATGCATCCGTCATCCATTCCATCAATCCACCCATCCATCCATCTATCCACGTATCCATCCATGCATCCATCATCCATCCATCCATCCATTTATCCATCCATCCACCCACCCACCCATTCATCCATGCATCCACCCATCCATCCATGTATCCATCCATGCATCCATCCATCCACCCATCCATCCATCCTCCATCCTCCATCCATGCATCCATGCATCCATTCACCCATCCTTCAATCCATCCATCCATTCCATCCATCCATGAATTCATCCATCCATGCCATTCATCCATGCCATCCATCCATCAATCCATGAATCCATCCATCCATGCCATCCATGCCATCCATCCTTCCTTCCATCCATCCATCTATCCATGCATCCATCATCCATCCATCCATCCATTTATCCATCCACCCACCCATCCATTCATACACGCATCCATCCACCCATCCATCCATCTATCCATGTATCCATCCATGCATCCATCCATCCATTTATCCATCCATTTATCCATCCATCCATCCATCATGCATCCATCCATCCATTCCATCCATCCATCCATTCCATCCATCCATCCATTCCATCCATCCATGCATGCATCCATCCATCCATCCATCCACCCACCAACCCATCCATTCCATCCATCCATCCATTCCATCCATGAATCCATCCACCCATGCATCCATCCATCCATCCATCATATTATTGATATCCATCCATCATATTATTATTGCTGCTTCATATTATTTTTGTGGAATCTGTGATACCTTTTTTAGGATTCTTTGATGAATTTATTTGAAATAGGATTTTTTTTAAACAATGTTTAAGTATTTACTGCCAATTTTGATCAATTTAATGCGTTCTGAATCACTCACAAAACACTTTTGAATTAAATTTCAGAATTTCACTTCTTACTTTTTTCTGCTCCTGTGCACAAAGAGACGCCCATATAGACATTATATCAAAGTTGTGTGTGATTTAAAATGTGCAGTCTACCATTGGCTTTACTTTCTATTTCTCATCTCGGGGAGATAAATTGACTTTCTTCTCATGAACACTCAGATCCCATCTGATGTGTTTCATGTTTAAACACACGGTTCTGTCTGTGAGTCTGTGTGTTGTTGGAGCTGAATTGATGGTTTAAAGCAGCTCCGAGTAATCTAACCTCAGAACAGGTCGTTTTTATCTGTCTGTCAACACGTGATTTCATCACAGCACAGCTCAGACATACGACTGTGTGCATCTATGCATGTGTGTGTGTGTTCTCTGTGAATCCCAGTTCATTCATTTATCTTTGACATGCTTGAGTTTTCTGCCAGAATCTGAAGTTGTTCTACATCGTTAGTGAGACACGCATGTCCCTCGAGAAGCGAGTCTCACTCTCGCCCACCTTCTGTTCGACCCCAGACTGATGACATTACATATACAGGTCAAGAGGTCACAACACGAAATCTGTGATATTGCATCTTAGATCATTTCTCACCGTTATAAGCATGTGCCACTGTCAGTTACGAATGAACTATTCAGTGAATCGGCATAAACTCGCATTGCAAAAACGTCCAACTTAGATGCAGAATGCAATAGAAATGTTGTTTCTGTCAGGTTGTTGTCTTTATTTCTAAGCTTGTAATTCCAGTTTGTGGTCAGAAGTTTGGTTTCTGCTGGGATAAAGAGACCCCAGGGCAATTCAAAGGCCACTTGAACTACTGAATCAAATCAAAGACGAGAGACATTCGCGATCCACTCGCAGATCTCCGTCTCACTGGGAGGGCGTGCCGGCAGGTGGCTGTCATGTCTCTAATTGGCCTCTGTGGTGTGAAATTGTGTTCATTATGTGCAGAAGGACTGCACAAGAACCCCTGGGATCACCGAGAGAAAGAGAGCGAGAGCGCATTCATGAGAGAGCGTGTTTGAGGAACTGATTCAAAGGAAGTGTATGTTAGATTGCCAGTCACACAACAGAAGGAGAACGAAAACGTGCATATGTGAAACTTTTTAGCTCACCACCATTGAGAATTCATTTGACCTTCACTTCTAAAACATTAAAGAATAAAAATACATTTTTTAATTTTTATCAAATTTTTTACTAAATTGCTAATGCTATTTTCAAAAGTGCTTCATTTCACTTGTTGAATATAGCATCTGATAAATGAATGAAAGTAAATGTAAACATGCATCTGTTTGATCAAAAATACAGTACATACACTCTAAAAAAAGGTTCTATATGGCACCAAAAATGGTTCTTCGTCGTAATCATAGAGGAACCACTTTTGGTGCTATATAGCACCATATCTTAACATGTTCTGTATATGGTAGCGGTGCTATATAGCACCTTAGTCAAAGAACCGCTGGAAAACCACTGAAGCACCAAAATTGGTATATAACACTTAAAAAGGTTCCCCTATATGATTACGAGCCAAGAACCATTTTTGGTGCCATAAAGAACCTTTTTTTTTTAAAACATTTAAAATGACTGTTTTCTATGTAAATATATATTCCTTTGATCAAAGCTGAATTTTCAGCATCATTACTCCAGTCTTCAGTGTCACATGATCCTTCAGAAATCATTCTAATATACACTCACCTAAAGGATTATTAGAAACATCAAACTAATACTTTGACCCCCTTTCGCCTTCAGAACTGCCTTAATTCTACGTGGCATTGATTCAACAAGGTGCTGAAAGCATTCTTTAGAAATGTTGGCCCATATTGATAGGAGAGCATCTTGCAGTTGATGGAGATTTGTGGGAAGCACATCCAGGGCATGAAGCTCCCGTTCCACCACATCCCAAAGATGCTCTATTGGGTGGAGATCTGGTGACTGTGGGGGCCATTTTAGTTCAGTGAACTCATTGTCATGTTCAAGAAACCAATTTGAAATGATTGGAGCTTTGTGACGGTGCATTATCCTGCTGGAAGTAGCCATCAGAGGATGGGAACATGGTGGTCATAAAGGGATGGACATGGTCAGAAACAATGCTCAGGTAGGCCGTGGCATTTAAACGATGCCCAATTGGCACTAAGGGGCCTAAAGTGTGCCAAGAAAACATCCCCCACACCATTACACCACCACCACCAGCCTGCACAGTGGTAACAAGGCATGATGGATCCATGTTCTCATTCTGTTTACGCCAAATTCTGACTCTACCATCTGAATGTCTCAACAGAAATCGAGACTCATCAGACCAGGCAACATTTTTCCAGTCTTCAACTGCCCAATTTTGGTGAGCTCGTGCAAATTGTAGCCTCTTTTTCCTATTTGTAGTGGAGATGAGTGGTACCCGGTGGGGTCTTCTGCTGTTGTAGCCCATCCGCCTCAAGGTTGTGTGTGTTGTGGCTTCACAAATGCTTTGCTGCATACCTCGGTATGTAGTATCAACCGTGATATCCTTTTTTGGGATTTGATGATTAGAAAGTGTAATAGAACAGCATTTATTTGAAATAGAAATCTTTTGTAAGTTTTATGGTACACTTTATTTGATGGTCCAATTTAGTCATTCTACTAACTATAAGTGACTTTGCAACTACATGTCAACTTATTCTACTAACACCTAACTCTAACATAAAAATACTAAGACTCTAATGAGAATTAGTTGACATGTAGTTGCACAGTTTGTTATATATAAGATTCAAGATTCAAGATTCAAGAGTTTTATTTGTCACATACACAGTTATATACACAATATACAACTGGCAGTGAAATGTAAACAGGTCCGCTCCATGGACAGTGCAAATAACAGTTACAAGAAATTAAATAGAAATAGAATAAAGTTAGAATAAAAAGTATTAACATAAGTAGAATTATAAATAAATCAAGTAAAAGATAAAAATAGGAAATAAGATAAAAATAAAAATATAAAAAATATGTGGATGATAAGTGAGATAAACTGTAGACTTAAAAATAAGTGGTTAACATAAAATATATAATATGTATATATAAAGAAGTATAATGTGCAAGGTTTATTACAGGTTGTTACGCAGTAACAATAGGGACGTAAAGTAAAGTGCAGTGCAATTGCAGTATGTGGATGTTAATGTTGAAAGACCGTATGTTTATGCGTGTGCGGGGGTGAAGTGAGTCACGTGACTGAGTTCAGGAGTCTGATGGCCTGGGGGAAGAAACTCCTCCTGAGTCTTTCAGTCTTTGCCATCAGGCTACGGAAGCGCTTACCAGATGGCAGCAGGGTGAAGTGAGAGTTTGCAGGGTGATTAATGTCTCTGATGATTTTAGTAGCTCTACCTCTGCAGCGTTTGGTGAAGATGTCCTGCAGAGACGGGAGAGCTGAGCCTGAGATGCGCTCGGATAAGCGCACCACTCTTTGCAGGGCTTTGCAGTCGTGACTGGTGCTGTTCCCGTACCACGCTGTGATGCACTGAGTCAGGACACTTTCTATCGCCCCTCGATAGAAAGTTTTCAGGATGGCTGGTGAAACCCTGAATTTCCTCAGCTGGCGCAGGTGGTACAGTCTTTGCCTGGCTTTTTTCACCTGTGTCTGGATGTGTGTAGTCCAGGTCAGATCCTCGGAGATGTTCACACCCAGGTATTTGAAGCTGCTCACTCTCTCTACCGGTGTCCCGCTGATCATGAGAGGGGAGTATGACCGATGCTGTCTCTTCCTGAAGTCCACAATCAGTTCTTTGGTCTTGTTAACATTCAGATATAGAGTGTGTCTAAAGTGGGACATATAAATAAATGTAACCGTTTTATGATATTTAGTCTTTTTTGAATAATTGCATCCTTGCTGAATAAAAGTTTCTCAGTAAGTTTCTTTTGATAGAAGCATATGCTAATTGAACAAATGTTAATGTGACATGAGAGTGTTCACAACCTATTTATTTTGACATCTTTGATGATATTTAATTATATCACTTTATATTTTCAGACCTTTTGAACTGATCGGACATAACAGAATGATTGAGGGAAGCAGCTGAAAAACAAGAGGGCTTGGTGTTGGTGAAATTGAAAGGTGTTTCAGAGGCAAGCACAATTTTAATTCAATTCACATTTATTTGGGCTTTTCACAGATAATTTAATTTGAGGGATTCAACTACAAAAGGTGAAAACATTCACTGATGCTCAAGAAGCAACACGATGCATTAAAGGGATAGTTCACCCCAAAATTTTAATTAGCTCATGATTTACTCACCCTTCTTTCAGACGAATAAAATCTGAGTTATATAAAAAAAATTCTGGCTAATACAAGCATTATAATAGCAGTAATAGTTGCTCTGTTTTTGAAGTCCATAAAAAAATGCATCTGTCCGTCAAATAACGTGCTCCACGCGGCTCCGGGGTGTTAATAAAGGCCTTCTGAAGCAAATTGATGCGTTTGTGTAAGAAAAATATCCATATTTACACATTTATTTCATTTTTTTCTTTGGCTCTGCATCAGCCGTCCCCGCGCCATCACTTAATAAGGCAAATAAGGTCAAATGAGGCATCGATGTATATATATCTTTGATCGCGCCAGTATTTTGACCTTATTCGCCGGAAGTTATGGCGCTGGGAAAACTAGATGACATTTATCTGATAAGAGGTAAAAAAATTATTTCTCGCAAAAAAAATCGACTCGCCACGAGCTGCATGGTTTAATAAGAATTTGTATGTCTATGTGTTTTTACTCCCATTGCTCTCATAATATCCCCATTGACATGCATTATACGACTATCACACTGCAACGGTTAGAGTTAAAAATCTCCATTTGTGTTCTACTGAAGAAACAAAGACACCTACATCTTGGATGCCCTGGGGGTAAGCAGATAAACATAAAAACTTTGTTTTTGGGTGAACTATCCCTTTAAGCTCAAATTTTGTTGATTTATTACTGCCCTTCAGAAGCAATGTGAGATGTTTCCCTGAAGACAAAATAAGTACACATGACCCTGTTCATCCAATAAAAATAAAAAAGTCTGTCATTAATTATTCACTCTCATGTCGTTTCAAACCCAAAAGACTTCTGTTCATTTTCTGAACACAAATTAAGATCTTTTTGATAAAATCTAAGAGCTTTCCGTCCCTCCATTGACAGCTACGCAACTACCACTGACGCTTCAAAAAGTTCATAAAGAGATCGTAAAACTAATCCATATGAATTGCGCGGTTTAGTCCAAATATTCTGAAGAGACTCGATCGTTTTATATGATGAACAGATTGAATTTAGGCTTTTATTCACATTTAAACATTCATCAACTCACACATCAGTTGCGGTAAACAGAAGCTCAAGCATGTTCACTTGTCGTGCAAGAACCAATGAGGTTCATGTTATGTTTGGGTAAGAATCCAAATTGTCCAATTGTTAAGAATCCACTTCCAGACCCAAGTAAACGAAGTAAACGAACCCATACATTCATCAGGCATAACCGAATGCTTTAGCACAATCAAACTCTATGCGTCACTGATCACCAACTCAATGCATTCTCCAACAACACTTAAGAGAACACAACATTTCATTCTCGTGTTATGCTGCACGTTTGAGCTTCCTCAAGAACCAATGAGTTTAATTCTTCTGTTACGCAGCACGTTTGAGCTACAGCAAGAACCAATGAGGTTCATTCTCGTGTTACACAGAACATTTGAGCTTCAGCAAGAACCAATGAGGTTCATTCTCGTGTTACACAGAACATTTGAGCTTCAGCAAGAACCAATGAGGTTCATTCTCGTGTTACGCAGCACGTTTGAGCTTCCTCAAGAACCAATGAGGTTCATTCTCGTGTTACGCAGCACGTTTGAGCTTCCTCAAGAACCAATGAGGTTCATTCTCCTGTTACACAGAACGTTTGAGCTTCTCAAGAACCAATGAGGTTCATTCTTGTGTTACACAGAACGTTTGAGCTTCCCCAAGAACCAATGAGGTTCATTCTCCTGTTACACAGAACGTTTGAGCTTCCCCAAGAACCAATGAGGTTCATTCTCCTGTTACACAGAACGTTTGAGCTTCCTCAAGAACCAATGAGGTTCATTCTCCTGTTACACAGCATGTTTGAGCTTCAGCAAGAACCAATGAGGTTCATTCTCCTGTTACACAGAACGTTTGAGTTTCCTCAAGAACCAATGAGGTTCATTCTTGTGTTACACAGCACGTTTGAGCTTCAGAAAGAACCAATGAGGTTCATTCTCCTGTTACACAGAACGTTTGAGCTTCTCAAGAACCAATGAGGATCATTCTTGTGTTACGCAGCACGTTTGAGCTTCAGCAAGAACCAATGAGGTTCATTCTTGTGTTACGCAGCACGTTTGAGCTTCAGCAAGAACCAATGAGGTTCATTCTTGTGTTACGCAGCACGTTTGAGCTTCAGCAAGAACCAATGAGGTTCATTCTTGTGTTACGCATCACGTTTGAGCTTCCTCAAGAACCAATGAGGATCATTCTTGTGTTACACAGAACGTTTGAGCTTCTCAAGAACCAATGAGGATCATTCTTGTGTTACACAGAACGTTTGAGCTTCTCAAGAACCAATGAGGATCATTCTTGTGTTACACAGCATGTTTGAGCTTCAGCAAGAACCAATGAGGATCATTCTTGTGTTACGCATCACGTTTGAGCTTCAGCAAGAACCAATGAGGTTCATTCTTGTGTTACGCAGCACGTTTGAGCTTCAGCAAGAACCAATGAGGTTCATTCTTGTGTTACGCAGCACGTTTGAGCTTCAGCAAGAACCAATGAGGTTCATTCTTGTGTTACGCATCACGTTTGAGCTTCCTCAAGAACCAATGAGGTTCATTCTTGTGTTACGCAGCACGTTTGAGCTTCAGCAAGAACCAATGAGGTTCATTCTCGTGTTACGCGACACGTTTGAGCTTCAGCAAGAACCATTGAGGTTCATTCTCGTGTTACACAGCATTACCCATTTAAGCCCACCGGCAACTATAGTTGCCGCAGTGTATAGTTGTCATTTTCCTTTTGTAAGTATTTTTTTAGATGTTATCCATGTTTTATGTCTCAATGACATGCAAGCAAACAACCAAATAAAGGATTTCAAGAAAAAAAAAAAGGTATTAACTTCCTTCCTGTCACATGAGGCTGCCAACTTCCTACCCCTACTTCCAGGAAGCATGGCGAAGGCAAACCCTCCCAAAGAAAGGTCATTTTCAAGTATTTTTTGTTGACATACATATATATATATATATATATATATATATATATATATATATATATATATATACATAATCGTGAAGGTCTCTAGAATCATCCAAACAAAACAAATCTTACAAGAGATCTATAGTTTTTTGTTCACAGTCAAAAGTCAAAGCGTCAACTATAGTTGCCGGTGGGCAAATGACTTGTAAGTACATATAATGGGGAAATTGAATAATAAATCGAGTTCGTAATGAATTTGGGCACAAATTGGTTAAAATAAAATAACCCGTTTAAATAAAAGCCTAATAAAAGCCTAAATTCAATCTGTTCATCATATAAAGCTAACATATATCTCTTCAGAAAATTTGGACTAAACCACTCAATTATTGCTGCGTTCACGGCGTGTTGTAATTACAGCAGTCTTGAGATGACAACACGTGATGTTCTATTTGGAGCTGTTCACATCCTTTTAGTTTTATGTTGACTTGAATGCAGCTGTAAGCAATGTTAGCCGTGCTTCCAAATGACTAACCATTCAAAGTCAGAGCAATTCAGAATTCCAACCATCAAGGTGTTCCATTGTTCGGAAGATGATGTATATGTTAATGCTACTGTTAAGTTTGCAGGTGTTTGATTGCCAATAAAAAAAAGTCATCTAGCAATGAAATTGCAGTGGATAAATAACAGTGCTATGCAACACTAGCATTTGTTCTGCAGGTGTACGATAGGCAGGTGTGACACTTTATGCCTGTCAGGTAGTTTTTATGTGGTATTCTGATGTACTTCGATTTCTTTCTTTTTTTATCTAATGCAATGACGTTCATAAGGGTTTAAATACTTTTTCTTGGCCTCTGAATAATGTTTATTAATGCGTTGGCATAGTGAAGGTCCCATAGCCTGTTGAGAGAGAAACACAGAGCGCATGGAGAGGGAGGCGTGACGGTTAAATGTTCCACATCACTGGAGTTTCCATGGTTCGTGGGCCAGGCCGTTGGGGCACTTGTGGCCAATAACTCGGGAAACTTGTTATTGAGCGAGTTTTGCTCTCTGGGCTTTAAGAGTCTTCAGTTTGAATGGTTTTTGCCTTTCTCCATTGGTGGACTCCAGAAGTCACCTCCTCTCTCTAGTTCACTTTTATTCGTCTGTGGTGGTGATATCAGAGGCTCTCTGTGATGCTTGCCAGGGTTGGAGAGGTTTCTGACACCCCGGGCAGTGCTGGACAGGAAGTGATGCGACGGATTAAGTAAGCACTTGTGGAAAAGAGAGAGAAGGAAATGGACACAAAGAAAGCTGGGAGGGACTGTGAAGGATTAGGACGTTGTTTTGATGCTTCGCCATTTACGTAGAGACTGGATGGATGGAGAAGGGAAGGCAAAGCTCTCTGGTTGGGCTCATAGGGTGCAGCCTGAATGAACCGCACCGCTCGTAATGGGCACAAATTGTTCCTGTGCTGTGTGACTAAACGGTGGAGTTTAGAGCCGTATGGAGGGCTTTTGTTCGGGGGCAGTAATGAGTCAAAAGCCCTCAGGGGGTCAATAAAAAGAAGGAGGGGGTTGTTGTAAAAGAAGCCAGGGGAGAGAATTTATCAATCACTCTTCTCTCTTCTTCTCCTGCATGAGATGAATGAAAATCTGTCGCTGAAGTTCTTAGAGTCCTTAGTGTCGAGTGCGTCCATTCATCACCTGCGACGGGGGTGAGGGGCTTCATTTCCAAGGGGTGAAACAGGCATCCGCTAAACCGCCGAATCCGATTATCACTAAAACTCAGCACTTAGTGTTTGTTAATTAAAGATACTTGACACCAAGCACCGGTGTAGTGCGCTTCACTGAGTACAATGGGAGTTATAATAGAGCCATATACTCTGTAAGATGATCTGCCCAATTGCTCGTTCACTATTTGGACTTCTCATTCTACTTATTCATCTGATCATTCTCAAATAGGTCATGTTTAGGTTATGCTGGTTATGTAAATAGTTTATAATCCAAATGCATTCACCGACACTGTACACTACAACTACGCCAAACAGGAAGTGAAACTGTATCTTGGAAACACTTTTGCATTTTAAAATGAAACTTACTATGTGACCTTGGGAACATGGTTTAGTGAAACACCACCTACTGGTAAAAAATTGCAAATGAATATTAATAAACTACTCAGAATTACTCAGAATAAACTATTGGTCGTTAACATCATTTTAAATATTTTTTTGGACGATGCTTAATGTCCTACACCAGGGGTCTTCAACTAAAATTGCTTGAGGTCCAGTAAATGAACCCTCCTCACCGGCCGAGGTCCGGACAATTATTTATGTTTATTACCAGACTAAAGAAATTAGTGTAGATGGCATTTGTTCTTAATTGAAAAAAATATAATATGTTCTCCTACGGACAAAACATGTCTGTTCATATTGTTAAAGCAAACATAGGTAATCCTTCACAAAATTGATCTAATTTTGTTGTTGTTCTGTTATGTCCTTTAAGTTGCTTTGGTACAAAATATCTAAATTCAAAAAACAAGATACAAAAATATGATGAACTAAAAATGCCTTCATCTCTAAATCTGCACTGAAAATACATTCATTTCATCATTTCTAGCAACTAAAGTGCTTTTTCCCTGCTGAACTGAGATAAATAATAACAATCAATGAACGCAAACCCCCCTGGTTAAAAAAAAATAAATCAGAAATCTCATAACACATTTTATGTTCATTCACATGTGTAGTCTCTACTTAACTAAATGTATCTAATGTTGAACACTGCTCTCTTCTGTGCTTCAAATTGCACTGGTAAAATATCATTAGCAATATCATTCAGAAACACAAATAAAGTGCCACCAGTGTTGGAAAAATTTAAAAGTACAAGAAACATTTTATTTAATGTTTCCACTTTTGACAACCGCAACAGAATCAGAGCAAATGAGACACACAGGAAGCAGGAAGAATAAATGCGATATCTTTCCAGCCATTCATCTCGGAAAACTCGGTTTTCAGCGTCAACTTTCCTAAATTTTGAAAATGCCATTGTTTTTGCGCGCCGCTTTCTGCTCTCTGTCTCTTCTTCACTGCAGTGAGCAGACTAACGTTAACTGTCGTCGCAACCCGTGGCGACATAGGACCCAAACGGTTCTACTGAGCTGCCCCATATAATTGTGAATTTTGTTTTAATGGCATTTGGCATTTA
Organism: Gobio gobio; assembly: GCF_949357685.1. Lineage (NCBI taxonomy): Eukaryota > Metazoa > Chordata > Actinopteri > Cypriniformes > Gobionidae > Gobio > Gobio gobio. The sequence continues at coordinate 51,285,399 of NC_137104.1, read as the reverse complement.
TTTATTTCATTACGTCAAAAGGCTTCGCGGTCCGGATGGATGCATCTCGCGGTCCGGATTCGGATTCCCTCTTGTTTTTCTACACCAATAAAACTGCCAAAAAAATATGAAGGAGCACAACTGTTTTCAACATAGATTGATAGATCGGAGTGACGAATCTTGTCTGTCAATCCAATGGATGAGTCTGGGTTTGGCAGTTGCCAGGAGAACGGGACTTGCCTGACTGCATTGTGCCACGTGTAAAGTTTGGTGTAGGGTAGATTATGGTGTGAGTTGTTTTTCAGGGGTTGGGCTCGGCTCCTTAGTTCCAGTGAAAGGAACTCTTAATGCTTCAGCACACCAAGACATTTTGGACCATTTCATGCTCCCAACTTTGCGGGAACAGTTTGGGGACGACCCCTTCCTTTTCCAGCATGACTGGCACCAGTGCACAAAGCGTCGCTCCATAAAGACATGGATGAGCGAGTTTGGTGTGGAGGAACTTGACTTGAGTCCTGACCTCAACCCGATAGAACACGTTTGGGATGAATTAGAGCGGAGACTGAGAGCCAGGCCTTCTCGTCCAACATCAGTGCCTGACCTCACAAATGCGCTTCTAGAAGAATGGTCAAAAATTCCCATAAACACAACTTTGTGGAAAGCCTTCCCAGAAGAGTTTAAGCTGTTGAGGCTGCAAAGGGTGGGCCGACTCCATATTAAACCCTACGGATTAAGAATGGGATGTCATTAAAGTTCATGTGCATGTAAAGGCAGGCCTCCCAAAACTTTTGGCTATATATAGGTAATCATATACTGCTGAGAAAATGTTCTGCTTTTCTTGATAACTATATAACTATAGTTAGTTACCATGGTAAATCTGTGTAAGGGTCTGCGCCCATGTGAATGGAGTGTTTAATGTGAGCAGTATCTCTGGATGAGAGGCCGTGAAGAGCTCCTGTTGTCCCTCACTCAAAGATCCCAGTGCCTTTCTGAGGGACAGCTGTTTAGAGCCCAGCCGACTGTTCATATGGATATGTATGTTAATGAACGGCAGAGAGAGAGAGAGAATGAATCTGCTTCACTGCTGCTCAACAAAGGGACGCGGCCGGTCGTGGTCAGGCCAGTCCTGAATATAGGGGGTTTCCAGCACACGTATTACTGTAGCTTCTTATCAGCAAAACAAAGTTAACGTGTTCATGTTATTGAGTCTTACTTGAGGTTTGTCTCTTGAGGTTTAGACGCTAATTGTGTCTAATTCAATTAGAGTTAAGTAATCCAGGTCTCTATTTATCTTAAGCGTCTCCTGAGATTTTGTCCCATGAGGAATTACATGCTCAGCATTTGTCTCTTAAACAGCAAATCAGACTCAAAATAAAAGCAAAAGTGCCCTTAAAAACATCAAACGATGCTGAGATTTTATTTTCAGGGATTGTTGCAAACCATGCATGCGGTTTTCATCCGACGAAGCCCATTTTCGATTAGATTCAAGCTAATAGATGCCTCGGTAAATTTGTTAAATGGACCAGAAAATGCTACAGCGATTTTATGCTAATTAGAAGTCGGCTAATTGTTAATAGATTGCAAAAAGCATCAAGTAAGGATGGACGTTTTTTCTCAGCGGTTTTCAGGTGAAATGAATTTCAGATTGATTCTCTTCTTTTTTTACTTAAACTGGACTTTATGAATGCATGTAAGCAATGCACTAAATGGTGGGTTTGTTTATGATATGCATTCAGCAACAGGTCATGAGGTAATTTAGATTGATTCTCTTCTTTTTTTTACTTAAACTGATTCCACGCGCATTCAAAAATGAAACGACCGTCCGTTTAGCAACAGGTTATGAGATGCTGCGCACGAGTCCAGGGGAAGACGTATGTGGTTCCTGGAGAAATTAGCTTCATGGTTGGTCTTGGATTCAGATGCCAGCATGGGGCGCAGGACACCATTGCCTTTCCTCTGTCAGCAGCGCTCGACCACAATGGTGTAAATGTGTGTGGCTGTGCGCCCTCCTCGCACGGCGACAGCAGCCCCCCGTGAGGCCAGCTGTGAGGGGTTAATGACAGCTGATCCGCCCCACTGGGGGCCCGCGGCCTTTGTGTGTCTGAATCTACACTTCACTCCCAGGAAGGAAGACAAGCAGGAGAAATGGAAGATGAACAATGTTTGGATTTTGATGCTCAAAGTGTCCGTACGTCCTCTGAACATTCATATTAGTCATAAGTAATCAGAAACATATTTAAAGGTGCACTTGTAACGTTTGGAGAGGATGAAGAGAAGATTCGAATAGCAATGTAACTTTGTTTAAGCAAACGCAACAACGCCAAACAATGAGCACTGAGAACTGAAGGTCTTAAATACACAAGATAATGAACTCGGTGTTAAACAGGTGTGCGGATTACTATGACAAGCGGGAACAAAGGAAACAGGAATCAGAGAGAAGCAAACTAAAAGTCCTTGAAAACGAAACCAAAACACAGGCAAAACGTGACAGACATTTATAATGTCACAACAGATTTGTATTTCACTGCAAAAAATGCTCTTCTTACTTAGTATTTTTGTCTCGTTTCTAGTCTAAATATCTAACAATTCTTAAATAAAGATGCATTTACTAGATAAGTAAAATGATATAAGATATTTTTTCTTGTTTTATTGAAAATCAAATCAAAATGAAGTGAGTTTTTGCTTAAAACAAGCAAAATGATCTTATTAAACAGAAATAAGATAATTTTTCTCACCCCATTGGCAGATAATTTAGCTTGTTTTAAGCAAAAACTCACTTCATTTTGATTTTTTCCCCCAGAAAACAAGAAAAAATATATTATATAATTTTACTTATCTAGTAAATGCATTGTGATTCAATAATTTTTGGATATTTGGACTGGAAACAAGAAAAAAATACTAAATAAGAAGAGCCTGCTGTTCTTTTTTGCACTTTCTATTCATCAAAAATGAAGCAGCACAACTGTTTTCAACATTGATAATAATCCTAAATGTTTCTGGAGCATCAAATCATCATATTAGAATGATTTCTGAAGATTTCTGAAAATTATACTGAAATATATTCAAATAAAAAAGGTTTTACTGTATTTTGATCCAATAAATGCAGCTTTGGTGCGCAGAAGACATTAAACATTATATGTTAAAAAACATTTTAAACAGTAGTGTATGTGCAAACAAAGAAATACTGAGACTGTAAGAGAAACAAGATGTCACAAAGATCAAAACATTATTTAAAAAAGGAAGGAAATGTCGCAGCATTACAGGTTTGAACAGACAATCCCCCAAAAAAAAAAAAATCAGCAAATTTGAAACGTAAGCAGAATTGTATTGACAATTAAAAATTCCACATAAGAGGTTTCTTTCAAATTCATTCATATTGCCTATTGATTGTACAAAGCATTATTGTAAACATCATGCACTATGCAAGAACATTTAAGCTCTAGTGTACCACATCGTCACATGACTGCATTATGGTATGTTAAATATGATAAATTCAGCATCCATATATCACCTCAGAAATAAATATGGTATAACTATAACTATAAAGTTAACTATAATTATTTTTTGACAGTCGGACCAAATAACAATCCATGAAACCTACATTTCTTTTGGTTTATTTTGAGTTGAGTGCATTGCATTGTGGGATACACAATGACTTATGACTTATGTTGTTATAGTCATCCAGGAATTCTGTTTGCTGCACATAATATTTTAAACGTAATTCTAAAAAGTACTATTCATTTAAAAGTGTAACTTACACACAGAGAAAAAGGGTTTTAAAATTGTACCTTTAGGGGCAGTACCCTTAAAAGGACATCTTTGTACCTTTTTTTACTCCTAAAAGGTGCATATTAGTACCTTAAGCCACATTTCCACCGCAGGAACTTTCCCCAGGAGCTAGGGACTTTGGGGTGGCACTCGGCAGTGGTGGAAAGAGTACTGAAAAAGCATACTCAAGTAAAAGTGCTGTTACTTGTCAAAAAATGTAGAGCAAGTAGAGTAAAAGTACCTGTCCTAAATACTAGCCCTTTTAAAAGTACTCAAGAGTAGTGAGTATTGTGCTATTAATGTTATTCCACCTTATACCCTGCAAATTAAAAATGTAGCTTACTCTTTTATGGATGATTCTCAGAACAAAACAAAAAAAACATGAGATCACCAACAGTATTTCTCCAAGTTTTATTTTTGACTGGTAGCACTAAAAATACAGCCATGTAATATTTGAGAAACCAATAATCTGGTAACATTTATGACAACCAGTCTGTAGAGGTTTTCTTGCGGTTAATTAAAAAAGGTTGCAAAGCGTTGTACGTTAACAATTTTACGTTAAAAAAAAAAAGATAGAATTGAATAATCCTTTGTAATTTAATTGAATAAAATTATTCATCAAATTAAATGATGTAAGGATTATTCAGTTCAATTGGATGGAATTTTACTGTTAATTAAATTGCGTAAATCCTTTTTTTTTTTAAAGACTACAGACTGGAGTTTCCCACTTTAAATGTCTGTTTGAAGTGATTTGAATAGTTCCAGCTAATATTGGTGTAAAAGGTTTGATCAAACCTCAAACTATTTCTCATTTTGCTAACTCTCTCTCTCTCTGCAGTATTTCTCCTCTGGTGTGCTCTGTGGCTCCGTGTCGGGGAGGTTATTGATGGCAGAATGAATGGAAGAGTCACTGGCGACCTGCATGTATAGATGTGGATTTATCGCTCCGGATCCCTCCAACAATTTCATCAAAAGCCCATTGGCCTGTAGCGTTTCTCCCGTGATAAATCAGCCCGGGGCGCGGAGCGGATGAGAGACAGATGAGCGACTGGAGCAGAGGTCACGGTCCATCCCTCACGCCAACACAAATACAACTCACACTCAGATTTATGAACAGAATCAAACGTCTTCACAGGTTACTGGAGATCACTGACACACTTACTACAATTACTACAGATATTATTACTTCTGTAAAGTCGGAATGGGGTTAATATGTAAACAGTGTAAGTAAGAAAACTGAATAATACTGAACATTTTAAATGTTTGATCAAATAAATTCACTAGTGCATAAGAAACTTCTTTTAGAAACCAGACCCCAAACTTTTATTAGGGGTTCAAGCGCGTAGCACTGAAACCCTATTGTAATTGTTAAACATCCAAAGATTCTCCAATAAAAGGAATCGGCCAGACCAAACCGGAAGTCGTAGAAACGTGAAACTTTGAGGACTGGTAGTACTCACACCGCCTACAACGTCACCAAGGCTCGGCCCGATCGGCCTGACGGGGGCGCTACAGCAGTCAAAAGTATGAAACCGGGATGCCTCAGATTTGATCAAAAATTTCATGAAACTTTCGGGTATTTTGGATTTTTTTTATTAAGGACTTTTGCAAACTAGTCCTAGGTTTTTGGACCGATCGGAACCAAACCAGTGCAGGAAGATTCACCAGAGTCTGATTGTCAATAAATATCAAAAAAGTTCTATTCACTAAGGCAAACCGTTCAAAGTGGGCGGAGCCACTTTTACTAAAATGGCTATAACTTGTGAACAGAATTAAATATTTTCACCAAACTTGGTACACATATGTCAGAGATCAGTCTGTGGTCGTTTGAAAGAGCACATGGCGACTGGCCACTTGGTGGCGCTATAACATGGAAAAAAACATGAAAATGGCTATAACCACCCAACCGTTAGTCCGATTGACTTGAAAATTGGCATGCAGTGTTTTTGTCCAAAGTGCAATGATTGTCTATGAGGACAATGGCGTATCTCAGATAAAATGCCTGTCATTGGTCAATGAAGTTTGAGCACCTATTAGAAAAGGTTAACGGAGGCCGATCTAAACTTAGTGGGCGTGTTTGACAACAAAGCTCCTATGACGAGAAGATATGCTTGAGCCTTCTTTTCTTTTTAGGGTCGCATCTTGTGACATAATTTTGTTTGTTTACGTTTATGTGTTTGATATGTGTTGCGTTTCTATTTATGTCAAACCGCACCAGAATTCAGTCGGAAAATGTGGGTTTCGGTCCGCTTGTTTGGTGCGCACCAGGGCTGGGATGGCAGCGTTCACACTTGTTCAAGCGAACCGGACTAACAGAGCAATCGCATCAGGGTTTGTTTTAATCCAAGCAAACATGCCATGTGTGAACACACCCTGGGAAACACTGGGAAGGAATGGGAAGAACTGGACAGAAGTGAGAGATGACTGTAAGCGGATGGGGTGTTTGATGAGAGAGTGTGAGCCGCCGTTGATTTACTGTCTGTGTGTGTTTGAAGTGGAGGGCTGTAATTGCCCCCCGGGTTTCTCCCTGTGATCAGAGCGAACTCAAGAGATGGTAAACACACGCCTGGAGTAATCACACATCAAATATTGACACAACTACTCTACACACACACACACACTTAATTTCAAAACACCAGCCGTTCACAGACTGACCAACAACAGAAAATCTGCAAATGAAGTCTTTCACTTTAATCTCCTGCTAAGAAAGACAGCAGGAATCTCAGATGTGAGTTTCATAAGAGATCTCAGCAATGTCTCAAAGTGTGCTCAGTTTACCAAGAAAGCAAAGTCTGCGATCAAAACTCAAACATTTCTCATCAAATTATTCCAATAGCGAATTATATGAGCTGCTATCCAATAATAAACATTGGATTACTTTTAGCTTGTATCCAAAAATAAATGTTTTCTGACAGTGTATTGAATATGAGTTTCATGTAACTGAAAATACAGTATTTTCTCTTATTTCAAGTATAAATAAGTAATAAGTTAAAATAAGTTAATAAGTAAATAAGTTAAAAACAAGTGTAAAACTCTGCCAGTGCAGTAAAAGTACAGTACACGTTATTTTACAGTTTTCCTGTTACATATATTACGTGTACTTACCATAGTAATAACAGTAAATTATGCATAATTACATACAACTAATCCTCAACCAAACCCTAACCCTATAGTAAGTACTTGTAGTTATTTAATATTACTCAGTACTTATATATATAATTACACTGTAACAATGACACCTTAAAATAAAGTATAACCCAATACACTTATATTAATGAAAACAAATCTTAATATCTTATGCAATTATCTTAAAGTTATGGAAGCTTGTTTCCGCCACTGAATAAAAAAAAAGTTAAAGCTGCACTATGTAACATTTTTTTCAGTAAAATATCCAAAATCCACTAGGTCAATGTTATATATTTTGTTCAGTTGAGTACTTACAATATCCCAAATGTTTCCAACTATTTGTGAATCGTGAGAAAATTGCTATTTTAACCAAGGAACCGGGACGTCTGCGACTGTGTCATAATAAAAGTCCCGCTGTTCGCGAGGCGTGTGTTGCGTTCATCTTATTAACAATCGCTCCAGCGGTTCCTCAGCTCTACAACACTCGCTTCTGCTTCAGACTACAGTAACGCTAATAATCACATGAACATGATTTCTGCCCGAGTCCTATCCCGATTCTTTCCCACCGGCTGTGAGGTGAAGACCACATGTCCCAAGATTCTGCGCTCAAACGTGGCGTCATCAAACTACGCCTTTGTTTTGAACAGGCGACCTCTAGTGGACGGAAAAGTTACATAGTGCAGCTTTAATTGTTATTTTTTTATTTATTTTACAATTCTGCAATTGCGAGTTATAAAGTCAGAATTGTGAGATACCTGTATAAAGATTAAAAATAGCAATTGTCTTTTAAATTGTTTTATTCAGTGGTGGAAACAAGCTTCCATATAGTTAAAATACAATACAATTTTAAGAATTTTTAGAAATGTTCATTTAAAAAATGATATAAAACTATTTAAAAAGTCATTGTCATATTTTGCCGTTTATGGAGGAAGCTCCTTGTAGTGACTATATCGACTGGTTAAATTCGTTTTTGATTTTTTTTCTTTCTTATTTATTACTTTTTTTAAAATCATTTTAGCAGTGGTGCAACAATTATTATGCTAATGTGCTTGCAGGATTTATTTGGCTGTTGCAATACAACAGCTTTACAGTAATAAACAGGGAAAAAAAACTGCAAATGTTCAACAATTATGAAACAACTCCGGGGTCAAATGTTAAAAACATGACTGGTTCAAAACGTTCAAAACATCCAGGTTGTTTTTTAAGATTATACAAATGTTAAGTAAACTTTCTAAAACAAGTAACATTTAAATGACTGTTTCAGCCATGATTGATGTATAAATAATGTTTTTGAGAACGTTATTAAAGACCAGATCACTTTGTTACTGGAGGGACGTTTGTTCATGTCTTTAGCTTGGCATGAAGCCGTGCTGATTGGATCGCTGCGGTTGCACTTTGCAATAAAATCTCACACGAGTGAATTACATTTGCACTTGTTTAGTTACGTAAATGCTCCTGAACACAGTTCAGACATTCTCAGACGTACACGGCCCTCAAAGGTGCAGACGAAACTCTCAGTTGTGCACATACAGGTCGACCGCTGCCCTTAAAGTCAACCAGAGCTGGACTCTATATGACTCCAGTACATACAGCAGAAGAATGCGGCCGTTTGAAGTGTGTTTTATGTGGGCCACGGCTGTTTGTGCGAGAGATGAAACGCGTCCGGCCGGGGCTGATGGGAGTGAGGTTAGTGCCTGTGGCCACTGCAGACAGACAGCAGAGGAGCTGGCGTCAGGACGCTTGTACTCAACCACCGTCGGGCAAGCCAATTCCTGTACAGCACTTAACGCAGGAGGAGGGGTTTTCCTCTTTCTTTCTCTCAGTGTCTCACGCTGCCTTTATCTCAGCGGAGATCTTTATTATATGCGCTGCACCTACCACTTACTGCTCCTGTAAAATGTCTTTCCTGTGCTGTCTTTCTCTCAGACGCACACAAACTCCCTTGGCGAATTAGGCCCTGTCCCAAATGACACACTTCACGTGCACTTGCAGTCTTGTGGACTTGTGATGGCCGCCGTGTGCGTGTCCGTTAAGTCCACAGTACCGAAGACTGTCCCATGTTAGGTTTCAGAAGGGTGCTTGTGAGCGGCCGATATACGCCCTTGATGCGCACTTTTGCGCACTGAAGCGATTGAGTTTCCTTCAATTGTTTATCTGTGCAATAAAGGCCCAATCCCATTTCTACCCCTTAGCCCTTTCCTTTCCCCTACACTCAAAAAAATTATATGTGGGTTTTACTTGATTTTTTTTATGTCAACAGGTTCCACGTAATTGGGTTATGTTGAATTTAATTAAAATAGTTTATTTCAGTAAACTTAAGTTTTTTACGTGAGCTTAATTCAATGCCTTTTCAGGTTAACATTCAGGTTAACATCAGGTTAACATTCTTAATTTGTCCAAAACTATTCAATTTAGTTATTCTAAAATGAATATAAAAATCGAACCAAAACAAGTAATCCAATTTAAAGGGTTAGTTCACCCAAAAATGAAAATTCTGTCATTAATTACTCACCCTCATGTCGTTCGACACCAGTAAGACCTCCGTTCATATTCGGAACACAAATGAAGATATTTTAGTTGAAAGCTGATGGCTGAGAAAGGCTTCAGATAGGCCTCCATTGGCATTCAGTACATTTACACTCCCAAGACCCATAAAAGGCACTTAAAGTCAACACTTAAAACGTCCTTAAAATGTCACTTAAAACGTCGTTACAAAGTCCATCTCACCACAGTGGCTCTACAATAATTTTACGATGCGACGACTAAAATATCTTCATTTGTGTTCCGAAGATGAACGGAGGTCTTACGGGTGTCGAACGACATGAGAGTGAGTAATTAATGACAGAATTTTCATTTTTGGGTGAACTAACCCTTTAATAAAAGAATTGGGGTATGATGACGTGTAATGGTATAGTAATGGTGTCCCATTTCTTAGGGGAATATTTTCACCCCTACGCCTTGGCACTCTGTTTCAAGGGGCATGGGGAACGGGTAGTGTAGGGAAAGGCGAAGGGGTATAAAATAGAATTGGGATTGGGCCAAAGTGCATCCTAACAGGGGTTTTCACAGCGACGTGGTGGTTTGGTGTTTGATGTTTGGTTCCCCAAAGAATCATTCAGTGAAAAATGTTAAAATTCCAAAGAACCTTTTGTGGAATGGAAAGGTTGTTTAAGGTTCTTAGATTCCAATAAAGAACCTTTATTATTTTAGTAGAGTGTAGAGGTGTTTGGTAGCTACTTTATGTCAGAGATTTGACTGACTTTATTCAACTTGCTTGGACTTCTCACCATGACAGAAGAAGTTTGACACAAATGCCTACTATAGCGCTCCATGAGGCCACAATGAGATTGCAACATCATGCATAATGCATAAACACAATGACAAAACAAAACATATTGATTCTTTTTAATATCTCAGTTGCCTAAAGCTCACGAGAGCCACATCGTCTTGTGTTAAATGTGTCACTTTGATTCAGGGTTATAATAGTTAACTTAAACTAAATCCATGAACTTAAAAAGAAAATGTTAACTGAAGTAAAATGAAAAAAAAAAAAAAAAAAAAAAAAAAAAAAAAAATATATATATATATATATATATATATATATATATATATATATATATATATATATATATATATATATATATATATATATATATATTATGTAATAATATATGTAATATAATATGTTTTTTTAGCTAGATGCCAAATAAATATTTCTCATTTTCATTTAGTTTAACTTTCTACTAAATTAATAAATAAAATAATAAATAAAAACTATATATATATGTGTGTGTGTGTGTGTGTGTGTGTGTGTGTGTGTGTGTGTGTGTGTGTGTGTGTGTGTGTGTGTGTGTGTGTGTGTGTGTGTGTGTGTGTGTGTGTGTGTGTGTGTGTGTGTGTGTGTGTGTGTGTGTGTGTGTGTGTGTGTGTGTGTGTGTGTGTGTGTGTGTGTGTGTGTGTGTGTGTGTGTGTGTGTGTGTGTGTGTGTGTGTTGGTTAGAGTTTAAACTCTAAGTTACAAAAACACAACAGAAAACACAAAAATATAATCTAATTCCAAAAAATGTTAAGAAAAATTATAGAAGTAGCTCAATTATTCTAAAATAACTGCTTTGAATGACAAAAAAAAGATAAATATTTAGGCCTAAATGTAAGATTTATGTATTTGAATTACATATATAATTTCCATCCATTTGTATTACACAGTTTTAACATAAACAAACTAATAAACAAAATGTTGTGCATTCAAAAAAAAAACATGGCATAGTTTATTATTAACTATTTACATATTTTCAAAATATATTTATTCACATTAATTACTAACCAATTGAATGTATTCAGTTTGAACACAGTTAAAATATGGCTATAAGATGTGCAACAGGCAATATTCAAGTAGTTATTAAAATGTATGAGGTTGAAATTATTGATCACAAATATATAAACCTGGTTTTTGTGCATTTAAAATATATTCAGTTTAGTATACGGTTACAGAAATCTTACACGTTTTATAACTGATATATTGTTTTTTAAATTTGATATGCAATTCAAATGCTTCAATCTTAAATTGAGGCCTAAATACTTTTCGAGTGCAGTTAATAAATCTTTGAGATCAAAGATGGACTATATTCATGTGTTCGTTTGTGACTCTTTTCTTGTCAGAAGCTGGCTTGTGTGTGAATCTGGAGGGCAGTGACCCCGGTTTGACCTCTCGTCTGTGCTGTAATCTGTGTGTTTCATCTCAGGACAAACCGTCACACTCAGGCCTTCAGGGAAGCAAATGACCTGAGATCCTCAAAATATTCCCGTATCTACTGCCTTCATCTTCTGCGGATCAGCATAAATGTTGTCTAATATGTTCCCTGCAGATGACAGCAGGTTTTATGATCGCATTAGGCAGATCTTACAGTTAGTTGTGTTAGTTGAAAGAGTTGTTTCTAGCCTAGATGGTCCATCACCCCCCCCCCCCCCCCCCCCCCCCAAAAAAGAAGGAAATAAGATATATAATAATATTGCATATTGAAATGAAGCTTTTGAAAAAATAAATACATTTGTGGTCCAATTCTCTCTACGAACTAGTTGCTCATTAGCATGCATATTACTAGGATATTGACTTATTCTGCATGACCATATTCTACATCCCATAATCCAACCCAATACCTCAACTTAACAACTACCTTACTAACTATTGATAAGCAGTGATTAGGAGTTTATTGATTGAAACATCATAGTTAACAGTGAATATGTCTTCCCAAAAATAGTGTGATCGAGTTTACTTGCACTATTTTTATGACTAAACATTACATATTTTATTCAGACCTCAAAATATAAATATAATATATAATGTAATATAATATTATGTATGATGGAAATGAAGCTCTTGAAAAATTAAGACCTTTAAGCTTTTTGGGTTTTCAGATTTTATTTTGCATTGTAACATTGTCATTGTGACAGTTTTCAGAGGTGATTATTAGATTTTAAGTAATTAATTAATGAATGTAATTTTAAAATAATAAAATGTACTAATAAATTATTTACATTAAATATGATTTAATAATATTATTAAAATATTTTCATTATATAAACATTTATTACTTTTATTTTGTTAAAATAAAACAACAAATATATTTATATGAATTAATGTAATTTTTTTATATTAAAATGTACTAATAAATTATTTATATTAAAAAATGTTTTTTTTTACTTCTTCAGAGCAGCTTTACAGTGATGATAGGAAATGAATTTTGTTTTAGATGAAAAGTGAAAGTACGTTTTTGATTGATTCATTTCTGTTGTAAAAACTGATTTCAAAATGTAAAAACACATTTAAAAAATATATATCGCACAAAATAAAAACAATAATGTAAACATTATTATTATAAGTGTGAATCAAAAAATGCAAAGAAATGCATTATTAAAAAAATAACAAGCATGATTTCATTTCTTAAATGTCTTAGTATGTGTTTTGGTCATAATTTAGACTTTTTAAAAATCTAATTTCAGCTTTTTATCTCATGATTGGGACTTTAAATCATAATTTAGATTTTTAAGTCATAATTTTGACTATATAAATCTTTTTTTATTTTATTTTTATCCGAATTTTTAAAGTCCTAATTTCAACTGTTCATCTCACAAAGACTTAGCATGTCATATTTTTGACTTTTTATCTAATAATGATAAAAAGTCAAATGATAATGTGAAAATTTTGAAAATATGACATATTTTCAACATTTTATCTCTTAATTATGACTTTATGATAATTTAAATGAGCTGATCAGTAATATAGTTGAATATTTAGTGTCCCCAACTGGGCAAGCCAAAGGCGAGATCAGGTGGTTTAATAATATTATTTAAATATTTTGATTATATAAACATTTATTACTTTTATTTTGTTTTATTTTTATTATTTTTTTTATATTTTGCACTGCAGTGATGAAAGGGGAGAATTGTGCTTAATTGTCATGGAAATATTGTCACTTTTTATGTAATTTTAATAGTTATCGATATGTGTGTGTGTGAGTGTGTTTGTGTGTGTGAGAGAAAGGGAGTGTGTGTGTGTGTGTGTGTGTGTGTGTGTGTGTGTGTGTGTGTGTGTGTGTGTGTGTGTGTGTGTGTGTGTGTGTGTGTGTGTGTGTGTGTGTGTGTGTGTGTGTGTGTGTGTGTGTGTGTGTGTGTGTGTGTGTGTGTGTGTGTGTGTGTGTGTGTGTGTGTGTGTGTGTGTGTGTGTGTGTGTGTGTGTGTGTGTGTGTGTGTGTGTATACATATATATGGGATATATATGATTGTGTGCGATTCACCCTTGGCCTGTTTTCCAGCTGATTCCTCCTTGACAGTCCGGAAGAGTCCGGCAACAGTCTGACATTGCGCAGGATGAAGGTTAAACGCCTGCATGGTAAACATGAGTGTGAGATTGATAGAAATGCAGTGTGTGTGTGTGTAAACACGGGTCTCCTCGCGGATGATGACGTGACGTATGACTGGAGGAGCTCTCAGAGATCAGCGGCCGTTTGTCTGAGGATGAAGAGGGTGTGTACGTGAACACACATCATAAGATCAGAGAGAAGTCTGGAGGCCCGGGCCGCTCGCTCTTCCTCTCTCTATCTTTTGAAGTGGGTTGGGTTCAAATTACTGCTGTAAAATCAGTGAGTGTTTGACGGGCCCCCGTCCGTCCGCCGGGCCGAGCAGAAGGTGTCTGCTGAAGAGCATGTAATTAGGCAGTGCTTTTCTGGCCTTTAGCCTCACAATAGGCACTTAACCTCTGAAAGGAGCTCATTGTTTTGGGATCGCACACTTGGCCGGGTCTCTCTGACACCAGATTGGCTCTCATTGTAAGTGGAAATGTACATTATAGGACGAGACTCTTCAGCCTCTGGCTCTCCGCCGTTTACACAACAGCGCTTTTAACTGAATACGCAAAACTTTTTATGCTTTTTGGCCGTTCATTTACAGGTTTCAAAGTGCAAGTTTTTGAAAATGATACCGTTGCCGTCTCTTGACTCTCTCGACCCCTAAATAAAGCCCTAGCAACCACTCAAAACC
>NC_137104.1:51210991-51263491 GCF_949357685.1 Gobio gobio | reverse complement strand
TTTATTTATTTATTTTATATTTTTTACAGCTTTTCTCTAGACTTTTCCCCAGACCCTTGATTTAACAGACACGTTCAGGGTGACTTTCATTACCCACTTTGGCTTCTTCAAGCACATTAACTGCTGAGAAAAGAAGTGCTTCCTTTACAAATGCAATCAATTATCAAAATATTCCTACAGTCTGAAAGCAAGAAAGCAAATAAGCATGCCAACAAATAATAAAATAGATTTTAGGTGTTATTTTTAATAACTAATATAATTAAGCTAATAAACGATTTACGTAATATTTTGTCCAAAAAAACCTTTAAACACACTTGACCTTGTGATTTTTTAGCTCATGCCAAGAGATCAACTTCACACAACCACCAGAGGGCATCAGCGGCAAACAGTGGCAGCAGAGCTGAGCAGACGTCACAGCACGGCTGCAGAAGAAGACAACAACCACTGAAGTCATGCAAGTTTATTTTTATTATTAAATGCAAGTTAGTGTAAGTGTGAACTACAGCACTTCCACACACACATACACACTCAAAGAAAAATGAATATTTCTGTGGGACAGACATGGGTCTGATCTGCACATGAGGTCAGTTTAGAACTTTATTAACCCCATAAGGGACTTAAAGCTACACTGTGTGATATTTTCCCCCATCTAGCGGTGAAAAGGTATATGACCATCCAGTGAATATTAGTTTCTCTTCCTCTCAATTCCGATTTTGTTTTAACTCCTACGGTGGCCGATTTAGTCCAAGATTAACATGGCTTCCAGTTGGACCTCGTCCACATTCGACACGGTGCCATCGAGTGTTAAAACGCGAAAGGCGAAGCTTGAATTTACGGGTATGTCCCTCTTTGGCTAATGTACTTTCAAGATGGAGGGGCAACATGGCGACCCGCATTCGAACCCCTCACCCGTATGTATTTTAAATGGCATATTATAAACTTACGAGAATACTTTATTACTTGAAAGAAGTAAATATACATTAATGAGCACATATATTTTTGAAAGAACTAAGTGTTTTTAGCTAAGAATAAACTAACAAAGTTACACAGTGTAGCTTTAAAACAACAGACAACACACACATGACAAGCACATCCAAACACATTAAAACAGAGATCAAACAATTACAACAATTTCCGAAAGAAATTCAGTTGCTCATAAATACCTAATAAATAACAAATTAAGAATCCTTTGAGAAAGTCAAATTACACTTAAATAAACTGCTACAGGTTAATAAAAAAGCAAGGTTATTTTTGGTAGACTAAATTAATTAAAATAAAGCAATTCAAACAAAGATAAAATAAAACAAAGTTAAAATAAAGCAACTACAAGAGGCTGTATTACAATTGTTTAGCAATTTAAGGCAATATGACAAAATACAGCAATGATCAATAACTGCAGGTTTCCACAAGTTAAATAGAAGGCTTTTAAAGACCTTTTTAATACCATTATTTATAGAAGCATATTTATATAAAGGCAATTTAAAATTTCACATCCAAAACTGCATCTATTGAAATTCAACATTAAAATTCCAGTGAATATGAAGCAAGAAATTGATGGGCTGAAAGAAAATACAGTTTAATTACAACAAAATAAATATACAACTAAGCATTAAACATAAGAAATATTATATATATATATATATATATATATATATATATATATATATATATATATATATATATATATATATATATATATATATATATATATATATACTGTATATACCGCTTTTGCTGCCAAAACAGCCCTGACCCGTCAAGGCATGGACTCCACTGGACTCCTGAAGGTGTGCTGTGGTATCTGGCACCAAGATGTTAGCAGCAGATCCTTTAAGTCCTGTAAGTTGTGAGGTGGGGCCTCCATAGATCGGACTTGTTTGTTCAGCACATCCCACAGATGCTCGATTGGATTGAGATCTGGGGAATTTGGAGGCCAAGTCAACACCTCAAACTCGTTGTTGTGCTCCTCAAACCATTCCTGAAGCATTTGAGCTTTGTGGCGGCGCATTATCTGCTGAAAGAGCCACAGCCACCAGGGAATACCGTTTTGGAGATGCTCTGACCCAGTCGTCTAGCCATCACAATTTGGCCCTTGTCAATCTTTTTTTTCCATTTTTCCTGCTTCTAACACATCAACTTTGAGGATGTTCACTTGCTGCCTATATATCCCACCCACTAACAGGTGATGAAGAGATAATCAGTGTTATTCACTTCCACGTCATAATGTTATGCCTGATCGGAATACGGTATATTAAGGTGTCGTTCTATGGCTTTGTTCACCCATTTTCCAAATTTGTATAGACCCAGCATTCCACTCTGAAGGGCTCATCATTACGCCCTCCAGGGTGAGCACTTGAACGGGAGGAAGGGTGTAGGGGACCTGAAAAACTGCTCCTTGGAATTCTGTGTCATCTTGTATGTGCAAAGAATCATGGGAGCGAAGTGTCCATCAGTACCTTTCAAAATCCAGACTCCGCTGTTGAGGGACAAAATAACTAGAGTTGAGTGCATTAGTGTATAGTGTGTCATTTACAACACAACTTGCATTTTTGGTTTTAAATCTAGTTTAAACCAGGGATCAAACTTAAAAGGGGAAGACAAAGAAACTTTATGGCATCTAATAAAGAATAAACATGTAAGAATCTGCTCTATTTCTCACCAATCAAATGTCAAGTCACCTTTATTTCTATAGCGCTTCATACAATACAGATAGTTTCAAAGCAGATTTACAGTGATAAGCAGGAAAATAACGAGTCGGTGACGCAAACAGAGTTTAATTCAGCAGTAAATCCAGCTGAAATCAGTTCAGTTCAATAACTGTGTAAAGTTCATCAATTATGAAATGAGTTCAATTCAGCCTTCAGAAAACAGAAGTGATGTCATCGTCCAGCTAAGTTGAGTTCTCATCCAATAGTGTCAGTGCGATCAAATCAGTAATATTGCTGAATATTAATTGTGAATATTAATGTAACCGATTTGCGTCAACAAAGAGAGCATTAATCATGTTTTGTTGATGTCCGCTCCAGTGCTGCTGTCATTAAAGCGAAACAATAATAATAATATATGCAAAAGATGTTTTCAAATTCTTGTTTTTTCAGTCAAACATAATTCATTTGTAACAGTACCAGTCAAAAGTTTGGAAACATAACTATTAAAACATTTAAAGGTATCTTCTGCTCACCAAAGCTGCATTTATTTGAACAAAAATACAGTAAAAACAGTAAAATTGTGAAATATTATTGCAATTTAAAATAACTGTTTTCTATGTGAATACACAGTTATACATGTTCAGTTGAGTACTTACACTATCCCAAATGTTTCCAACTATTTGTAAATCGTGAGAAATTGCTATTTTAACCAATGAACCGGGACGTGTGAGGGCGTCGCCTGTCGATGACGTCATATCTGCGTTCCCCTCGGTTTCCGGGTTTATTTCGCAGAAACGCTTTCCTCTCACTGCAGTTTGAACAAGTGTCATAGCAGCCGCTGAGAGAACGCACAGAGTAACGTCATCACATCATTTTCAACACATTCAGATGTGTCTAATATGATAAACAGAGCTGCGTTACCTCATACTCATGACCTGAAAAGCAGAAGTGGCACCGGCGACTGTGTCATAATAAAAGTCCCGCTGCTCGCGAGGTGTGTGTTGCGTTCATCTTATTAACAATCACTCCAGCGGTTCCTCAGCTCCAGAACACTCGCTCAAGCTCTGCTTCAGACTACAGTAATGATAATAATCAAGTTCAAGTTCAGGCTTATTTATATAGCACATTTAACCCTCTGGTGCTCTTCGGTCATTTCTGACCGGAAAATCTTCTGTTTTTAAATTTTAAAAATCACTGCTTCATCAGAATGATATGAAACTTGGTGACTTTTCTAGCATTAGGTATGTGAACACACAAAAAAATTGGGTTCATGATTCGAGCATGCTAATTGGTCGTAAAAAAAAAAGAAGCGTTCATTGTCTTCGGTCATAAATGACCAACCATAGGAAATGAATGGGAAATCGGCAAAAATTCTCCAAATATTTGTGTGTACAATCTACAAATCGGCCACGATGCTGAAAAAAAGTACACAGCAGTAAAGGGGTGACACTCTAAAACATCAGGAGTGTGATATTGACACATCCACTCACACACACACGCACACTTATACACACACACACCTATGAAAAACTGAACATATGAACCACATTTGGAATTTTTAAAAATCATTCATCAGAATATGAAACTTGGTGAAAAAAATTTTTTTTTTGAAGGCCTAGTCTCTATTTTAACCTGAAGTACTGCAATAATAAAAAAAATTATAAAAATTTTATAATTTTCAATGGCAAAAATAGACCATAAATATTGCATAATTATAAAAAAATACCTTAAAATAATCTCAAAATACAAAATTAAAAAGAAAAAATATTATTGAAGAAAAATAAATTGCATTGGTTTTACTGGGGTGGAGGAAGTTTAATTTTTATGCGTCCGGTCACTTATGACCGGGAAGACAACCAATGCGACCCCTAAACGAAGAGCACCAGAGGGTTAAGAACGGCTGCAGGTCGACCAAAGTGCTCATCAATAATCACATCCATCAACATGATTTCTGCCCGAGTCCTATCCCGATTCTTTCCCACCGGCTGTGAGGTGAAGACCACATGTCCCAAGATTCTGCGCTCAAACGTGGCGTCATCAAACTACGCCTTTGTTTTGAACAGGCGACCTCTAGTGGACGGAAAAGTTACATAGTGCACCTTTAAAATCTCTGTAACAATATACACAACCTTCAAAAGTTCGGGGTCAGTCATTTTTTTCTTTCGTTTATTCAGCAAGGATGTGTTAAATTGATAAAACATGATAGTAAAGATTTATATTGTTATATTGCTATTTTGAATAGATGCATCAGTGAATCCTGAGAAAAGTATCACAGGTTATTAAAAAAATAATAAGGAGCACAACTGTTTCCAACAAGTGATAATAACTGAGCATCAAATCATCATATTAGAATGATTTCTGAAGGATCATGTGACACTGAAGACTGGAGTAATGATGCTGAAAATTCAGGAATAAATTACACTTTAAAGTATATTTAAAATAGAAACCATTATTAGCATCATATATATAATATAAATAATGAGATTTTGACAGAATAAACATAGTATATCTAATCAGATTCAGTAAAAATAAGAGATTGAAGAAGATATTGGTGGTTGTAAAGACTGTGCCTTTCACAGATCATAATACATAATTCAGATATTCCACGTACATGTACAATATTTAAACTTTATAAAATTGTCTATTTACTATAGTTGTTATTGTTATATAGATAAGAAAATATCATCAAAACAAGTGTCAGGCTCAAATGCTGCAGGATCTTTTCTCAGATCTAACATTTCATCATTCCTACATTTATGCATTTAGTGGCGCTTTAGACACTTACAAATGAAGAACAGAATTATGCAGTTAGTCATAGAGTCAACAATATTTATAGGCTAGCTTTATTAAACAAACTCAATGTGTTTGAATCAACTGGTGTTTTGTTGATACACTGTTTGTATGAAGTTCTCAAGTTCACACAGGTGTATTTCATCACATTAACTATGAACACGATACATAATGTTTCACAAATGCATTGTTTTGGAAACACATCAATAATTGAAAAGCTAACAAACTTCTTTTTTGTTAAATATTTTGCTTTGAAAGTATGCTGGGGCTATATTTACATAAAATAAATGGCACATGGTGTTGTTATGTAATCAATGACATTCGTGCATTTTTAAGTGTGACTGAAGTGTCCAAATACTTTTTGGGGGCCTTGTAAGGTCCAGCTATCGCGACGAAACACACTGCAGTCATTTCAAACGATGTGTTTATTTTATTAAACAGTCGCGATGGACTTCAGGGCGTGTATTTGTCGTGTGTGTTTAGCCGAACTGGGCCGGTGGTTCGTGTTTCTCCACCCGTTTCCATTCGCCCAACCCCCACATACCACAAGAGCCCGCCCTTCTTCATTCCGAACAACCGAACATGATAACACCCCCTTGCTCGCGTCGTAGCAAAGCATCATGGGAGTTGTAGTCCCCAGCCCACAGGAGGTAACGGACGCAGCGCGCGTTTGGAACTACAAGCCCCAAACGTCACCACGCCCACAGACGGTTCCCATCCAATCTGAATATGTGGGAGGGGAGCATCCGCCCACAAAAGCCACAGCAATTTTACTGTGCCTCAAATGCAATTGTGCATCAAAAAAGTGAACAATTGGAATTTCGGGAAATGTCGTGAGTGAATTCCGCCGAATAATCTCATACAAATACATCCGGGACAGATAAAGAGAGAGCGAAATAGCCCAGGCATGCTGGTTTGGCATTCATAGATATTTAAATGGCAGTGGGTGGGCCCTCGCGCAGACGGAGATCTCTGACAGACCTGCACATATATCCGCGGAGGAATATTATTTAATTCCGGATCTAACAGCGCAGATAGGCCCGGTTTCACCGCACACGGGACCGCCGCCGCTCAAGCCGACTCGCTTGGCATTTTGTGCCCCGTTATTGAAGGGTGTTTTTGCATTGGCACCGCCCTTCCTGGCGGGGTGGGTCCGTGCGTCAGAGCTGCGCCACAGTCTGCGGCCGCTGGAGAAAATAGGCCGTCCTTCTGCTGGGCTGTTGCCTGCCTTCTGCCTGCCTTCCACGGCGTCCGGCCTTTTTTCTCTTAAACAACTCCTCTCCGGGTTTTATTAATGCGGAATGAGTGGTACGTACCCTCCCCTCCTTATGCGTCTCCACCCCTTAATTCTCCATGCGTGCGTCTGTGCTATCCATCCATCGCTGTCCCCCCACTTTTACATGGGATCTGCTGTTTATTTGTGCCCATTGATTAGTTTTGTGTCTTGTGCTATGCCTGTAATGGATGGGAAAGCTTGCTGATAGTCCAGGATGCTTTTGCATTATAAAACCTGATCTTTTCATCATGCTGCTGGATGCTTTACAAGTGTAATGTGGCATTGCATTTATTTGCTTTCCAACTCTTAAAATTCATTGGGTTTGACATTTTGCCTCTCTTTTTTGCAGATCAAAAGAAGGAAGCCATGGCCACAGATGGGGGGAAAGCCAGTGGAGGTGAAGCGGGTGCGAAAGGGAAAAGTTCTGGATCACAGGTATATCAGAAATGCAAAGTTTGAGTTGAAGTGCCCACTCATTTCTGCACTGAAAGCACTTCCTGATCATTGCAGGGCTGCACAGTTACACGCAGACACACTGTTCCTGTCTTAACCTGTTATGCTCTGCAACTCTTTGATAAAACGTTTGTGAACTGTGTTAGGTAACACTTTTAATCTCTAGCGGTTCAGAGTCGGAACAAACATTTCATTATAATGATTTTGCACAAACATACAGTGGAGTCCAAAAGTCTGAGGCGGCGTGTAATGTAGTTAAAACCCGAGATCGACCTGGAAAATGTAAGACATTTGGGCATCAAATAAAGAAAGATTTAAGAATCGTGCATTTTTCTCACTCAAATATATTTATTTCGCCAATATATGTTAGATTGTGTGTGTATATTAATAAGTGTAAATAAGAAATTGACAACAGAACATTTATAATCATGTTTTGTAATGTCAGCTCCAGTGTTGCTGTAATTAAAGCAATAATAATAATAATAATAATTATATAAGCAAAGGTTATTTTCAAATTCAATACATTTTTATATATTACAAGTATATTTTGGAAAAAAATATTATAATTAGTGCTGGGGGAAAATAATTGTGATTAATCGTGTCCAAAATAAAAAAAAAATGTTTTGTGTTTAAATAATATATGTGTGTGTGTGCTGTGTTTATAATTATTATGTATAAATAAATACACACACATGCATGTATACATTTAAAAAATAATAATTGATCTTATATATAAAAAAGTGTGTGTATATATATATATATATATATATATATTTTATATATAAACATGTTCTTAAATATACACATGAATGTGTGTGTATTTATATATACATAATAATTATACACAGCACACACACACATATATTATGCAAATATAAACTTTTATTTTGGATGTGATTAATCACAATAAATTTTTCCCCAGCACTAATTATAATATACATAAATAAGTAATCACATTTTTGTGGCAGCAAAGAGAACATGATAATCATGTTTTGTTAATGTCTGCACTGCTGCTATAATAATAATATAATATATTTAATAAATAATATAAGCAAAAATATTAAAAAATTCTTGTACATTTTGTCTAATATATATATATATATATATATATATATATAAATAAAATGTTTGTGGCAGCAAAGAGAACATGATAATGTTTTGGTCATGTCAGCACTGCTGTTCTAATAATAATATAAGCAAAAGTATTTTCAAATTCTTGTACATTTTGACTGAAATATATTTATTATGTTAATATAAGTTATATATGTAATGCATCTAATTTTAATTATAGTAAAAGCAAGAGAATTTTTTTTTTTTTTTACATTTTCACTCAAGTATATTCTTGAAAAATAGTATGATGTAATGTATTATAATATACATAATTAAGAAATAATTTTTGTGGCAGCAAAGAGAACATGATGATCATGATTTGATAATGTCAGCACTGCCATTCTGATAATAATATTATTATTAATTATATAAGCAAAAATATAATTATATATATATTATATATATATATATATATATATATATATATAAAATATATGAATAAGTATAAGTAAGAAATTTAATTAGCAGAGCACATTATAATCATGTTTTGTTATGTCAGCTACAGTGTTGCTGTAATAATATAAATTATATAAACAAAATATATTTTCAAATTCTTGTACATTTTTCACTCAAGTATATTCTTGAAAAATAGTATAATGTAATGCATTATAATATACATAAATAAGAAATAAAATTTTTGTGGAAAAAAGAAAATGTTTTGTTAATGTCAGAGCTGCTGCTATAATAATAATAATATAATATTATTATTAATAATATAAGCAAAAATATTTTCAAATTCTTGTACATTTTCACTAAAAATATTTATTTTGTTAATATAAGTAAATATTAGTAAGATTGTGTGTGTGTGTGTGTGTGTGTGTGTGTGTGTGTGTGTGTGTGTGTGTGTGTGTGTGTGTGTGTGTGTGTGTGTGTGTGTGTGTGTGTGTGTGTGTGTGTGTGTGTGTGTGTGTGTGTGTGTGTGTGTGTGTGTGTGTGTGTGTGTGTGTGTGTGTGTGTGTGTGTGTGTGTGTGTGTGTGTGTGTGTGTGTGTGTGTGTGTGTTTTAATACAAATATTAATAAGAAATACAATTTTCTTAATCATCTTATACATTTTTATAATGATAATAATATAAGCAAAATATATTTCAGCACAAGTATATTTAATTTGTAAATATAAAATACATAATATATATATATATATATATATATATATATATACAGCTCTAGAAAAATTTATTTCTCGATGTAAAGTGGTCTCTTAATTTTTTCCAGAGCTGTATATAAGAAATATTATTTGTAATGGAAACATTGTAGTAGCATTTTCACTAGTGTTTACAGACTTCTGCAACCCACTGTACTTTTAAATATTTGTAGTAGCATAATATTAATAAGTTGGTTTAAACAGAAAAGCCTTAGAATGAGTTTTTTGTCATGAAGAGTTTGTCTCTCGAGCCCTTGATCGGAAAATGGAGAGACTGTGGTTCACACGCCCACTTACTCTTCCTGTGAACCCGCCCACATCTACTGACACTGACATCTCACTGTTTGTGTGTGTGTGTGTGTGTGTAGGATGCACAACCGTCTCCTCTCGCACTGCTTGCAGCGACGTGCAGTAAAATAGGAGGAGTTGGCAGCGAGGGTCAGGCGGCCACACAACAGCAGATAATAATCGACCCGAACCAGGGTCTGCTTCAGCTCCAGAACCCCACGCAGCAGCTCGAGCTGGTGCCTGCACAGTTAACAGGAAATGGCTGGCAGATCATCGCAACTTCCCCTGCTACTGCAACCAAGGACAGCATTCTGCAGGCTGGTACTAACGCCAGTGAAGGCGGCATGGGGCGGAAGGTCAAGGCGATCGGCTCGAATAATTCACCTGCTGGACAGCAGCAGCAGCAACAGTTTCAAATCATCCAGGTGCAGAATTTGCCAAACTCGTCAGGCGGGATTCAGTACCAGGTCATCCCGCACCTTCAGACCGCGGACGGTCAGCAGATCCAAATAAGCCCCAGTAACCCGGCAGCTTTAAGCGTTCAGCCCGAACAGATCCAGCTCATTCCTACCGGAAACAACCAAGCCATTTTGGCCACGCCCCAACGGACGGGATCAACCAGCATTGTCACTCAAAACCAGACGATTCCGCTTCAAATCAGGCCGTCATTTCCTCTCCAACTGCAAACCATTCAGGGCACGCAAACGCCTATGGTGACCACGCTACCCATTAACATTGGCGGCATGACTTTGGCTCTGCCGGTTATCAATAACGTAGCGGGAGGAGGAGGCACGGTCCAACTGGTCCAATCAGCCGACGGG
Source organism: Gobio gobio (assembly GCF_949357685.1). Classification (NCBI taxonomy): domain Eukaryota; kingdom Metazoa; phylum Chordata; class Actinopteri; order Cypriniformes; family Gobionidae; genus Gobio; species Gobio gobio. The sequence continues at coordinate 51,252,963 of NC_137104.1, read as the reverse complement.
AGTATTTCCAATGGAAACCAGCTGATAGCGACGACTGTCACTAGCACAGCAGAATCCGCCGGCGTTTCGACCTGCACAACGACTTCTACGGGCACCGATTCCATAGTTGTGACCTCGACGGATGGGACGACGTTATCTACAGCCTCCGTCGTGACTGCCGAAAGCCAGAAGGACAGTCAGGCGGGCGAGACGGACGCACAGAACTTAGCTCAGTCCAACGGCCTCCAATCTGCAGCCGATCAGGCCGGCCAAATCCAGCAATTCCAAATTGTGGGCCATCCGGTTCTCCAGCAGATCCAGATCCAGTCGCCCCAGCAGCAGGTGGTCCAGGGCTCCATACAGATCCAGCCCGGCCAGACTTTACAACCGGTTCAGCAGAACCTCCAGCTTCAGGCCTTCCAGAACCCCACGCAGGTCCTGATCCGGACGCCCACGCTCACCCCCTCAGGGCAGATCAGCTGGCAGACCGTCCAGGTCCAGAATGCAGGCCTGCCCCAGCAGCTGACGCTCGCCCCCATGGCGTCGAACGCAGGTGGCGGGACCTTCACTCAGATCGCCCCGCTGACGCTCGGAGGGTCGCCCATCACGCTCACCGCGGCCCAGCTGCCCTCTGGGACCGGGGTGCAGACGGTGAACATCGCAGGTCTGGGGGCGGCTGGAGTCCAGGTGCAGGGCGTCCCGCTCACCATCACCGGTGTGCAAGGTAAGACCCGCCCACCTGTGGAGACATGCGTCATGTGACACCTGTTCAAAATGTTATGATGTGAAATGAGTGTTTTGATTAATAAATGTGTAAGCTATTTATTTGGAATTTATTAATTTTCATTCAAATTTAAGTTGGAGAATCTCATCAAAAACATTTTTCAACCCCAAAAACAAAGGGAAAAATCTAAAATTTTAAAAATTGTTTTTTCCAATTTGAATAAAGCAAAACAAACATATACTATGCAAGTAAATTAAATGACCTTTTTGCATACAATATATGACAATAAAGCATATTTTCCCTTAAGAATAATTATTTATTATTTTTGTGTATTACAGTAATATAAAATAAATATTTAAGTTATCTATTTGGAATTTATTCATTTTAAATTGAAATGTAAGTTGGAGAATCTCATCAAAAACATTAATATAATATGTAATAAGTAAATGAAACCTGTTTTAGGACTACTTTTTGCATACAATATATGACAGCATATTTTCCCTTAAGAATAATGAATAATTATTTATTATTTTTGCATTACAGTAATATACAATAAATATTTAAGCTATTTATTTGGAATTTATCAATTTTCATTCAAATTTAATTAAAATTTAAGTTGGAGAATCTCATCAAAAACATTTTTCTACCCCAAAAACAAAGGGAAAAATCTAAAATTAAAAAAATATTTTTTTCCAATTGTAATAAAACAAAACAAACATATACTATGCAAGTAAATTAAATGACTTTTTGCATACAATATATGACAATAAAGCATATTTTCCCTTAAGAATAATTATTTATTATTTTTGTGTATTACAGTAATATAAAATAAATATTTAAGTTATCTATTTGGAATTTATTCATTTTAAATTGAAATTTAAGTTGGAGAGTCTCATCAAAAAAATTTTCAACCCCAAAAACAAAGGGAAAAATCAAAAATTAAAAAATTATTTTTTTCCAATTTGAATAAAACAAAACAAACATATACTATGCAAGTAAATTAAATGACTTTTTGCACACAATATATGACAATAAAGCATATTTTCCCTTAAGAATAATTATTTATTATGTTTGTGTATTACAGTAATATAAAATAAATATATGTTATCTATTTGGAATTTATTAATTTTAAATTGAAATTTAAGTTGGAGAATCTCATTAAAACATATTTCCACCTTAAAAATAAAGGAACATTTGTTTAATAAATAAAATTGTTCCAATTTGAATTAGAAAAAAAAACAATTAAACGCAATTAAATGAAACTTGTTTTAGGACTATTTTTGCAAACAGTACATGACAATAAAACATATTCTCCCTTAAGAATAATAAATAATTATTTATTTATTATTTTTGCATTACAGTAATATAAAATAAATATTTAAGCATTTTTAAAATGTATTAATTATTAATTTTCGTTTAAATTTAACTCAACTTTAAGTTGGAGAATCTCATTAAAAAAAATTTCCACCACAAAAACAATGGGAATTAAAAAAAAAAAAAAAAAGAATAATTTATAATTATTTATTTATTATTTTTTGCATAACAGTTAATATCAAATAAAACAATTGTCATTAAAATGTTTTCTAAAAAATAGGCCTCGTTCAAATTTGAAAAATAGAATAAATTTTCCCCTGTTTTTAGGGTAAATATGATCCAGCACCAGTCAATAAGTTTTGCAATAATTATCAATATGCTCTTAAACATCCAAAAAGTAATATATTTGAACTTTGAACTGATATTTATACTCTTAACCATATGTGTTTCTTGAACGGTTTTTGATGTTTTGTAAACTAGAGGAGCATGAAATGCAGTTGTTTTTCCATAGACTCTTTATATCTCTATAAAATTTCTCATGAAATTAAGGCAATTATATTTTATAAGTCAGAGTATGAATGCTGTTTCCAAATCCTTGGTAAGGTGTCAGATTTCAGACTCTTTGTTAGTGCCCTTTGCAAGTCTGGTTCCACCCTGGAAAATAAAGGCTGTTTCAACAGATTTCTTATGGAAATGTGCTTTACTCAGGTGGCTTTTGAACCAGTGTGACTCACTTATTTAGGACACTTGCCTTTTAAGGTCTAGCCCATTGACGTTTTGAGTGATTTAATCAATAGTGCTGTTTGTAAATTCCCACAGGTCAGCAGCAGGGTCAAGAGGGGGTCAAAGTTCAGTCCACCCCAGTGACGGTCACCGTCGGCAATATCAGCAGCACGACCCTGAACGCTGTAAGCCCCGACCAGATGGGGCAGGTCCAGAGCCCGTCTGACCAGGAAGGTCAACCCAGCAAGAGGCTGCGCAGGGTGGCCTGCTCCTGCCCCAACTGCAGGGATGGAGAGGGGAGGTACGTCAGAAAATACTGTCAAATGAGAGGGAGGAACCAAAAGAGATTAAACGAGAGGATTAAAAGACTTCGAGTGGCCATTTAGTTGTTGGTTTTTCGCGTATGCTGTTTTTTAGCAGTAAAGCACCACTCACAGAAAATGTCAAATGTTTTTAGTAGATAAGACTGTACAACTCAAGAGCCTTTATTACTGCTACAATGTTTTTATGGGTTATAATGTGTGTGTTCTGCTGTTTTGACAGAAACAACAGTGACCCCTCGAAGAAGAAACAGCACGTGTGCCATATGGAGGGTTGCGGGAAGGTTTACGGCAAAACGTCTCACCTGAGGGCTCACCTGCGCTGGCATACGGGAGAGAGGCCTTTCGTCTGCAACTGGATCTTCTGCGGGAAGCGCTTCACCAGGAGCGACGAGCTGCAGCGGCATCGCAGGACACATACAGGTGCGCAAACAATCACACAGATGCACACAGAGACAGGATGAAAAACATTTACAGGAAACTACCCGCTGTATTTCTCATTACTCGTCTGCCATCATATATGTTTATATTTAGTTTATATTAATTAGTGGTTGGCCGTTATCGGCGTTAACGTGCTGCGCTAACGTGAGACTCTTATCGGGCGATAAAAAAAAATATCGCCGTTAATCTATTCTCAAAATTGGGTTGGGAGCTGGGTCTATACTATGCAAGCTATGATGACAGCGAGTTGACACGCGCCCGCCTCTCATTCAGTCCGGTTAACCCTCTGAACATTGCTGCTGAATTTTTCCTCATGACAGCGTGTTACTATTGATGTGACCGGTCTGAATTTCGCGCGGGTTGCACATAACGTTAATTCTACTAATTCCCGCAGATTTCGCGCTCGCATCTGAAGCGCACACACGCATACCATAATAAAGCCGCCTCTGACATACAAAAAGTGCAAAAATGAGCTCCTTTTTCCAGCTTATTAATGGTCAAATACACTCAAAAATGTCTCAATGCCCATCTTGGTGAGTTTTAACGTAAACACAGTCGTGACCAGCTCACAGGAACAGTGTTTGGGATCCATGCGTGCGTCAGGTCTTAAAGGGACAGAAGTTATTTATTATTCTAACTACAAAAGACAAACAATCACTTACGAGCACACATATGAGCCATTTTAATCTAGATTAATTCCAAGATTACAGTGAGATTAATCTAGACTAAAAAAATGTATCTATGCCCACCACTAATATTAATCATATTTTTAAACGTTTCAGTTTTCACAACTTGTCTGAACTCTTTACACCTGGTATTAAAGGGCTCCTATTATGCAAAATCCACCATGTGTGTCGGCAGTGTGAACACAACCACCCTATAGTGGTAAAAATCCACCCACTTTTTTAAATCCCTATAAATCATAAGCAGTGTCTCAGAACAAGCCTTTTGCAGTTTCTATGCAACTTGACGTCACATATGCTTAGGCCCCACCCATGACTGCTAACAGACTCCACCCTATTAGCATAGACCCCGCCCTAAGTGAGCTGTACACAGTCCACCATGTTTATCTCCTCGCCAGAGCATTTAAAGGTGCAGTGTGTAAATTTTAGCGGCATCTAGTGGTGAGGTTGCGAATTGAAGTCTCCCACCGCTCACCCCTCCCTTTCGAAGCACATAGAGAAGCTACAGCAGTTTGTCCGTTTAGGGCTACTGTAGAAACATGGCGGCACAAAATGGCGACTTCACCGTAAGGGGACCCGCGGTGTATGTAGATAGAAATGGCTCGTTCTAAGGGAATAAAAACATAACTGTTCATTATGTAAGGTCTTTATACACCACTGAAAACATAGTTATGTATATATATTGCATTTCTGTCAATAGATTATCATAAATATTACAAACTGCACCATAAACAGCAGCATTCAAGTAAGAAATGTATTCTTATTAAAGCTACTAAAGTTATTCAGTGAGTCAGAGCAGTGAGTGATTTTTCTGTTTTTCTTCTGTTGTTTGATTCATATTAACAGCAGATACAGCAGTAGGTACTGTATATTACGCTCCTGTTACTTTAATACACAGATCTAATATACACGTGTGATTCTTTCCCTGCTGTTTATGTTCACAGACATAACCCCCTGTGTTTATGTGAACTCTGTGTGGCGTATTTGACAGTTTAAGCTCAATAAGACATGAAAGAGCACTTAGTTTAATACTCATGGGACGCGCCGTCTGACATCAGCTTTCTGTGTGCATGCTAGGGGTGTGTGCGCTCAGAAAACCATATATCAGAAGTTTAGACTGATACGGCTTTAAAACGCATGCAGATCATAAACTTCCATAATTACGAAGAACTGCAATGTCACATGAGCGTGACCGCGATAGAGATGAATGCCAAAAACTAAAACATCTGTTTGGTTTTGATTGAGTATCCGAGGCACAAGCTGTAGGCTCCACCCTCTTCTGGATAGGGGGGCGGGAGCAGCAGCTCATTTGCATTTAAAGACACATGCACGAAAACGGCATGTTTTTCCTTCCACTCAAAAATGGGCATTGACAACATGGTATGATAAATGATCTATGGGGTATTTTGAGCTGAAACTTCACCCACACCTGAGACTTATATTACATCTTGTAAAAAGGGGCATAATAGGTGCCCTTTAAGATGCGTTTTGGTCGATCGGATCACAATTGGACGGCACTAAATTCAGGTGGAAACAGGGTCTAAAACGTTTTAAGCTTGTCCACTTTGACCACTTCCAGAGCTAGTCGAAAACAGTTTTTTATATTTATATATATATTAGTGGTTGGCCGTTATCGGCGTTAACGTGCTGCGTTAACGTGAGACACTTATCGGGCGATTAAAAAAAATATCGCCTTTAATCTATTCTCAAAGTTGGGTTGGGAGCTGGGTCTATGCTACGCAAGCTATGATGACTTTCACCTCGATATTTTAGCGCGGATGTATACCTAACCGAATCGCACTGTAGGGGCGAGAGAACCTGTGTGTATGCCTACTAGTGTTGTCAAAAATATCCATATTTCAATATGTATCGATACTGAAATATCTGAAACGATACTCATTTTCTACAGTATCGATACCAGCTGCGCTCTTCTCTCCGACCGACAGCGAGTTGACACGCACCTGCCTCCTCTCATTCAGTCCGGTTAACCCTCTGAACATTGCGAACGCGCATTCTGCTGAATTTTTCCTCATGACAGCGTGTTACTATTGGTGTGACCGGTCTGAATTTCGCGCTGGTTGCACATAACGTTAATTCTACTAATTCCCGCAGATTTCGCGCTCGTATCTGAAGCGCACACACGCATACCATAATAAAGCCGCCTCTGACATACAAGTGCAAAAATGAGCTCCTTTTTCCAATTTATTAATGGTCAAATACACTCAAAAATGTCTCAATGCCCATCTTGGTGAGTTTTAACGTAAACACAGTCGTAACCAGCTCACAGGAACAGTGTTTGGTATCCATGCGTGCGTCAGGTCTTAAAGGGACAGAAGTTATTTATTATTCTAACTACAAAAGACAAAAGATCACTTACGAGCACACATATGAGCCATTTTAATCTAGATTAATTCCAAGATTACAGGGAGATTAATCTAGATTAAAAAATGTTATCTATGCCCACCACTAATATATATATATATATATATATATATATATATATAATACTTTTTTTGCGAACAGTCACAAAAGACCCCCTACTCTCCATTTTGGAGGAAACATTTTGGGAACCGCACTAGCCATGCAGGATTTAAACTTTGTCGGCTGAAGACCCAAGTTTGGTTTGAAGTCAAAAAACATGAGCACAATGTTCTCTCACCATTCCTGATTTCTAACACACACTCATCAGTGTCCGGCTGGTCTTGTGTCTATCAGAGCAGAAATGAAAGCTGCTGCTCTCCGTGTGTTTTTCCGTCGTCTCCGGTCATGTTCACGTGTAAATTGCATGAGATTTATTTCGTCCATTATATCGAAAGATCGGGAATACCCGCCCATAGACCCTCCCCTCGAAGAAAGCAGGACAGAAGTGGTTGAAAGTGGACAAAAGAGCCGGATTAAGGGTGCTTTCACACCTGCCTCATTTAGTTCAGTTGAATCGCAACAGAGTTGGTTTCCCCTTTGGTGTGTTTCGTTTGGTCAGGTGTGAAAGCAGCAATCACACTCGGGTGCGCACCAAAAGCAGACCAAACAAGTGGTCTCGGTACGCTTTCAAATGAACTCTGGAGCGGTTAGTTTGTGGTGAGAACGTGATCCGACCTCGAATAGACCCAACTGCAAGAAGTACTGATCATTTTTGGACTAAACCAGCTGCCGTAGTCAGCTGCGCTGTGCATTATGTGATGGAAGGAAGAGTTTGTTGACAATTTGTACTTTAGCATGGCAGCTCGCGGACAAACTTGGAGTCGTGAGGAGGTGCGGAGCCTCATAGAAATTTGGTCTGATGACCATATTAGGTCCCAACTTTCGAAAACTCGCCGTTTGCAGTGCATTAGAGCGTTGTTTTCAAGCCGCGTCCGCGCTTCATTATAGAAATGTATTGTTTGCATATTGTGTTTTATACAAACAATGTAATGGATTATGGCCATGGACAAAACTAGCCCGCGCAGTCGCAGTTTAGGAAATACGCCATGGCCATTGAGTGATGTGGATGTTGTCATGTGACTGCATTTTAGTTTGTTTCAACTGGTTCGGACCAAAGCAATCAGTGTGGTGTGAAAAGGAACCAAAAAGCTGAAAAATGCTACAATGTATAATTGTTTGCCCTTGGTTCGGACCAAATGAACCGAACTAGAGATGCGAAAGCACCCTAAAACAACTGGTCGTGATCTGATCAATCAAAACGCATCTTAACACCAGGTGTAAACACGGCCGGAGATACAGTACATGCCAAAATTTGGCCATAGCGATTCATTTTGGAAAAACCTTTGCTGTGAAGGCAGCTCAGTAACAGCTGATTTGTAAGTGGTTTATGTTCGCCATAATATCAATATTTTATTGGCAATGGGCCACCCTGATCTCTAGCTATCTGTATTGCTCTGCCTGTTTTTTTCTCGCTCTGATCTGAATAAACTCAAATGGTCTCTGTCCCGATCAGGTGAGAAGAGGTTTGAGTGTCCGGAATGTTCCAAGAGGTTCATGCGTAGCGACCACCTGTCAAAGCACATCAAAACCCACCAGAACAAAAAAGGAGGGGCGGCACTTACCATCATCACCACAGATGAAATGGAGGAAGAGGTGGACGAGGTCCTGGGCTCGCCGAGGATCGTCACCGTGGCGTCGCTCTCGCAGGATTCGAACCCGGCCACGCCCACCACTTCAAACAATTTAGAGGAGGAGTTTGAGTAGTTTTCCCTCCAAATATTATCGGCTAAAAGCACCACGATATTGTTTGTTCCTTTGTTTATATGTTTGGATTCGTTTATGTTCTTCATTCTTTTTCTATTGACGATGGACAGCTGTTTGAGCGCACTCGATTTTTCATACGGAAATTTAATACTATCAAATATTATGACAAAGAATAATCTAAAGGAAATATGGAAATAGTATGAGCTGTTAAGAGACATGACACGCGCATAGCACAAGAAGTACTAAAGTTCCCAGATGCTCCCGAAGATGTCGCTATGCACAAAAATGATATTTATCTGCTTACGGATTAAATATACAGAGTCGGGGATGAGAATCTTGGAGCTTCACGCGTCGGTCTGTGGTTTTTGCAAACGATCAGGCGGCAAACAGATCTTTAGTACACGTTTAGAGCCTCAGCACAAGCTAGAAGAGCGACGGCGTCTGTGATTGGAGCGCGTTGTGAAGCATCAGCCAATCACAGCCTCGCGGACGGAGCGCTTTAGGATTCAGCCGCTAGTGAACTTTTATGTAGGAGAAACGAGATTATAGAGATGGGCTATTTAAAGAAAAGCACATTAGATTTACAAATAATGCATTCCAGTTACGATTTCTTTAGAAAAAAAGAGAAAGGAAAAGAAGAAAAAAAAAAACAATCTAGCTTTCTAAGACATACTATGTTAAATGAAGGCAATACTATAAAGACAATCTTTGTAAAACCATGTTTACATTATCGAGGGGTAGAATCCCGGGCAGCGACATGGCGTCGGCCCAGATCCGGCCCACATCTGGGACATTCAATGCGGGCCGGATCTGGGCCGACGCTGTGATTCCGTCCGGGATGGGTTTAAGAAAAACACCTAGAGAAGTTCTCTCTTATCTCAAGTCATATAAACTGTACTCTGATGCCTTAAAAACACTGCAGTACCACAGCGTTACGGCTGGGTCGGGGGACGCGGGGCTTGGACTGTGTTGTCAGTGCCCAGGTGACCGCCCTAATCTTTTTATATATACACGATGGCGAACACTGTGGCCAGGTAACGAGCGCGATGATCCGCTTCAGCCCTCTTCCGCCCAGGTAAAGATCCTCCCGACCCGCGTTAATGTGTCCTCCTGTCGCCCGATGGCGCTCTCCAAAGAGATTCGACCCTGTTACGTGCACCAACCCCCTCCAAAACCCTCCCTCTGGACCGGTACCGGACGCCTCCAGGTCACCCTGAAGCCACTTAGATGAGTTTGATGTTCCGAAATCTGTGGTCGTGGCGTTGTTCGTGAGTTTCTGTTCTCCCGCTCTCGTTTAGTTTGGTTCGGTTTAATTTCAAACCCATTTTTGGTCCTCACACAGCACGAGTACATGTGTGTGTGAGAGTGTGTGTGTGTGTGTGTGTGTGTGTGTGTGTCTAATTTATTATTTATCCTTCTATTAGTATTTGCTAATGTGTATTGTGCGCTGTTAATGCAGTTATGACGTGCTGCATGGTTCATTTCCGCTAACGATCTCTATTTAGTAACGATTTGCTATTTCTAAACGTGGTCCTTTTAGAAGTAAAACATGGCTTTTAATTTATCTGACGTTTCGCACCATGACGTGTTTCAAAATGGAGAAGAAGAAAAAAATGGTTGAAACCAAACGATTATAAATAGATGTTTTTGGTAAATCTTTTCTGTGGCGAGCGATTTTTTTTTCTTTAATCTTTTCTAGTGACACCTCATTTGTAAATCATTTTTCTAAGATGTTCCTTTGTCCTCATGGCATTTGATAATGAATTTTTTTGCCAGGTTAGCCTGAAAGGCTGCAGTTTATTGATATTTTTAAAATAACTTTGTACAAACGTGTTATGTTAATGGGTAAAAAAACAACAAAAGAGGAAAAAGAAAAAAATCTTTGCCTGCATAACACTTGAAATTAAAGTGAGTAATTCTGTCTTAAATATTCCATGTCCAATTCTTTATTTCAGTCTGTGGTTTTATTTACAGCATGACCTGACTTACTGTACTCCTTTCTTGGTAACACGTTACACTTAAGGTTAATATTAGGTTGTTGGTGCCAGACGGGCCGGTCTGAGTATTTCACAATCTGCTCAGTTACTGGGATTTTCACGCACAACCATTTCTAGGGTTTACAAAGAATGATGTGAAAAGGGAAAAACATCCAGTATGTGGCAGTCCTGTGGGCGAAAATGCCTTGTTGACGCTAGAGGTCAGAGGAGAATGGGCCGACTGATTCAAGCTGATAGAAGAGCAACTTTGACTGAAATAACAACTTGTTACAACCGAGGTATGCAGCAAAGCATTTGTGAAGCCACAACACACACAACCTTGAGGTGGATGGGCTACAACAGCAGAAGACCCCACCGGGTACCACTCATCTCCACTACAAATAGGAAAAAGAGGCTACAATTTGCATAAGCTCACCAAAATTGGACAGTTGAAGACTGGAAAAATGTTGCCTGGTCTGATGAGTCTCGATTTCTGTTGAGACATTCAGATGGTAGAGTCAGAATTTGGCGTAAACAGAATGAGAACATGGATCCATCATGCCTTGTTACCACTGTGCAGGCTGGTGGTGGTGGTGGTGGTGTAATGGTGTGGGGGATGTTTTCTTGGCACACTTTAGGCCCCTTAGTGCCAATTGGGCATCGTTAAAATGCCACGGCCAACCTGAGCATTGTTTCTGACCATGTCCATCCCTTTATGACCACCATGTCCCCATCCTCTGATGGCTACTTCCAGCAGGATAATGCACCGTCACAAAGCTCGAATCATTTCAAATTGGTTTCTTGAACATGACAATGAGTTCACTGAACTAAAATGGCCCCCACAGTCACCAGATCTCCACCCAATAGAGCATCTTTGGGATGTGGTGGAACGGGAGCTTCATGCCCTGGATGTGCATCCCACAAATCTCCATCAACTGCAAGATGCTATCCTATCAATATGGGCCAACATTTCTAAAGAATGCTTTCAGCACCTTGTTGAATCAATGCCACGTAGAATTAAGGCAGTTCTGAAGGCGAAAGGGGGTCAAACACAGAATTAGTATGTGTTCCTAATAATCCTTTAAGTGAGTGTATATAGCGCTTTCAACAGACCCATGGCCATCCAAAGCGCTTTACACATTGCCTCACATTCACCCATTCACACACCAACGGCGGTGTCAGCCAGCTCGTCGGGAGCAGCTGGGGTCTGGACATCTCGACAGTTGGTTAATATTGGGACACTTGGTCAGGTGGTAGCGGGGATTGAACCACCAACCTTCCGGTTTGTAGACAACCTACATGAGCCACTGTCACCCCAGTGTTAATGTTAAGTTCAGTGTGTGCTAATGCATTATTATGTTAGTATTATTTAATGGACCTGAGCTAACATGATCAATATGACTAATTGTATTTTAATGCAAGCCGTGGTTACAAAGCTGGCAAGGTTTCATAAAATAATAATAATAACGCTTCCGCTAAGCACAGTGCATTGTTTAGCTGAATGCTTGCCAAGAAACACAGACGCCGCAAGCCATTTTGACTTTTATTCATTCCCAAGATATGAATTCTTGATATCATCGATTCAGTTTACTCTAGTTAATTCCTGATATCAACAATGATGTCATCCCTTGCAGAAATACAAATTATCAAGAATTCAATTTCTAATAAATAAAAGTGGGTTGTTTTGGGTTGTTTTAACCCAGCTGTTGGGTTAAATGTTTGCTTAAAACAACCCAATTGCTGGGTTAGTCCATTTTCAACCCAACTTGGGTTGTTTTTAACCCAGAATTTTTTCAGAGTGTATATGGGGATGATTAGGAGGCCATGGTGGACAGAGGCAAAATGGGCAAATTTGGCCAGGATGCCGGGGTTACACCCCTACTCTTTATCGAAGGACATCCTGGGATTTTGAATGACCACAGAGAGTCAGGACCTCGGTTTAACGTCTCATTCGAAGGACGGGTCGCTTTGTGCACTGGTGCGCAGTCATGTTGGGACAGGAAGGGGCCGTCCCCAAACTGTTTCCACAAAGTTGGGAGCATAAAATTGTCCAAAATGTCTTGGTATGCTGAAGCATTAAGAGTTCCTTTCACTGGAACTAAGGGGCCAAGCCCAACCCCTGAAAAACAACTCACACCATAATCCCCCCTACACCAAACTTTACACTTGGCACAATGCAGTCTGTAGCTATTGACTGCAGAAAGTTGGCGACTTCTGTGCACTGTGACCCTCAGCATGCGCTGACCCCACTCTGTGATTTTACGTGGCCTATCACTTCATGTCTGAGTTGCTGTTGTTCCCAATCGCTTCCACTTTGTTATAATAGTACTAACAGTTGAGCGTGGAATATTTAGTAGTGAGGAAATGTCACGAATGGACGTATTGCACAGGTGGCAACCGATCACGCCACGCTTGAGTTCTCTGAGCTCCTGAGAGCGGCCCATTCTTTCACACATGTGCGTAGAAGCGTCTGCAGGCCTAGTGCTTGATTTATACACCTGTGGCCATGAAGAGATTGAACACCTGAATTCAGTGATTTGGAGCGTCCCAATACTTTTGCCAATATAGTGTATATATAAATTCCTGATTTATATATGCTGTCATTAGTTGAAATGTTAATTCTTGATGTTATTCAGCATGTTATTTCTGATATCAGCAAATGTATTTCTGATATCAATAATTAGGACAGTAATTTACTAGTTGTAATGTAATTCTTGATATCAAGAACTTGTATTTCTGCAAGTGATGTCATTGTTGATATCTGAATATTACTAGTAAAAATCCAATTTCTGATATCATGAATTAGCATTTTAACTAGTAAAAATGTAATTGTTGCTGTCAAGAATTAATATCCTGGGAATAAATCAAAGTCAAAACGGCTTGCCATAAAGCTGGTCTAGTGACGTCGCATGCGCAAGGCAAAAAAAAAAAAACCACTCTGAATCAAGGCCCGTAATTATCCATTTTATAATTAGTGATTGGCATTATTTTGACATTTGAACAAACCCCTAAAACTAAGTATTACATTTAAAAACAGTAGTGTTTTTTTAGCTGAACTACAGCATGTCACGCCGCTGACTGACAGGTCATGTGACACTACACCGACGTCATTCAGAAGAGGTTCGTCTCTGAGCACCTGCCGCCGGGGAAGTCAGTGACAGGAGGGCAAGAGTGAGGAAGAGGAAGATGATGATGATGATGATGTGTGGAGGTGGTTTCAGGTGGGCAGGTGGGCGGATCTCTTTTGTTCTCTTCTCCGTTTGATTGACAGCTCTGTACCTGCAGTGCGCCACCAAAGGAGGGCTTTTATCCACTTTAACAGCTGCTGTGTGTGTGTGTGTGTGTGTGTGTGTGTGTGTGTGTGTGTGTGTGTGTGTGTGTGTGTGTGTGTGTGTGTGTGTGTGTGTGTGTCAGTCACACACTCACTCAGTCTGCATCCAGACAGTAACCGAGCACCTGTCTCTCTACAAAAAATGTTAATGTGACATATCTCAGCAGTTTTATGTTAATATTTCATACAGTAGGATAAACAGATTCATAGATTCTCTGGTTGGGAATTAATGACTGTCAGCATAGAGACAGGTTTGCAAAATATCTATCAATCTATCTATCTAACCCATCCATCTATCTATGCATCTATCTAATCCATCCATCCATCCATCTATCTATCTATCCATGCATGCATCTATCTATCCATCATCTATCTAATCCATCCATCTATCTATCCATCCATCCATGCATCTATCTATCTATCCATGCATGCATCTATCTATCCATCATCTATCTAATCCATCCATCTATCTATCCATCCATCCATGCATCTATCCATCCATCCATCCATCCATCCATCCATCCATCCATCCATGCATCTATCCATCCATCTATGCATCTATCCATCCATCCATGCATCTATCTATCCATCCATCTATGCATCTATCTAATCTATCCATGCATCTATCCATCCATCTATGCATCTATCTAATCTATCCATCCATGCATGCATCTATCCATCCATCTGCATCTATCTATCCATCCATGCATATATCTATCCATCCGTCTATCTATCTATGCATCTATCTAATCCATCCATCCATCTATCCATGCATCTATCTAATCCATCCATCCATCCATCTATCTATCTATCCATGCATGCATCTGTCTATCCATCATCTATCTAATCTATCTATCCATGCATGCATCTATCCATCCATCCATCTATGCATCTATCTATCCATCCATGCATCTATCTATCCATCCATCTATCTATCTATCTATCTATGCATCTCTCTAATCCATCCATCCATCTATCCATGCATCTATCTAATCCATCCATCCATCTATCTATCCATCATCTATCTATGCATCTATCTTATCTATCCATGCATCTATCCATCCATCTATGCATCTATCTAATCTATCCATCCATCTATGCATCTATCTAATCTATCCATCCATCTATGCATCTATCTAATCTATCCATCCATCTATGCATCTATCTAATCTATCCATCCATCTATGCATCTATCTAATCTATCCATCCATCTATGCATCTATCTAATCTATCCATCCATCTATGCATCTATCCATCCATCCATCTAAAGTACATTTATCATCTTTGCAGCACAGCACTAATTTTAAATACTGTAATATTTTTAATATTTACTGTAAGCATTTAACAGATAAAAATGTTGAAAAGCCAAAGAAGGGCTTTGAAAAAAATTCTTAATGAAAACGTAAATTAATTTAGGATCAGCTTTTGAATAAAATGGCTTGGTGAAGGTTATGTAAAATCATGTTTTGTGTTTTTTTTTGCTAAAAGGGTTGAGTCTGTTTAAATATTTTAAATAGGTCAATAGGCTTTGTTTTTTTTTTTTGGTGGGGAAATTGTTAAAAATTGTTTTAGTTTGATGAATGTTTTTTTTTTAGACAATTCATATGTTGTACCTGCACTTAATATAACTTGTCCTTGTCAATTTTAGGTGAATAAAGTTTATGATATTTAATGTTTGGATATGATCTATAATCCACTCCATTCATTCATACACACTCAAACTAAACCAGAGAGATGAGAAAGACTGACAGAAAAAAAATGCATTTATATGTTTGTGCCAAAATTGAAAGCATTTATTTAAAAAAACTGAAATAATAATTTCACAACATAAAAAGACCATGTAAAATGTGAAATAAAAGGACCTTTATTAAAACTCTAATTTCCTAAAAGTTTTCAGAGAGAAATTGTGCAAATAAGAGAACGTTCTGTAATCTGTTACAAGCTTTCATGATGTCTCAGTGTTTAATATGCGAGAGAACAGTATGATTCATAAAAACAAACATGAAACCAGTAAAAGCTCAGTGTGACATTGTGAAGTAGAAGAGAAACGACTGATTTGCATATCCGTGCTGAACACTGTTAAACCGTCAGCGTTTCATGCTAAACTTTAAAAGTGTCAGGAGTAAAATGTGTTTGAGTTTAGACGGGTGCGTCTTCTTCACACCCGGCGATCCGGCTTCACTCCACATCCTTCTGTAGACTGGAAACACAAACACAACGGCACATTAAACTCCTTCAGACTCACTGACTCAGCTCACACTAATGCTGATGCATCTGCATATGTAGAGGAAAATAATCATCAAACCATAATCGTTAGTATGAAACTGCGTTCACATTCGACTTCTGTAATGCATCGGCATCAAAACACAGCGAATCCAACACATTCGTGCAGCTCGCCGTAATTTGTATAGACAGAGATTACAATCGAGCCGCTGTTAGCTCCATTAGCTGCTATTTCAAACATAGCGGTCACAAGTTTGTGTTGGTCATGTTGGTCACGGTAACCCCAGCCCCTGACTCAAGCGGTTCTTACTTCTAGACCAGCGATGTTTTGGTGCGACTTAAGAACCACTTTTTCTGGTTCGGAGCTGGTGCTTTGGGTGTGGAAAGACAGAATCGATTTGAAACTAGGCTCTGGCTGCGAACCAGCACCAGCACTGCCTTGGTGGAAAAGGGGTTAAAGTGACACAGGACACTCAATGAGGAAAAACAATATACTTGATTTCATGGATCAGGAATTAACTGCATGGGGAAAGTAGTCTGAAATACCTACTGATAAACCAGACTCTCTCATACTGGGGTTAACGAGGGAAGTGGTTTTTGAGTTCAGATATATATGATGTATATATATATATATATATACACACACACACACACACACACACACACTCACCTAAAGGATTATTAGGAACACCATACTAATACTGTGTTTGACCCCCTTTCGCCTCCAGAACTGCCTTAATTCTACGTGGCGTTGATTCAACAAGGTGCTGAAAGCATTCTTTAGAAATGTTGGCCCATATTGATAGGAGAGCATCTTGCAGTTGATTAGGGCTGCAGCTATCGATTCTTTTTGTAATCGATTAATCTATCACTTAATCGGTCGATTAATCGATTAATCGGATAAATTTGTTCCTGTGTTTTTAAACAACCAAAACAAATAATGCATAACGAAAATGAAGAGGAAAAGCAATTTATTTTATTAATATGCACAACAGGAATGCTGTAATCTAGCGCTGACATCAAAGTAAATATCTTTTATGTAGATTTCTACACCTGCAGCATTTACCATTAGGCTACTAACAAATAATATATCATATGTGGTGAGCCTATTTGCTATGGTTACCTAGCAACCTGTGTGTGTGTGTGTGTCATAGGTGTGTGTGTGTGTGTGAGGCTTCATTGCAGTTTGGTACAGCAGAAATACATACATTCATTTTTAATAGAGCGCTGCATTTGGCTTGCATCACTTGCATTGCGGTGTATTTTAGGTGAAGCATCCGTTCGAAAAATCGCGTCACAACATCACGTCCCGGTGTATACAGTGAACGCAAGCTGAAATTATTGTTGCGTGGCTACATAACAGTTTAAGCATATGTGATGCATTGCCATGATTGGTCTGACTGGCGCGAGAGAAAGAGAGGAGGGTGCATGCGTGTGTGTGTGTGTGTGTGTTACTGATTTTCTACTATCAGTTCTGCGCTGCTCTCCGCGCGCGATCTTCACGCGAAAAGAGGTCCGCCTTCAGGGCGCGCGCTCGTTGTCAAAGATGCGACACGGCTCAACTCTTCGTGTCACAGAAAAAAGCTGAGCACTGAACGGATAAGTTTTCCATATTGTTGTTTTTGAATAGTGCACAACCGCTTCAATGTTCAAACTGGCAAGGCTTTAAAAGCATTTACTTGACAAACTTTATGAGGATGAAAGTGAAAGCGATCTGGCTTCGGGGCTTGCGCGCGCCGCGTGTGTGTGTGTGTGTGGCAGTTATAAGAACGGTAATCAACTTACATAAACTGTGTAAAACATGCAGTTACTATAGTGATTCTGGGCATCTAGAATCTAAACTAAATTCAAAATGTATCACGCGCTATGGTGTGCTTCATGAAAATTGAACAGCGGTCCGTGTGAATCAGATAACCGCGCGTATAGTGCGTGTCATAGGAATTTAACGAGGCTTCGAGGCAGAATTTTTGCCTCGAGGAATTTTTGTAATCGAGTTAATCGAGTAACTCGATGAATCGTTTCAGCCCTACAGTTGATGGAGATTTGTGGGATGCACATCCAGGGCATGAAGCTCCCGTTCCACCACATCCCAAAGATGCTCTATTGGGTGGAGATCTGGGGCCTCATTTATAAAACTTTGCGTAGGATTTGCGTCAGAAGTGGCGTACGGATGAAATATAGGACGTGCGTACGCACAGAAATATTCGGATTTATAAAACCGTGCGCACGCACATCCTACGCAGTTTTCCCTTAATAAATCACAATCAATTCTAAATGTAGCGCAGCTTTTGCGGCTTCATGTCACGCCCATAGTTGCCCATAAATAGTCCGTGAAACGCCCACAAATTAATATTCATCGATTGCGAAATCATGGCAAATACAGAGAGGAAATCAAAAAAACGTAACTTCACTCAATGTGAAGTAGAAATTATCGTTGGCGAGGTGGAAAAGAGGAGAAAAATATTTTTTGGAGGGCACAGTGTGGGCATTACTGATGCCAAAAAGGCACTTGAAGTGCAAAAGGTTGCAGACGCCGTAAATGCTGTAGCCTCACAACCTCGGACCGTGGCCGAAAAAAAAAGAAATGGTCGGACATCAAAGTCGAGGCAATAAAGCGTCTAGCGCTGCATCGCCAGAGTGTGTCTGCCACGGGTGGGGGAGACGGGACACCGGAGCGGACCCCTCTTGATGAGAGACTGGCGGCAATTATTGGGGAATCCCTATTAATCCCTATCCCTATTATCTACGTGTAAATGGGAAATAGTTCAGTGCAAATGTAATTTCTTGCAGCTTTCTGAGTGGTTGAGACATACGTCAGTTATTTTATCGAAAATAAAACAAACTAAAGGCATTTGCATGAATACCATGATTCCGTAGCTGATGAAGAATTTTTTACTATGAAAACAACTTTCCCCAGTGGACCATTAATACATCTATCTATCTATTTATCTATTTATCTATCTCCCTAATTATCTATCTATCTGTCTATCTAATTGCATCTATATCTGCTCCACCAGACGGACACATTGACGAGAATATCAGTTTTGTACATTATTTCGTTCTGTTTACCATATTATATATGAGGATGAATTGCATAACATGTCAATATTTTTGCAGAACATATTTCACTTTTTTTTTTTTTTGCATTTCTGTTGTAATTTTCGTTTGATTTTGTTTGTTTTGCACTGCAGATCGATCAAACGGGTGTTCGTGTAGGCTGTTAATTGTAATACTTGTTTTGTGAAGTCTTCAAGTTATTTATGAGAGACATAGCCTATTGCCATTTCTTTTAAACAACGGTCTACAGTTTCACACACTTTCACGTGTTTCTTCCATCTGCCGACGGTGTCGCCATTTCTCATTTCATCCGTTTTTGTGCGTACGCCTGGGTCAGAGCTTGCGTGAAGGACCACACATTTTCCCGTCAAGTTTGCTTTTTATAAATACCAATTATTGCGTAGAGAGCGGCGTACGCCTTCTTTTGTGCGTACGCAACGTTTATAAATGAGGCCCCTGGTGACTGTGGGGGCCATTTTAGTTCAGTGAACTCATTGTCATGTTCAAGAAACCAATTTGAAATGATTCGAGCTTTGTGACATGGAGCATTATCCTGCTGGAAGTAGCCATCAGAGGATGGGGACATGGTGGTCATAAAGGGATGGACATGGTCAGAAACAATGTTCAGGTAGGCCGTGGCATTTAAACAATGCCCAATTGGCACTAAGAGGCCTAAAGTGTGCCAAGAAAACATGCCCACACCATTACACCACCACCACCACCACCAGCCTGCACAGTGGTAACAAGGCATGATGGATCCATGTTCTCATTCTGTTTACGCCAAATTCTGACTCTACCATCTGAATGTCTAAAAAGAAATCGAGACTCATCAGACCAGGCAACATTTTTCCAGTCTTCAACTGTCCAATTTTGGTGAGCTTGTGCAAATTGTAGCCTCTTTTTCCTATTTGTAGTGGAGATGAGTGGTACCCGGTGGGGTCTTCTGCTGTTGTAGCCCATCCGCCTCAAGGTTGTGCGTGTTGTGGCTTCACAAATGCTTTGCTGCATACCTCGGTTGTAACAAGTGGTTATTTCAGTCAAAGTTGCTTTTCTATCAGCTTGAATCAGTCGGCCCATTCTCCTCTGACCTCTAGCGTCAACAAGGCGTTTTCGCCCACAGGACTGCCGCATACTGGATGTTTTTCCCTTTTCACACCATTCTTTGTAAACCCTAGAAATGGTTGAGCGTGAATAAACTTGCTCGAAGATTTTGTATAGAAGCATGACGCTTTTTTGACGAGTCAGGGATGAAGTATGACATGTCTGACATCTAGTGGAGAGGAGGTTGAACAAAATTTGACACCCTATTTGACAAAATCGGCCGTTTTATTCAGTGCCGCATCTTGTCGAGTAAACTCGACCGTGGCGCCTAGAGGGTTAAACAGTCAAACACACACAAAAGGTCAGGTCTTAAAGTGACAGCAGCCTAATAAACCTGCTGCCCAATTATCAGATAATATTACAAATATCTGTATGGCAGTTTTTCCGATGTCCCAAAATTGTGGCCAGTGAAAATGCTAGTGGCTAGTAACTTTGGAAAGCCACTAGTCACAGTGGCTGGCGAGCAAAAAAGGGAAAGCAAGCCCTGCTTACAATATATATAAAAAGTTTATGGATCCCTGTGGAAAAACGAACCTCTCCAAATACTCCTTGACGTTGTCGTGTCCGTAGAATTTGGCTAGTCTGGTGAGAGCCCCGGTGGCACAGCGTCCGTCACGCCTCCTGCACAGACTGCAGTTACACAATCCTCGACAGACGGGACACTCCCACGTCTGCAGGAGACACAAGCACACCACCATCATCATCATCAGCATCATCATGTAGTAATTGATCATTTTAGGTCAACAATATCACTGGTTCAAGAGACTTACAGGATCCAGCAGCGCCGTGCGGACGTCTTCCCCGTAGCGGTTGCGTAAACAGGGGCCGCAGAACTGACCTTTGACCCCCTGGCAGTAAATGCCCCTGCACTCTGTCTTGGTGTCGAGGGTCTTCTGACGGCACTGGTGACATGTGCTGCCCTGAGAGCGCACGCGTCATATTAATGCATCACAAACAAACATGACAAAGCAACAACGCAACAGTGATGCAGCACTCACATGATCTTTATCCAGGATTTTGTCTTTGGCGCGATCGGCCACGTTCTCCAGCTCTTCTTCGGTGATGTCCTCCGGCGTGCGGATGGACTCGCGGGAGCGCCGCCGCTTCTTCTGCTTGGGCCGCACGTCTCCCAGACCCTCCCTCACCTACAGGACAATGGGGGCGATTTTTTTGTGATTTTAAATATGCAAATGACACATTTCTGAGACTTAAAGAGAATGACACATTTAATATTTGAAAAATGATTTTATTTACAACACAGAAACGCCTGGAACTCAAGGAAGTGTTGTGACGCATAACACAAATAATAAAAGACTGACCGTAGGGGTGTAGCGATACACAAAACTTGACGGTTCGGTACGAGTTTAGTACAGCAGTTTTACAAAATTGCTTTTTATTTATTTTTTATATTTAACAGTGGTTTACTGAAGAAGAAAAAAAAAGTGTCTGTCCTTGAATGAATGAATTAAATTATATCTAAAAGTTTATTGAAGATATATTTCTGTAAATTATATAGGGAGCCCTTACTTGCACATTAATATTAAAGGTTAACAACAGAGCCCAAACTATTAGCCGTAATTCAGTTGCTATTTATTTTTAGGTATAATAATCAACCCTCAAATAACACATTGTGTGCAAACATGTAAACTTCTCATAAGGCAGTTTTTGCAATAACTTCTAAATATAATTATAAAATAGTTTTTTTCTCCAATTCGTTGTTGAAATGTAATAATTTATACACAGTGTGTGTCATTTTCATGACAG
This sequence comes from Gobio gobio, assembly GCF_949357685.1. Lineage (NCBI taxonomy): Eukaryota > Metazoa > Chordata > Actinopteri > Cypriniformes > Gobionidae > Gobio > Gobio gobio. The sequence goes on along the minus strand of NC_137104.1, from coordinate 51,231,142 downwards.
GTTTTTTTAACACACATAAAAAAAATATCAAGATATCATTAACAGGTTCAGTAGAAATATAACGGCTAATATAGAGCATATATTTAGTGAAAGAGTTGATTTCTCTAGTGAATACAATTGTGTGGACACTGAATGACTGCCTGAGGTAAATGTGATGCTAACGTTACATGACATGTTTAGTTTACACTTACAGCAGTTATATTGACGTCTTTCCGCCATTGAAACACTGATTTAGCGATTACGCCACATATTTGTGACCCTGTCTATGAAAACCCAGATAAAGTAATTTTTTTGGTGATTCACTGTTTTATACATAAAATCATCCTACATAATGCAAAGAACATTCTGTGAAAATATAACCTTGATATCTTTAATATTGACTGAGTAAGACCATGTCAAAAATTATTTGAATTTCGGCCTCAGAAAATCATGATTTTGAGAAATTCCAATTTTAAAATCAAGCTTATTTTTAAAATTGCAAAACATTTTAACCATTATTATTCTGACTACGTGCCATATACCACATAAAAGCTAAGATTCTCCCATTTTCAGTGATATAGGACACGTTTTACAAAACTCTAAGAATTTTCCCATAAATAAGTCTATTTATTATGATGTGCATGTCCAAAAAGCGTGAAACATTGAAACGAATGGGGGTACCACAAGAGCTTGATTTACGAAGTCAGTTCACTCTAATGATTTGTAGACTATAACTTTATTAGTAAAATGAAATCTCAGTAGAAAATGCCATTAATAGGCCTATATATATCCATTAATATATAAAACATCCATAGAAAATCTCACTGTGTAACATTTGTAAAGTAAATCTAATGCCCTACCAAGTGAACAGGTCAGTCTCAAACTTTGTACAGTTAGTGATAACTGTGAATCTTCACTTTTTGATTAGATTATGATTCATTATGATTTTTTCATGGCTCATTGCGCTTAATAACTCTTTTACATAAAGCACGTCCTGCACTTTATGTTCTCATATTCATGCATGTTCTATTCGTATAGGCTTACAAACCGAAACCAAGACATCAGACGCAAGAGCTTTGCTTCCGAAGGACATACGCAACTTTTTTATATGAATATATAATACGGGTTCTTTATTTAGCCTACAAAAAACAGTAGGCCTATATTAATCCTTATTAATTAAACTATCAGCTGTTCTGTTCCTTGCACTTCGCTTGCCGCGGCCGCCCTGTCAGAGAGCGAATTCATAAACTCAGCGCATCAGCATCCAAAAACCAAACTATTTCGACACGTCGCAGCCATTAAATGTGTTTAAAATAAGATGGATGTATAGGCAGAAGGTGGAGTTAGAAAACTAATAAGCTGTTCCTGAAATGTCGGTGATGGCACAAAGAAATCCACACAGAAATCGGGTCCCGACTTAAGTCGCCGTTTTCTTGCCTTTCCCGACACTGACCTGATCATTGCTTGTGCGTATTGATATTATGGTCTGTTTGTACTTTGTAATTGTAAAAAATATGTTTCTGAACCAAATGGTATAAGAATCAGCAGTTGTTTCTGCGTCGAAAGTAAACATTAAATCAATATTTAAGAAGCCCATGTCCGGTATTTTTGGTGCAAAATAATAAAACGTAGCGTCAATAAAATCATTTATTTCAGTATTTATATTATAAATGAAAAATTGAGTACTGCATCTCAAAGCCCTTGGTATAATCTATCATTTACAGCAATAAACACAAATCACCTGTTTTGGTCATTTTTATGGCTATGACTAATTTGACGCTCATCATTAGATTATGCGACTTTAGCCGGGTTTCACAGACGGGGTCACATATACATGACAGTAAGTTGTAATGTATCCTCAACACACCTTCAGATGGTCATTCATGTTTATTCTTTAGTAAGAGATGATCGATCGCCTTCACAGATGATCGCATCGCGCGGCCGCTTGAACTGTGATCAGTCACGCCACACAGAGCGTCAAACCGGCATATCGTTTGAATTTCGTGATAAAAAGGCCTGAATACTTAATATGTTCGTGTGGGAACTCGGATTGAAGTGTGTTCCGCGCTTAAAACAAGCCGACTGTGAACTGTTAAAGACTGCACTCGGAAACCGTTCGGTAACGTTACACGCATGCACCGAACCAACACCCCCAAAAAAACTCTCCGGTTCTACACAAATCACATAAATGACCCAATTGACCAAGAAACCGGCGATTGTCGCTGAAAAGCGACAAGTTTGCAGGTGTGCTCTCAGTGTCTGAAACGGTTCAATAAAGGATTCTGTCTCTCTAAGACCCGCCTTTCCTACTCTGCCCTGATTGGTCAGATGGCCCAGTCTGTTGTGATTGGTGTACTCTGCTCTGATTGGTCAGACGTCTTCAAACAGAGTCTTCTCAACGTGTCAACAACACTGAAACTCTGTTTGTGTCTGTGTCTTACCTCCATCAGGCGCTGGATGTCGATTTGGCCGCTCTGTCTCCTCTGAGAGGCCGGTTTTTCCTCCACCTCTATCCCGAAATGCTCCGGGGGTCTGGCCTTGCGGCCCGGGTTCCGCCTCTCGCTCTGAACCTCTGAAAAACGGCGTTTTGGGGTTGATGGCTTCTTTTTCTTCTATTTAGGGCAAAGAAAAAGCATCATCACTGGAAGAGAGAACGTCATCTGAAAGCATTTTCTAGTGTGTTGTGTGGTCTGAGCTCTGAGGTGTGTGTGGCGCAGGAGATTGTGGGCTCTTACTGTAGGTGACGTTTTGGAGGGAAGTTCAGGCAAAGAACTCAAGTCTGCAAAAAGTTTTGCAAGCTGCAAGAAAATATTGTTTTTAGGTTAACAAGATAGTACAAAAATGTATACAAAAAGAATAAACTGAATTTACATAAATATTTTATTAAAATGATTAAATATGTTGCAACTATATGATAATCCTATTATGAATCAATATATTTAAAATATTATTTATATATATATATGTGTGTGTGTGTGTGTGTGTGTGTGTAGCATAATATTTAATAATGTAATATTTATATACAAATATACATATTTAATAAATATTTATATACAAAAAAAAAAAAAATAATAATATATATATTATATATATATATATATATATATATATATTAAAATAGTAAATATTACACTACAAATAAATATATATATATGCCGCTTTTAATTAATATATTATAATAAAAAATACGATACATTTTTAAACAAATTAATTTCAAAAGAATTTACATACAAATATTATTATATTAAACGTGTATATATTATATACACAGTTTTTATTTACCAATTTTTTTTATACAAAATTATTATTTTTTTAAATCTTAGAAATATTATTTTAAAAAAAAAAATTACATAATACGTTACAAATATCTATCTATCTATCTATCTATCTATCTATCTATCTATCTATCTATCTATCTATCTATCTATCTATCTATCTATCTATCTATCTATCTATCTATCTATCTATCTATCCATCTGTCTGTCTGTCTGCTATCGATCAATCTTTCTGTCTGTCTGTCTGCTATCTATCAATCTATCTGTCTGTCTGTCTATCTATCCATCCATCCATCCATCCGTCTATCCAGATGTCTGCACGTCTGTCTGTCTGTCTATCTATCCATCTGTCTGTCTGTCTGCTATCTATCAATCTGTCTATCTATCTGCTATCTCTCAATCTATCTATCTGTCTGTTATCTATCAATCTATCTGTCTGTCTGCTATCTATCAATCTGTCTGTCTGTCTATCTCTCAACCTATCTATCTGTCTGTCTGTCTGTCTGTCTATCTGTCTGTCTGTCTGTCTGTCTGTCTGTCTGTCTGTCTGTCTATCTATCTGTCTGTCTGTCTATCTATCTATCTATCTATCTATCTATCTATCTATCTATCTATCTATCTATCTATCTATCTATCTATCTGTCTGTCTGTCTGTCTGTCTGTCTGCTATCTATCAATCTATCTATCTGTCTGTCTGTCTATCCATCTATGTATCTATCTATCAATCTGTCTGTCTATCTATCTGCTATGTATCAATCTATCCATCCATCCGTCTATCTATATGTCTATCTATCCATCTGTCTGTCTGTCTGTCTATCTGCTATCTATCAATCTATATGTCTGTCTGCTATCTATCTATCTGTCTGTTTGTCTATCTATCTTATAAATATTATTTTAAAATAATACCATTGCTTTATTTTCCTGAATGTTCTTGGCTCTTTTGCTCAGTATCTGCATCTCTTCGTCTGTCAGTAGACTCTTCACACCGGTCATGCTATCAGAGGGTTTTGATTGGCTCTCAGCACGTTCATGTAAAACAGGCACTTTTGATCGTTCCGGTTCACGCCGCTTCCTGTTTCCTCCCGCAGGCTTGCTGCTGATGGGCGGGGCTGTGGGCGGGGCTGTGGGCGTGGCCCCTTTGTTGCCTCTTCTGGGCATGTTCCGTCTAGGGGCGGGGCCTCTTTTGGCAGGAAACTTGAATGCGACACACAGTCCAGAGCTGCGCCTCTTTTTAGACGCCGGTTCCTCCCCGTCAGAATAAAAGCCATTGTCGTCACTGTCTTCATGAGAGCCCTCACTCTGCACGTGGAATGCTTTTGTTAGGGTTATATCTGAATATTAATGTTCAAACAGAAGAGGTGTTTTAAATGGGATTACCACTGGCTTTTTCCAATCACACTCTTCCCCGGTGAAACCCTTGAATTCCCCCTCGCTGTCTGTGTCCATGAAGGCCTGCGCCAGCTCATCTGTGGTGTTTTTGGACCTGACGCAAACATCCTGCGATGTGAGAGTGACAGAACACATTATTATTCCTGGATTGTGTGCGAAAACCAACTCAATTATTAATAGCGCTGTTTTGCTGCTACTGCCAAAATCACAGGAGATAAACAGCATGAAGGAGACCTGCCATTTTCTCTAGTATATTTAGATTTCGAATACAAATGAAAACTTAATCGGACGAGACGCGAACACACCTGACACGTTTGCATTATCGGACATGCAGGGGAAACCTTTGTGATTTCAAGGCTGTGTTTGTACGAGGTAAAGTCTTCCTCACAACAGATGGAGGGTGTCTTGAGACCGCCAGCGTTTTATTGTGTTCTGCTTGTGTGAATCACAACAACTCAATTCCCTGAACCATTTGTACAATCAAATCTTGGAAAACTAAGACCATCAGGCTGAGAAAAGAACCAGAAATGCCTTTGTTTTCTATTCTGTTGGGTTGATGTACAGGGTTTAAAGGGATAGTTCACCCAAAAATGAATGATTTACTCACCCTCAAGTCGTCCTAGGTGTGTATGACGTTCTTCTTTCAGACGAATGCAATCAGAGTTATATTAAAAATGTCCTGGCTCTTCCCAGCTTTATAATGGCAGTGAATGGTTGCTCCATAAAAGTGCATCTATCCATCATATAACCGCTCCACACGGCTCTGAGGGGTTAATAAAGGCCTTGTGAAGCAAAGTGGAGCATTTGTGTAAGAAAAATATCCATATTTAAAACTAGGGATGTCACAAGTCGGTATTGAAATTATAAAAATGTGAAGATGCCAGCATTTCTGTAGTACAGGTAGTACCGACTCCCGAAAATATTCGGTACCTGCAGCTGCGTTCAGTCGCTTCCTTGTTTATCTAAACCAAACACAGGGCTCCTGACTTTAGCCGAATACATACTAGTGTATGTTGATATTAAACTGCAAAATACTATTTAAATATTACTCACATGTGACACTCGCTCGCTGTCTTTGTAGTCTCTGCTGTGTCACTATATGAGGACACGAACGCATAAACGGTCCCTTCATGAGAATTTACCGTTTCGTTTGAGAAAACGGTCATATCATGAACACACAGACACTCCAAGATCTTCACGGCAACCCGTCAAAATAAAAGTTTGGTTTAAAAAATGTAAATTGCAAGAATATATTAGGCTACCATTGTAGCCTACAGTAGATTTAGCTCTACTAATAATAATAATTATGCCTAGATGGTTGATTATTTTTCACAATATTTTTTTATAAACAATGTTTACTTTTAAACCGCATTCAGCCTTTAAATGTGTGTATTAATTACTTATAATGATTATCATAAATAATAAACTTAATACATTTAATATATATTTTTTAAATGGTAAAAAAAAAAAACATTAAGCTGTGGTACCGGAATTGGTAACGAGTACCGTACAATTTTTATGGTATTGGTACCGACTACTGTAATTTTGGTACCTTGACATCCTTATTTAAAACTATATAGACTAAATTAACTAGCTTCCGGTGGAAAGCAGTACACAAGTCAACTTGCGCTAAAAGAGTGACCCTTGACCCTCTGACGGATGCATATTGACCAAGCGGCAACCTCCCCCAGTTTCTCTTGAAGCCAAAACGGAAGTGACTTAAACTGCAGTTCATCGACTGGCCACTAGGGACAGACTCCAGAAGGAGCAGAATCTCATTGAGCTCATGTTAAAATGCCCAACTTTACAGCAGAAGAACACATGTTTACAGTCTGGTACAAACTGTGGTTTTGGTCTATACGGCTAATTTTGCCCTCCATGACGACTGTGAGGGGGGTGAATTTTTTTATAACTCATTCATTTACATTATATAAAGCCTTAAAGCTCTGCATAATTAAGGACGTGGCCACTTTGAGTGACAGGTGGATAGCCGTTTATCTGCTGTCTGTTAGTCATCGCGTCACCTCAGCTCCGCCCACGTCCCGCCTCTTTGCTCATTTTCTGTTATCCGGGTGTGACGCATGTTGTCGTGCTGCCAAGATGGCGACGGCCAGCTCGACCCTACTTTACGCTTCAAAACTGCTCTTCAGAATCCTATGGTTGACGTCACGGACACTACGTCCATATGTTTTTACAGTCTATGGTATTGACAAACGAGGAAGCGCAGAGAATAGAGCAAAACAAAACACCGGTCATGAATTAGAGTCTAAAACAAGAATTTTTAAACAGCGTACGGCTTTCCACCGGAAGCTAGTTATTTTAGTCTATAAAGATTTAAACATGGATATTCTTCTTACACAAACACGCCACTTCACTCCAGAAGGCCTTTATCAACCCCCCTGGAGCCGTGTGGAGCAGATATATGATGGATAGATGCACTTTTATGGAGCAACCACTCACTCCCATTATAAAGACTGGAAGATCCAGGACATTTTTAATATAACTCAGATTGTATTCGTCTGAAAGAAGAATGTCATACACACCTAGGATGACTTGAGGGTGAGTAAATCATGGAGTAATTTTCAGGTTTGGGTGAACTATCCCTTTAATTGAGGGTTTGTGCCTCTGCAAACACCAGTGACCTGTAACGCTCAGATTTGTAATATTTGTAAAAAAGCCACACATTTGCATTTTTGATGCTACATCTGCCTTTTGATTTCATCAACTTACAGCCATAATTGTTCAGGTATTGGTGTTTAATTTCAATTAGCGGAGCGTTTGACATCAGAGTACAGCAAACTTTGAGCTTTTTTATAACATTAGAAAAGAAAATGATGTTCTCATAAAGGAAAAATCCCCCCCAAATCCGTTCCCATAACTTCTGTAGGAGATACTTACGGGCTTCCAGGATCCCTTGGATTGGATGCTGTCTCTGCTGTCGTCTGACAGGTCCGTCAACTCCAGCTGCTTTGCCTGAAACCACAAGCATTAAACCATGAAAATTAAAGCCACAATATGTATTTTTTTGCCGCTTGATGCCGCTTATTCAAAACAAAAGCGTGGCTTGATGGCGCCTTGATTTGGTGGAGCTTTTATTCTGCCACAGTCGCCGCTTCCGTATCTTCCTTTTTAATGTGTATGTGTGGTAACGCATCGCTTTTTATCATATTACATACATTTGAGTGTGTTGAAAGTTATGTTATAATGCTACTCTGTGCAGTCGCTCAGCGGCTACTATGAGACATCTGGCTACGATCACATGGAACTCGCGGTAAATCAAGAAAACCAGATTTAAACAATAAGACTAAATGTGTTGAGCTGTATAACAATGATTCGTTTACTGACGATGAATGTATCCCAACAGTTGCTCACCTGTCTAATAAAACACATAAAAGCGGATTTGGTGTTTCCATGGTTTCTACAAAATAAAACCGGAAATCGAGGGTAACACGGGTATGATATCATTGATAGGCGACGCACGGACACGGTCCGTGTCCTGGATAAAATTGCTTATTTTTCTGGATTTAAACATTCTTGGAAACATCTATGATAATGTAAGTACACAAGTCAACAAATTATATAACACTGTTCTAGTGGATTTTTGATACCAAAAATCTTACATATTGCGCCTTTAATAATCAAATTTTATTATTATTATGCATAATAATGTCAAAGAAGAAAAAGAAAGCTATTAATTACTGTTATTAATATTACAATATTTTATAAACAATAATAATGCATCAAATAAGACCGTAATCGCTCTGATAATTATTGTTAATATGAAATTTGGCCTTTATTATTGTCATTATAATTACTATTAATATGATCTTTGGCCTTATTATTATGATCATCCTTATAATTATTATATTAACAATGCAAGCATTAAAAATATTCATAAATTCAAAATAAAGTAAACCAAAAGCAATGCAAAGTTAATTTTAGTGATCATGATCGCATGCAGTTCAGTAAATAAACAACACTACAGACAATGTAACATAAAAATAAGTTAAATCACATTTTTGCTACATTTGCTGATGGTCTGACTCAATTAATATGCATTATGTTTATGTTTAAAACTATAATCATTGCTAGTAACATTCTGCATGTGTGCAATGCAGTTGCTCAACTTTTGTTCTCGTCGCTGTTTGTCAATGAGATTAAAAACACTTTTTTTTAAATGGACAAAGATCCTTCTCGCTCTTACCTTCAATGTCGTTTGGCGGGTTCTGATCATTTTGGGAATTAAAGTGATTTCTCGTGCTTTTCAGTGTGTGATTAAAACTTTAATGAATGAATGGTTTAAAAAACAACACGAGCGGACAGGAGGCGGCGCGGAAACGGAGGGGAGACTGCATGTTCAGTCCAACACTAAATATGAACAGCAGTTCGCTTTTAATTAGATTTAGCGATACAATATGTATTAGACATTATATATAAACATATAATAGAGTATATTAAACAAATAAGTCGTCGTTCTTAACGTCAATATAACTGTTGACTCTACCGCATCCCCCCGCGATCCCCCCCGCGTTCTGAATGGAACAGTCCAGCAAGTTTCGCGGGAAATGCCTCATGCGGACGCCCATCTGCGTGCACAGACAATGAACACACCAATAAAGTGCATATTGCAATTATTAACGCAGCTAAGAGGCCCTTCAAAGGCATGTTGAAGATATTCGTCTACATAACAACTATAAAACCTCGATCAATAGAGCCAGAAAACTAGTTTGAGACAATATATGGCCATTTAACTCCAACCTTGATCAAACTCACCAGCCTATAACAGTATGGTAAACTGTCTGCAGTCATACACACTACTTAGGGTTGTGAAAATTCAACATTATAGTTTAGCTCATTAGGTTATGATGCCCAAATATTCGTTGCTTATTGGTTATACATATACAGAATGCTGCCTTTGGAAAGCTTACCATGTTCTTAAAGTCCCCACGAAATCAAAACTGACAATTATTGCGATTTTCATTATGAATGGTTTATCTGTGCACAGCTTTTTTATTATTATTCATGTGTCCTCAATCTTTAATCAAAATAAATATATCTTTGATGACACGTTCACTGGCACGAGGGCGGGGCAACCTGTCACTCACATGAGATCCACCAACAGCAAAACAATAAAGATCCAACCATCAATTCCTCGTACAAAATAAAGCCTTGCTCTACATTTGTTCTTGTTCAAGAAGCCGTTTGACTCAAAAACATCACGAAAAGGCCCCATTTACACTGCATGGTTCAAGTGACCCAATTCCGATTTTTCCCTCTCATGTGGCGCACGGATATGACGTGAACGTGTAAGCGGGGGAAAAAACGCATGAATTCCGATATCCTCCGATCGGATTCAGGCCTCACTCATATGATTCGGATACGTGCATTTGCGTCTGCCATGTAAGTGGTCAAATCGCATATTCCCCAGTAAATGCGAGTCCTACGTCATTGAAAAAGGGACGGAGGCGAATGACGTGAACGCAGGTGGATACGAACTGCGATCACATGACACTAATGGCGCGATGGAAGACGAAGGCACGACAGTGGAGTGATGCGGAGGTTTCATGTCTTTTAAGCCATTGGGGCGAAGACACTGTACAGTGTAATCATTTCACCTGCGTCTATTGCATATCGCGCCATTTTACTTCCTTTTCCTGGTCAGAACGTCTTGGGCTGTTTCGCCAGTGAATAGTGTAAATGCAAATATCGGATATGGATCGCTTTTAAAAGATGATGTAAGTCATAGTCACCAAATCGGAATTGTGCATCAAGACCTGCAGTGTAAATGCGGCCATAGAGACAGAGCGACACGCGTCATAATCTGAAGACCACACCCACCGGGGGGGAAAACAATCAAACCGTCTCCATTGACTTTGTATTGTGTGAAGCGGCCTCCTTGTCCTTTTTGACTTATAACAAAAAACAAAACAATGTACACTCACCTAAAGGATTATTAGGAACACCTGTTCAATTTCTCATTAATGCAATTATCTAATCAACCAATCACATGGCAGTTGCTTCAATGCATTTAGGGGTGTGGTCCTGGTCAAGACAATCTCCTGAACTCCAAACTCAATGTCAGAATGGGAAAGAAAGGTGATTTAAGCAATTTTGAGCGTGGCATGGTTGTTGGTGCCAGACGGGCCGGTCTGAGTATTTCACAATCTGCTCAGTTACTGGGATTTTCACGCACAACCATTTCTAGGGTTTACAAAGAATGGTGTGAAAAGGGAAAAACATCCAGTATGCGGCAGTCCTGTGGGCGAAAATGCCTTGTTGACGCTAGAGGTCAGAGGAGAATGGGCCGACTGATTCAAGCTGATAGAAGAGCAACTTTGACTGAAATAACCACTCGTTACAACCGAGGTATGCAGCAAAGCATTTGTGAAGCCACAACACGCACAACCTTGAGGCGGATGGGCTACAACAGCAGAAGACCCCACCGGGTACCACTCATCTCCACTACAAATAGGAAAAAGAGGCTACAATTTGCACAAACTCAACAAAATTGGACAGTTGAAGACTGGAAAAATGTTGCCTGGTCTGATGAGTCTCGATTTCTGTTGAGACATTCAGATGGTAGAGTCAGAATTTGGCGTAAACAGAATGAGAACATGGATCCATCATGCCTTGTTACCACTGTGCAGGCTGGTGGTGGTGGTGTAATGGTGTGGGGGATGTTTTCTTGGTACACTTTAGGCCCCTTAGTGCCAATTGGGCATCAATATGGGCCAACATTTCTAAAGAATGCTTTCAGCGCCTTGTTGAATCAATGCCACGTATAATTAAGGCAGTTCTGAAGGCGAAAGGGGGTCAAACACAGTATTAGTATGGTGTTCCTGATAATCCTTTAGGTGAGTGTATAAAAGCTGATATTTGATAGCCTGGATGCCAGCCACAACATTTGAGCTCGGGCAGTTCAGTCTGGACATGATCCGTAGAGGAGTACTTATGCCCGAACAGAAACTGTTCGGACCAATGAAATTGTCAGGGCAGGCTTTAGACGATGATGGACCGATGATAAACAGTAACGTAATCATCCACGTCATCAAAGGGCTCTTGGGTTGAATTTGTTCTAATCCTAAACGGAGAACTTGTTCGTATATGCATTCACCTTCACTATTTCTCTCAGAAATGATGATCGTGTTGGTAAGTACTCCGTGTATCCTTAAATTCTTTTTTCACAACACCGGCAAAGATCGTTTACACTCATCTTTTTCTTCTAACCTTACTTATTCCAGTGTGCGTGCAGACAGGGTTGCCAAGTTTTTTTACAACAAAACCCGCCCAATTGCTACTCAAAACTAGCCAAAAACAAGCCCAATAGCTTTCCGAGGGGGTTCTCTGGAAAAAAATGGCATTTGGGGGGTAAAATATGTGTTATTTTGGCAGGGCTGGCTGCTAAAATTCGCATTCCTGGGTCTGTATATCACATAATTGAGGTCGCTTCAACCCGCGGACATGGAAAAACCTGCGGACTTGGCAACACAGAGCAGTTGAGTTCTGTTGACATTTGACAACTAACGTTATGCGTCGCTCCGTTGCTCTGATTGGTTGTAGGTCTATCCAATTGAGGTCTTTCCTGGTTCGGTTGAAACACACCCCATAATCACAGCCCAACGGAGCAGTATCAGACTCATATTCTGACTAGAATTGAGTATGACGACGTCAGGCTAGATATTTGACAAGGTGTACCGCAAACAAGCTAAACAACCCAGAACCAAAAACCCAGAAGTTTTTATAAGCTGTTGACCCAAAAAACGAGCGTTTAAGGACAAAAAAGTTGATACAGGCAATTTGAGACAGAGTGCGACGTGTTATATTACACTGAGAACTACGCCCACTAGAGGGGACATAATCAGCGACAGGAAATATAATATATAAAACTGACATTTGGATATTTGACTTAACAGTGACAAAATGTTTACTGCACACATAGACATACTCAGGCATACTGAGTGTCAGGATCCCAAAATGTACCCATTCTTCCTGCTGACGCTTAACGTCTTATTGCCTGTATCCACTTTTGTCTCCTTAAACGCTCGTTTTTTTCGGGTCGACAGCTTATAAAAACGTATTTCTGTGTTTTTTAGGTTGTTTGCTGTACACCTTGTCACATATCAGCTTTTAGACATTGTTCTGTTTTTTGTTATAAGTCAGAAATTACAAGGAGGCAGCCTCACGCAATGCAAAGTCAAAGGAGAGCGATGGATTGTTTTCCCCCCTGGTGTGGGCGTGGCCTAAATACGCTCTGTCTCTATAGAATGTGGATTAAAAGACTATCGCAACTTCATATCGACTTTAAAGGGTTAGTTCACCCAAAAATGAAAATTCTGTCATTAATTACTCACCCTCATGTCGTTCGACACCCGTAAGACCTCCGTTCATCTTCGGAACACAAATGAAGATATTTTAGTTGAAATCTGATGGCTCTGAAAGGCCTCCATTGGCACAATGCACTTTACACTCTCAAGACCCATAAAAGGTACTAAAGACGTCGTTACAAAGTCCATCTCACTACAGTGCTTCTACAATAACTTTATGAAGCGACGAATAGTTTTTGTGCGCAAAAAAACCCTAAATAACGACTTATATAGTGATGACCGATTTCAAAACACTGCATCATGAAGCTTCGAAGCGTTATGAATCAGCGAGTCGAATCAGCGGTTTGGAGCGCCAAAGTCACGTGATTTCAGCAGTTTGGTGGTTTGACACGCGATCTGAATCATGATTCGACTCGCTGATTCATAACGCTGTTTTGAAATCGGTCATCACTATATAAGTCGTTATTTAGGGTTTTTTTGCGCACAAAACTATTCTCGTTGCTTCATAAAGTTATTGTAGAAGCACTGTAGTGAGATGGACTTTGTAACGTCGTCTTTAGTGTCTTTTATGAGTCTTGAGAGTGTACAGTGCATTGAGCCAATGGAGGCCTTTCAGAGCCATCAGATTTCAACTGAAATATCTTCATTTGTGTTCCGAAGATGAACGGAGGTCTGACGGGTGTCCAACGACATTAAGGCCTGTTCACACCGGGACGATTTTCGCACGCGTTTATCGCCGACGTTTAACGCCTCGGGACTAAACAATGGGCGCCAATGTGAGTGTTCACACCGACGCGCAAAACGCCAGGCGTAAAAGCGTCATTTTTAAAAAAACGCCTCGGGTTCGTTTTTTTTATTTTGACGCGGCACGTAAAAAACTGTCCGACCAATGAGATCGGCGCTTTTGTTCACGTGCCTGGAGCTGCTGAAGTGACAGTAAAACACGACTTGGTGGCGCTCAAGCGCAAAACGGTCTTGCCGAGCACACATTGATACGACGAAGAAGTAGTAAGTAGACAAAGAAGAAGATGAACTGCTAATGCTGCTTGCCAGTTAGCAAAAAGTGTGTGAGTGGTTTTGTCCATATACATAATATGTCTATGGTTTTGGCAAGCACGTAAATACTGTCTCTCTTCTCCTTCTGTGTGACAAGCGAGTGTCAGAAGCTTAAAGTGCCGCAGCACCACCTTGTGTACCGGGAGCGCATCTACTGAATGTGCACGTTCACTCGGCGCAGCGCCAGTGAAAATCGCTTGGGTGTGAACACTCAAGACGCGCCGAAAAACGGCACGAAAAACGCTGGCGATAAGCGCGCGCGATATTCGTCCCGGTGTGTACAGGCCTTTAGGGTAAGTAATTAATGACAGAATTTTCATTTTGTCAGCCATGCAAGGCGCCATCCAGCTCGTCGGGAGCAGCTGGTGTTAGGTGTCTTGCTCATGGACACCTCGACACTTGGTCAGGTGAAACCGGGGATCGAACCACCAACCTTACGGTTTGTAGACAACCTACATGAACCACTGCCGCCCCTCAGACCACTAAAAGTGGTTCTTGGCTTGTAATCATAGAGGAACCACTTTTGGTGCTATACAGCACCATATCTTAACAGGTTCTGTATATGGTAGTGGTGCTATATAGCACATCAGTCATCCCAAAGAACCGCTGAAGAACCGAGATTTGGTGCTATACAGCACTTAAAGTGGTTCCCCTATGATTACCAGCCGAAGAACCACTTTTAGCGCCATATAGCACCATATTTTATTTTATGTCTGGGTAGAAAGCTCGCTAGGTTTTGAGACATAAAGACAACATGCTGTCCAGGTTGGTACCACTGATGCCCAAAATGCTGCCGGGGTTACATTTAAAAAGCCAGCTACACACTGATCAGGCATAACATTATGACCGTGTGACATTTGAAGTGAATAACATTGATTATCTCTTCATCACAGCACCTGTTAGTGGGGGAGATATTAGGCAGCAAGTGAACTTTGAACGTTTGATGAATCACGTTTTCTTTTACATCACGTGGATGACCGGGTGTGTGTGCGTGGCTTACCTGGGGAACACATGGCACCAAGTGCACTATGGGAAGAAGGAAAGCCGGTGGAGGCAGTGATGCTTTGGGCAATGTTCTGCTGGGAAACCTTGGGTCCCGCCATTCATGTGGATGTTACTTTGACATGTACCACCTACCTAAGCATTGTTGCAGATCATGTACGGCCTTTCATGGAAACGGTATTCCCTGGTGTCTGTGGTTCTTTCAGCAGATAATGCGCCGCCACAAAGCACAAATGCTTCAGGTTTGAGGAGCACAACAACGAGTTTGAGGCGTTGACTTGGCCTCCAAATTCCCCAGATCTCAATCCAATCGAGCATCTGTGGGATGTGCTGAACAAACAAGTCCGATCCATGGAGGCCCCACCTCGCAACTTACAGGACTTAAAGGATTTGCTGCTAACATCTTGGTGCCAGCTACCACAGCACACCTTCAAGGGTCTAGTGGAGTCCATGCCTCGACGGGTCAGGGCTGTTTTGGCAGCAAAAGTGGGACCAACACAATATTAGTAAGGTGATCATAATGATATGACTGATGTATAAAGTTATTTTACATTACATTATTATGTTTTTTTTACACACTATAATACTGTACTGTTAGCTGTATTATTTTAAAAAAAATTTTTACATGTTTTTAAATCTTAAAACTTTTCTACGGACCCCTGGCACGTCCTTGCGGGCCCCAGGACCCAGTTTGAGCCCTATGATGCCCAAAATGCTTGTTGGCTTTGTATTTGCATCTCTTTCATCATGTGTAGGAGTGTGCACGAAGCACGTTCTCTGTTGTAAATGAATTAAATGATTTATAAAGTCATTGGATGCTAAGCCTCATCTACTCCTGAGCGGTATTGTTGTATTTGACGTGTGATTGCTCTGGTTGGATGCGCGCGTCTCTTCGCCCACAGATAATGCACGTCTCATTCTTTTTTCCTTATGTTTTCTGCTCAATTAGTAGCTAGTGAAGCGCTTTTTCTCGTTTGTCAGCACAAACACCTGCATCCGGAGACGTCCCCCATCAATACTGCTTTATGCCGCAAACCTTCACTTATGCGCTCAGTAAACGGGCGCGCGGATGACAGCGAAATGATACGGTACCGGCGCAATGTGCGCGGGAAATCACAGTGCGCGCGGCCCACCCGCGCAGCGCGCCATTTCACAGCAGGTAGCGGCACATAAAGAAGGCAAATTACCAACAGCTGGTTAAGCTTTGTTTAGCTGCTTTCTTTTGTGTTTTCAAGCACTTGGCACGCAAAGTCAAAGACAAACCAGTGGCCGTGTCACAAAACCTAGCAGATGCACGTGTGCGCGCTTTTCAGAGCATCGTGTGCTCAAAATCTAATGAGCTGCCTACCTAGACAGGTTTTTTTTTTTTTTTTTTGGCTGTGTCTCTAATCCAATCTAGCTGCAAAAGCTAAATAAAATACAATAATAAATAAATAAAAGCTAGATAAAAATCCAGAAAGTATGGTAATATTAAAATAAAGCATAGCGCATTAACAGTGGGTCAATGGCGACCCCTAGAGGCTGCTGTGGAGAACTGCTATATCACAATATCAAAGACATAACAGGCTCTCATGGAGGAAATATTATATTTGAGTGAATTTCTCTGACAGCATACATGTCACAGTTTTAAGTCTGGATGTCCTGTGGTTTGAGGTTTGAGGTTATGGAAGTATGATAATATTTTGTAATTATCATTTAAATCAGACTATTTTTTTTGTTGTTGTTATAAATCAACATCTCAGGAAAATGTTATGGGGTTTCCAATCAAACTATGACTTTCTGTTACAAAACAGGGCATTATTTCATTGCCATGTCCACTATCGAGGACACCAGGACTTAAATCATGTTATTATATTGGGAGACACAACAAGTGAATATAAAGACATTACATATCAATGTTCCTATAAAATATTAGATATTATTATGAAAATTACTCCCATTATTACATGTTGATCCAAGAACACATTAATATGCAAATTAGAGACAGTGTATATACATTGTATTGAATGGGAAAACACATGTATGGCCATTTTACCCACATATTGCATAAAGTAAAATGGTATATCAATTCATTCTGTTATTTATTTCACAGTTGAGAATCATCTTTAAACAAAGTTTGGTTAAAAAAAATCCTGAAACCTGAAAAATGCCATTGTTTTTGCCTATACATGTAATTTCATGCCCTTTTATTTTTTTTAAATAACTGTGTCCCGGTGTGTCCACATACGAGGAGATAGCATAACATATGAATAAAATATAATTTTTCCAAACAAAACAAAAAAAAATGCCATTAGTTTCTTATGCTCTAAACAATTAATGACATGACAAAATAAGACTTTGTTTTCCTGGGTCTTAGGAGGTTAACATTGCCGTATTATTTTCATAATAATCTTCTCCTGAATAAACATATAATGCGTTTTCACATTTAATTTTTATAGTTTAAAGCACTTTTTATTTGTCTGTTCAAACTGTTGCTTAAACTTTGAATGGAAGGATCACGTGTGTCGTGTTATAAGAATCTCTCGGTGGTCAAACAAGTTTGGAAAGATTGTATATTTTGCTATGACTGTGTGTGTGTTGTTGTTGTTTCTGTCATTTCAACACACTTTTGTAAGCAGGTGAACTAATGCACCTGTCTGTCATGTGGAGCACATGACTGTGGCGTCACCGCGAACGCACAACTTTCATTTCAAGCGTTTTTATGGGAATGTAAACTCCTGTGTCCTGAACATGGGATGTTGTTGTTGTTCCTCTCCCAGTGGAGGCGATGAGGTAGGAGTATGATTTTATGGTTGGGCCCTTTAGAGTTTGCTGGTGGATTAAAAAAATGTATTTGGTTATGAAATAGTTGGGTTTATCGTTGGGTAATATTTTGATAATCGAAAACCAGGACACTCGGCGCGGCATTGAGATAGGCTACTCAAATGATACTCGAAGTTTACTCAAAGATTCCTTATTAATTTCAATACATGTAAAGTATGCCCCCTCTTATGGATAGAAAATTGTTATGTTAGGGCCAGGACAGGACAGGACTTGAAAACAGGACATATACTAGGAAAACAGGACGTTTGGTCACCCTATGAAATAGGCTATTAATCTAAGAACAAGACCGTCATATCAGGTGGATATATACACGACCAACGCCTTGACGTGCTTTCTTTTCACTGCTTTCTACTATACGGAAAACATACAATTGACTACCTATATGATTTATTTCAGTAGGTCAGTCTAATAGATTTGTCTTTTCCAAACTGTTTTCACGCCCCAGTAGTTCAGGACACAAGCCTTTACTGTAGAAGTAGGTCATCTGTGGAGCTTGTCGAAAGAGGAAAGTAAATATTAAGCAAGATTATGATTACAGTTCACGAAAAGTATGTGGAATAAGGAACGGGTCCCTTACGAAAAATACGTTTATACTTATTTTAAACCAAAAATAAGAAACTTTCATTCTACTTTTTATGTAGCTACTTCTCAGAAATGTAGTATACTTGACTAATACTGACAGAAACGTCTAAGTATATTTGGCCTATATATCTTTTGATCCAGATACTTAACAGTATAATGAAGTATTTTAAGCACACTTGGCTTAGTTGTGTTTACTCTTTTGATTGAGGAGCCTATGTAAGGTGCACTATGTAACTTTCCCATCTACTAGAGATCGTAGTTTGATGACGCCACATTTGAGCGCAGAATCTTGGGACATGTGGTCTTCACCTCACAGCCGGTGGAAAAGAATCAGGATAGGACTCGGGCAGAAATCATGTTGATGGATGTGGTTATTAACGTTACTTGTTGTGGAGCTGAGCAAGGCCGCTGGAGCGATTGTTAATTAGAAGAGCAGCGGGACTTTTATTATGACACAGTCGCCGGCGCCACTTCCGCTTTTCAGGTCATGAGTATGAGGTAACGCAGCTCTGTTTATCATATTAGACACATCTGAGTGTGTTGATGATGTTATGGCGTTACTCTGTGCGTTCTCTCGGCGGCTGCTATGACACTTGTTCACACTCCAGTGAGAGGAAAGCGTTTCTGCAAAATAAAACCGGAAACCGAGGGGAACGCAGATATGACGTCATCGACAGGCGACGCCCTCACACGTCCCGGTTCATTGGTTAAAATAGCAATTTCTCACGATTTACAAATAGTTGGAAACATTTGGGATATTGTAAGTAATCAACTGAACAAAATATATAACACTGGCCTAGAACTAAACTCTGCATGACAGTGGCCCTCCAGGACCGAGTTTGGAGACCTCTGGCCTAGAAGCACTGATAAAACCTTTGAAATAGTTTTTTATCCATCTCCACAACTTTATCCCGGAGATCTTTTGACAATGCCTTGCCACCCATAGTTGATTGTTTTCTTCAGTTGCACGACCAAGGACTGAAATGCTTCAGGAAAAGCTTGTTTCACGCTGAGCAAATCAAAATGACCACAGCTGATCACAGTTGAAAGTGTGTGCTATTGAGAAGGTGATTAACTACACCTGATTGGGTTTCATTTTTAGGAGGGGGGTGATTCTTTTTCCTACTCAGTGATTCTGTTTTTTAATTTTTCTGACAAGTTGGTATTATATCTTTCACCTGGACGTTATAAGTTGTAAATACAGCTGAATAAAACAAAAACTGTTTTTGTCCGTTTCCATTTCAGGCTGCAAAGCAACAAAATGTGATTATTTTAAAGGGGGGTGATTCTTTTCCATACCCACTGTATATGTTCACTTGTAGTAGTTGCAGTATAACGAAAAACCTAGTTGTGTACTCTACTGTTACACTTAAAGTATTCTTAAAAGTATTCTTTTATACACTAAAAAGTGGGCCAATTTAGCCCCGAGTATTGTAGTATTGAAACCGTGCACTTACAAGTATACTACTAGTACACTGATATTAGTATACTTATAAAGTATACTTAAAATATAATTGAACTTTACTTAAGTATACTTAATAAAATGAACAGTTTTAGGGGTGTTTATTCCTGTTTTTAATTTGTGCGTGTCTGATTGTCACGTTCCGTGAAACAGAAGTTTGTTCATTTAAAAGTCTTGAGAAGTACATCAAAAAAGTATTTGTGTTCTCATAATTAATTTTCCCATCACTTCCAGAGAGAACCTTTGCTCCAGTCAACCG